>NC_060138.1:192841808-193153008 GCF_021461385.2 Schistocerca piceifrons
GCATGAATTTCGATCAGCAGGTCCGTGTCATATTAATGTCCAGTATTAGGTGTTCGGATGTATTAGATCAGACAGTTTACACAGATTTCACGTCTCTAAGTGTGTGGAAAATTTGCTGGAATAACTGTTTCGGTAAATAGATTAGCGGTGGGCGGAAAGAGGAGGGACGATTCTGCAGCACCTTCCTGATGGGGCGACTTGGTGAAACTTGCCTTACCTGGCTGGGCAGATGAGTAGATGTAGCCTACAGGTCTGTCCAGTGTGTTTGCTGTGCCCTTTCTGACATACTGTCGCTACGGCGCTTACTTTCACTGATTTGCTAATAAAGTCATCATAACTGATCCATTACTTCCATCATACGCCTCGTGGTACAGCGTGATTGGATAAAAAATCCTGGAGTAACAGTAACGAGTGGCTATCAGTTTAATTTTGGGGATAGCTCACGTGTAATATGTAGTGCAGTTGTTCTGTAGTGTTTTGTGTGTGTGATAATTGCCTACAAGCCATGGGTCGATGTCCAGTGAGAGGAATGGGTTAATATTTAAAAGTTCTTTTTTCTTATTCTGCCTAAGGCTGGTGGATGCTGCTCATGCTTCAATTTCCGAAAGTGCTCTCAGGCATGCATATAGAAGAAATGAGAGCAAATGGGAAAAGTGGATTCTCAATCCAGATAATGTTGGCAATTCAGCTACACACAAATGCAAAAGTACGTTCTACTATAGTGTGGCAACCACGAGTTACCTGTGTATTTGTTTATGCACCTCCTTACTGAAACTGCTGCACTAAATGAACCCATTGGGAAATAACTATTCCGGAAGGAAAAATCAGTGGCATTCATTTTCAGGTGGTAAATTATGGTAAAATACTTGGATAATAATCAGTAGGACAATGCCACTATTCACCATGATCTTAATCCGCCTGGGTGGGAGGGGGGGGGGGGCTGATCTCTGCTGCTGTTGACAATTCATCATGATCCTTTTGTCATGGTGTATAGAGAATGACTGAGGAATCAGTATGATGATTATTATGATCAGGGATGGGGGGCATAACTATTTTTTTGGAGAGGTGGTGGAAAATGCTTGTTTTTCGGAAATAAATGATTGGGTGATAAATACTGAAGGTAAAAGTGAATGGTCATTAGTTACACTAGATAATTTGACAGTAAATTATAACTGTAGCATGAGAGGTGATCAATAAAATTTATAGGAGACAAGAAGTTAGGCCGGGTGGCTAACTTGTAGGGAACAATGGACTCGTTGTCCTAGGGAAGACACTGACCCATCACCTTGAATATAAGTCACACAACTTACATGGAAGACAGTGACCTGAAGATAGGAAGCACATCGGCCTTTGGCCTTTCTGATTATGAGAACAATGGTCCCTATTTGCCAGAACCTCCTTTGATCGACCACTTACAGGATACTAAATAATTGTCAGAGGACTGATTCTGGTTGTAGAAAACAAGATTATCAGCTTTTAGCACTGAACTGTGACGTTTCACAATTTTTTATAAATTTCCCTCCCTCAGCTAAGAATCTACGAATAATAACAAAGAAAAACTAAGCGTGACTGAACAAATAGCTGCAATGTGCCAGAGGGATTTTCGCAGTGCGCAACTAAAATACAAAGCTCTTCTGTTTCGTTCCCGAGAAAGGCACTTGTTCAGACGTTTTTCTTTCAAAATTTTGGTTAAGGAGACGTTATCCTGCAAGGTTTTTCTCAGGAAAGCTCACAGGACCTGGAACTAGTAGTGAACGCTCGGACGAGCTATATCTGTGATGCTCCTCTCTTTGATCATATTTCGTCATCTTGTGCACAGCTATCCCTGTCGCATACAGACATGTGCATAGATTTCCATACACACTGTCTCGTCTATCTTCGAAGTATATTGTCAACTTCGCTGTTTGGATTTTTAAATGGTTCTGCTATCAAGAAGGATATCTATATATCTAGTGAGAATGTACATAATTAGATAATAAGTTACAGACTACTGGTATACTTTGTGATCTCTCAAAGACATTTGACTGTATAAAACAATTTCCTTTTAAGTGAAGAAGAATATAACCGTGTAACAGAAATGTTGCAAAATGGTTGAACTCCCATACGTATTACAGGAAACAAAGCGGGTCATTAGGAAACGGATGGTTATTAAGTTATCAGACATTGTCTCAATGTCAGCTAATTGTATGTTGTGTCTCAAGGTGGAAACTTGTGAGACACAAAACCCTTACTTTTTCTTATGTATATTAATGATCTTTCATCGGTAACATTATCAGATGCTAAGTTCGTTTTCTTGTTTGGTTGGGTTTGGTTGTTTGGTGGAAAAGACAAAACAGCGATGTCATCGGATTAGGGAAGGACAGGGAAGGAAGTCGGCCGTGCCGTTTCAAATCAACAATCCTGGTGTTTTCCTGGAGCGATTTTGGGAAATGATGGAAAATCTAAATCAGGATGGTCGGACGCGGAATCGAACTGTCGTCCTCCCGAATGCGATCTTTTCAGGTGATAAAAGCATTGCAATAAATAGAAAATTTAGTAGAGACTTAGAGAGGTCAGTTAATGGAATTTTCACGGTATTAATAAATTCTTTGCTACTAAACTTTGAAAAAAAAAAAAACTCACTACATGCAGTTCTGTACTCGTAAGAAGTTCCCCACCACTATATGCCTGAAATATGACGACAAACAGATAGAAATTGGCAGTGTTAAACTCTTGGGATTACAACTTGATAATAAATTCAGCTGGGAGGAATATGACACAGAACTGCTCTATCGCCTGAACAAATCAATATCTGCAGTGTGAATGTTATATATAGGCGATATAAGAATTTAAGAAAAGAAGCTGGGGTACTATGCATATTTAATTTTATAAAGTCGTACAGGTTTATATTTTAGGGTAATTCATCATGCCAAACTAAAGTTTTCTTGCTCCAAACACGTGTAATAAGAATTATTTCTTATGTGAACTCAAGAATGTTCCACAGAGAGCCTGTTTGGGGAACTAAGGATGTTAACTACCGCTTCCCAATGTATTTATTCCTTAATGAAATTGTTATTAAAATATATCTCCTTTACAGACCAGCAGGTCAGTTTATGGAGTCACTATTAAAAATAAGAATAATCGTAAGTCACTTACTTTGGTCCAAAAAGGAATCCATCATTCAGGAACACACATTTTCATTAACTTTTCAGCAGCCATAAAAAGTTTAACTAGTAATAAATTTCAGTTTAAGGGAGCCTACATAATTATTGATGGCTGACATATACTCGATTGACGAATTTTTTAGTAGAACCTACTGATGTTTGTATGTTTCTAATAACATCAAGTAATGCGGGTATTAGTACAAACTGACTGACATGCAAATTCAGTGCAGTAATGTGATCATTGTGAAAGTGTTGTAAAATTGTTTCTCACTTTGGTGATGCATGATTATAACAGTATATGTTAGACCTTAAATATGTTTCCCTTTTTCTTTGCTCCAGAAATCTCTCACTACAGGTTACGATACAATAATGGAAAAACCCTGTACGTATTGAGAACGAGCAGTTAATATGCATTACTGTTTGTACAGACGTCTACGAGATGAACGTTGGTAAGTACCACATATTATTATTACTGTTGACTTCTGTGCAATCAACCGTTCTTTCCAAATTCTTATACAGATTTTTCCCATAAGACGTTAATGAGTACAATTAGGCGAAATGTATTAAGTTTCTGAACTCAGCTCTTTACTTATTTGGGTAACATTTTTCTTCCAATTTAAATTTTCGTCGACGGAAACAGAAAATAATGTGTGTCGTAATACGCTATTCACTAATCTATTTTTATGTGTTGGATTAATTGTTGTTGATGTTGTTTTTTTCTCAAATAAGTCACGTAGAATGAACGATTAATCGACACTACTTCTTCTTTTTCGTTTTCAACTGCAGTTGCCTGTGGGTTCAAACGTCTTTCATTCTTCGAGAAAGTTGTTGCTCCTCTTCTTGTGCTCACTTTCTAACTGTACATTTTTTCCGTCCTGGAAACCTATCTTTTCTATTTTCTCTTTACAACGTATTCTTTTTCTCGTTTCGTCCATGTAGACTCCCACATTTTCGATTCCTCTTCCCACGTCTTGTCCTACGTGATTTTGAATTTACGGTTGTTAAGTAAGCCAGAAATTTGTTTAGTTAGTCTTCCATTATTCATCTTGCATGTGTGTCCATAGAATTTTAATCTTCTTTTCCAGTTACATCTCTGGACGTCTTCACTTTCAGGTATATTTCTGTATTGCATCTTAATCTGTATTTTGATTCACATTTTCATTTGGGACCATTTTTTCTTAGTATATTTATGTCTGTTTTTCTTTCTAATTTCTCGAGCTCTGTGTTCGTACTCATTTTAAGAGTTTTCACTGCATAGAGAACTTTTGGTGTGCCGGACGTATTAAGACCTGACATATTATGAGAAAGTGTTGGTAAATTTTCTAGGCTTTTAATTTGTTTCACAAAATAGAAACTAGGAAAGTGGTCGGCACAGCATAGATTTTCCGTGCATCTGGTCGAGGTTTATCATGTTCTATGATGCTGTTTTACGGTGCCAACCATAAACTTTTCAATTGATGGCTAATAAAATTCCTGATATTTCCGTTTAATATCTGCTGACAGCCTCCAGTTTATTATGATGGCCGTTTATCAGCCAAACGATTAAACACTGACTTGCTTTTTTTACGCTTCTGTTCAAAGTCCAATTATTGCAGCATATGGAATCGATAGGATTAACATTTTGGTAGCATTTTGTGTGTAGCATCTAGTTTTCTCTTCGCTGCAATTTTCTTCTGCTTCCTGCATTCTGCATTCCTGCATTCAGAAGCTTCATCACGACAATATTCGCTGTACTTGACAAATTTGAAGAACTCGGCTATGTCTCCTTTCCTAAAACAAAACTTACGAAGTAGGCCTATATTGCATTTTAACTGGAAATATACTGTTGTATCTTATTTCTTTGTTTCTCAAAATACATCATAGTCGCTGTTGACTGTATAAAATAATAAATATTTTATACAGTCTACGGCGACTATGATGTCTTTTAAGAAAAGTTATATGACTGTGAATCCCAACCATGAGAAGTTAATTATTTCTTTGGTTTCTGTATTCTTTGAAAGCAATTCGTTCGTTGTTTTAATTATTACAACGCAAATGACATCCATAGGAACAGTGTACTGAGTGACGAGATGTCTCTGGCATGGTAGCTAAGAAAAAATTTGGGGCCAGCCATTGACGTACATTTAGTTATAGCTTTGTTTACATTTTTTGTTAGAAATGAAGTACCACTGTGTGTAGGAAGACTGACGCCATAAAAGAATGTACGAGATGAAGTAACTGTTTGCGACAGTAAAACAGGACGTCGTCGGTACGAGTGAAAGAATCGAAAGAAATTAACATCGCAGCAAATTAAGAGGTGAAAGACAAACAAACGACGGCATTAGTAGTTTTAGAGGAATGCAGAGAGATCAATGAAAGTAACACAGACCTGCTGGCTACAGTGAAACTGACATGAAAATGTTTGAGTTTTATAATGAAAACTAAGATGTGCAAACATCTGGTCCCTATTCGAAACAAAGCGGTGGTTTAATGTATCTAATTATCTTCGACTGGTGTCGATATTTAAAAAGCAACGTGAAATAGCACTAGATGATTTAACAGGTAATAATGTCATGCAGCTCTCCCTCAAGTCGAATAGATAAATTTATGATACTCAAACCCTATTACACCGATACCTTGCACGGCGTGTTGTCATGCAGCTGTAACACCTCTATTAAAGCAAGTATAGAGTTTATAGTCCTGACGACGATAAGGTCATTAGAGACGTAGCACAGAATCAGATCGGGGAGAGTATGGGGGAGAAAGTCAGCCGCGTCTTTGTGAAAATAATCATTCTCAGATTTTCCTTAAGCGATCTAAGCAAACAACGAAAGACACAAGACTGGATGACGGGACAGGGATTTGAACCACCGTCTCCCAGAATACGACACCAGTGATTTATCACTCCTCGAATTTCCTCATCATAATTGCATGCGCTACTTATGAATGGGGCAGGGCGAGTTTTCAAATAATGTTCTAAATAGACAAGAAGTACAACAAGAAATACACTCGAGTGTATTCTGACACTTCTTCAGTGAGGGTAATCAGTTGCTTTGTTGATACTCCGTTACCGAACACGTAATTTCTGAATATTTTTCGTTGTAGCCCCGAAATGCAGTTTATAAGTACTGGAGACGTGTTGCCAGTTAAAACGTTTCTGTATCAGAGACACAGAGCATTTATTAATATTACTGAAGATAATAAGTAATACCGTGGCTCTAAAGAGGCAATGAAGTTATGGTCAGTGCTCGAAAATACACAAACTCTAAAATTTTGCAAAAGTATGTAAAAATGTTAACGAGCGGTTTTAGGTACAGTTGGAAAACAAGTTTCGTGAAATTTGACTAATTTCCTGCTTGCAAATACATTAATCAAAATGATAGTTCTATGCTGAACTTTCACTTCCAAAGTATGTTAATCCATTGCAAGGAAAAAAATCCTTAAAAAACCGATGATCAGGAATATAGTACATTTCCCAATTGATTACACTGCCATCTCGTCTCGTAATTACAAAGATTTTTAAAAAGTTAAAACTCATAAAGAAAGATTTGTTTTAAAATTTGTGGTAAGCTCATACGGGACCAAACCGCTGAGGTCCCTAGGCTTACACACTACTTAATCTAATTTAAACTAACTTACGCTAAGGACAACACACACACACCCGTGCCCGAGGAAGGACTCGAACCTCCGACGGGCTGAGCTGCGCGAACCGTGGCAAGGCCCCTAGACTGCGCGCCTAACCTGCGCAGCATGAAGGAAATACCGATGCGAACAACTGCCTAGCTGAAATATACATTTAAGAATTCAGGGAAAAGGAAGTAATTTTTAAATTTGGCGCTAGTAAAAACCAAGTAATACAGTTACGAATTGAAATCGACAAAACAAAATCACAGAATTGGCAACGACTCAAGCACAAGTTTATAATAACTACCCAAAACCAATTTCTGTTACGAATCAGAAGAGACGTCCTCGATAGTATGAAGATTGTAAGCAAACATAAAAATATGGAAAGTAACAAATATGGAAACACACGTGATACATTCATAGAAAAAGAATCCAAGTAAACTAGACAAACAAAAAGACTGCTCGAGTACATTCAGTTCTTGGAAATGAAGAACACACCCAGAAAACAATACCTTGAATATCTACAAAACAGTTAACCCATTATTTACCATTGTCCCTTTTTTGGGACACAAATATTTTATTCGTTTCTCCATAATCAATGAAACTTTTAGTCTCGATTGTTTTTCCTAAAGGATGAACTGACTGCTATAATGCCTGAAAACTGAAAGGAAATAATTTTTCTCTAATTACCTTATTTTAGGAAAGGAAATAATTTGCTATTTTTCTATCTTCGTATTTGGCTGCACTGTATGCCTGCTGGCGGTTTCTGCACAAGAATGAATTGTGATTTAGTTGTCTGGGTGTGGATTTCCATGTAATATTCAATACATTTGAGACTACCTGAAGTAACTGCAATATCAGGCTATTTTATGCATCCCAGTAACGGGACAACGGCACACTACATTAGCACTCCTTCGTTAATGCGCCGTACACACGCCTTATATACAAATATTACGGTTTACGTTGTTGATATCTGTTTTCTTTATATTGTATGGCATTTTCTCCAGGGCTACGCAGTAGAGTGAAATAATCCCTTTCGAATTTTACAATTCAGAAAGAACAGAAAATGCCACATGGACTTAGCAGTGGGAAGTAGCTCTAGCACATCTGGAGAGCTACGAAATGAGTAAAGATGAAGCTGATGACTTATAACTGATGATTATTGCACCCAACACAGATGAAATAACAGATGAAGAACACATCGAAGAAAATGTTCTGAACAGTGAAGTTATATCTGTTCCAGTGCCCAATCTCGTTCAGGAATACAGTGTCCATATGTGTGATGTTGATATACTGGACAAATAGATAGTTTTCTAAAACGATGATAAGATTTTAAGAAATTGGTGGTGACCATTATGCACCCAGATAACTGGTATCTGCATGAAAAAACCTTGTTGTGCATACAAAATTTCTTACTCAAGTGAGAGGCTCTCACTTTTGTATGCCCTAAAGGACAATAGTGATGCACGTTTCAAGGAAAGTAGGATCAACATCGAAACGCAGAGGACCATAAGGAAGCAAACTGATGGACTACATCGAAAAAACTACTTCATTTGCCAATTGAAACTCAGAAAAGATCTGCATACTGCGTTAAAAAAACCGAAAAAAATGTGTGATGGTTGCAATGTTGGTGTACACGACGATATGTATTTATTTCATTTCATACTGGAGTGCCACTCTATAGCATTAAAAACGTGTTTTTATTTTCTTAATGATGTTCCTTGTAGTTTTTTTACAGTGACAATAATATTGTGCATATTGATAGCTAATTTTTCTAATGTCCCGTAAATGGGGCAGCCTACAGTTTTTGTTTTAATGTACTGAAATTTTTCGGAACAGTTTTTTTTCTCTCACTCAACACTGAGGGCATCACATTAATGTGAAAAACGTTTGGTAAGTAATGGTTGAAACGAAGCGGAATATGTTCCAGCCTCAAAGTCTCTGTACAGTAGCGAAAACATAGAGCTGGCACAAAACAAAAAACAAAACTGCAAAGAACGTTGTAAACAATTTGACATTTACCAGAACATTAAGCAGTTAAATAATGGATGCCTGTTGGAGTGCTTGCAGAACCACTGAAGTCAACGAATTCAAAAATTATAAAAAATTGTGCTGATTTTGAAAATCATTTGGCAGATAGGGAATTCCTGATGACTTATACAAGCCCTACAAAGAAAGAAATAGGACTGATGTTAATAATCGCAGAGGACTTTCCCTTCTTGCTGCTACATAAAAAAATTCTATTCCAACAACTAGAATGAAAAATTAATGAGTAAGGACTAGTGTTCGAATAGAATAAAATTTATTTTACCCATTTTGGTTAGAGAACACCGCAGCTGTTTTCGCGACTTAACTGTAGGAAGTACTGTAGCCAGGTATAAGCTTTTTTAAAATGATTTTATTGTATCATCCTCAGATGGTAGAGTTGACTTCTTTACAAGTTTTACATTTGTGTCCTGTAACAAAACAAATTTTTAGAGATGCATAGTTTTCAAACATTTTCCATTTTCGTTCTAAAATATAACAAAGTTTCGTGTGATTACACAATTTTACACTTACATATGCTGTATATGTTGTACTTGAGCCGTGGCTGTTTCAGTTCATTTTATCTTTGTCTTAGTGGTGCCTTCTTTCACTGGCGCCCCGATAAGCGGCGCGAAATTAACTTGCAGTTTTCGTAGATGATCGCTGGCTCAGAGAGTTTGAATAGGCTGGCAGTGCGTTGTGAGGTGAGAACGTGCAGGAGTGGTGCTGGTCAAGGGTATCACTCTTGGATTTTCGCGTGCAACGGTTCCTTCGGCCGATACTTCTCCTTGTGCCGAGGTCCTCTGGGTAGCGGCAATCACACTGCTGTCTCGACGGTGCCCTCCTATGGCCATCAGGGGGCCAGCGCCTCCCTGTTTATCCATGCTGTGTGGACCTGGACGCTTGCAGTTTTGCCCTCACCATTTCTGCGTATTCAAGGATCAATACTGGAAAATTTTGCGGTCGGTATTGATCGCCTCTGCTGTTGGTACCTTATGGATCAGTGCAACATTTTATTTTAATGTAAATAACCTTGGCCACAACCGTGTCGTACCTTTGAATTTCTGTCACAAGTGGAAATATTGGATGGGAATTAGTGATTCTCGTTGCCCCGCCGATAAAGTGTGCCACTGATGCCTTTATTTGCTGTGGATTATCAAGGCCATAAGCCACACAGCATTTTCAAATTCAGTGGGTTTACTAGTGAATTTTAACTTTTGCTTCGAGTCTGTGGCAGTTTGCTGTTTGAGCATTAGGGTTCAATGGAGTTTTCAACGCAATGGTCAGGAGCTGTGTGGCATAATTCCTATTCACGGATTTTGAATTTTTTTACATTTTTTAAGGTTTGTAATTTTATCTTTTCATTATTTTAAGGGGAATTCCCGATGTTAATTTGTGTTTTTTGAAACTAGGTTCTAGATCGTTGTCAAGCCTGAGGATTGATTCAAGAAAAACGCTGTTTGTAATACCTAGGCACTAAGATTCGCTTTGAAGGGTTATTTGCTGTACCTGTGTAAGGTATCAGACACGTAAAACACCAAACATTAAATTCCTGAAACAACTCTGGTTAAATCGGTATGTCACACAACACAGTTACGTGAAAATGTACGAATTTTATTGATAGGAAATCGAATAAGCAAGCCAGCATTTCGTGAATATAAACCACTAACAATCACACTAGTAATTGCATGCAAGTAATTTCCAAGGCCAGAGATACGAGATGCAGTGCTGAGGGGAAGAGAATTTTATGGTGGCAACGCCTGTCCCAATCTTAGGCCAAAAAACTCACAGCAGGACATTCAGTGGACACAATGCGACGCCGGAGCCACTGTGCATACCGGCGGCAAAAGTCGCCCTTGTCCCTGCTTTTAACAGTGACCCTTCAGAAAGCCTCGGGAATACAGCTGGAGATGACAGATAAATTCAACTCAAAACATTGGTGACCCACAGTAGCAAGTGTTGAAACCCTTGTGGAAGAAAACTGTTTATCTCAGTATTACATAGCAGAAGTTAAACTCTGCCCTACGAAAGAAACGACGTCTTTGATAGGCTACAGAAACTTTAGCGGGTGGAATTATAACAAGTACGAACGCTCTGGTTGGCTAGAAAGAAAACACGTGGCCACCAGCTTTGATACAGGCAAATTGCAGACAGAGAAATTGGCTCTTCTATTGCAGCAAAACGTGGAGTGTTTGACCGAGGTGTCTTGCGCCATGCTGAGACGATTGTGAGAGGAATTATGTGAACACTTGTTCACAGGCTTTTCTTAACTAGTAAGGAGTTAAACTGAAAAGTCTCCGTGTATGATGAATTGCACCGAGCACTCATAGTTAACACTTGCGAGGTTTTTGAGGGAAACGATGTACTCGCTGTTCCAACCAAACAACGTGTACCATGCCAATTAACTTAGATAGAGAATAACTAGAGGCTCAGCTTCACCGAAGATGAAAGAAATGTATCAAACTGGGTGTTTAACAGTCGAGAGAGATTTAGAATAGATTTTCAGGTTCACAGGTCGCGCTGACAGAAGCAACTGCCGCCGCCGACGAAAGTTAAACACGTGCGGTCGTCTCCGTTTCTCCAATTTTTCCGTACATTCAGCTATGACCTGTAGTTAAACATATTCACGATTGTCAGGCTCAGTTGAAGCAGAAACTCAATATATCCAGTTTAACTACAGCCTCTATAGAGTGTTTTACATTCTGAAGTTATTGAATTGGTTTAATTGTATACTTCATTGTGATTGCTCTTTACCGACCTCCATCCATTACTTCGTTATTTTAATTGTGCATTTTAGTTTAATTGATATCTCTTGCCCTAATTATATTTAATTTGTTTGTACTTTATCGACCCCCAGACATGGTCATCAACTATCTTACTATTAAAGAACCTTAGAATAGTTAGGAATTTCTCTTCACATCTGTGAACACCAAATATCAATATTGTACCGTCCTGAAGTGCTACAATTATGATTGATATCTCATAAAGTCATACTTACAGTAAAAATAAACCTTAATTACGAAAATCTAAGATTTTCATTTTTTGTTAGCGTATAGTTACTCCTGAACCAGTACACTAATTTCTGGTAGTGATAACGTTTCCTTTAGAGGGAGTGTAGTGGAACCAAAATTGAGAGCATTGTCTGATTACATAACTGTCCATTCTGCTGTACTCCTCTGAACTCTGCATCTGTGAAATGGTATCTGCCCACCTTGCGGGCAGTAGGTTCAACTCCAAATTCCTAAAACATTGAAAGAGCGTCCTTGTGCAACTGTGATAGGAAGATAGAGCAGAACCAGTCTCACACATGTTAGAACCTGCTGGATGCAAGTAGGCAACTGGCCGTGTAGTTTTGGTGTAAAGTTTACCTAAATCGTTTGGGGAGATGTTAATTATTATATTTTTATACTACCTTACCAGTGATTTCTTGGGTGTAATATTTGATACCTTACTTTATGATGGATTTGTGGAGCTTATAGCAGTGATCTTTTAAGAAGCTGGCGATTGTTGTTCAGGTAATCCTGTACTCTGTCTCATCTATGTGGCATCTGTTAGGAGCGCCTCCTAGCCTTGTGAAGCGTGACCCCGATATTTCAGCGGCTGTCGGACGCGAGGGCCTGTTGTTATGCCCCTGTGTTTGAGACATGTCCGCTACTGCTATAGTCGAACTGTTCACCTTGCGGCTTGCCTTCTTCAAGTTACGTTTCGCCTTTCCCTTCTTCAGGTTCTGATGTACCAGCTTTAACTTCTAAATATTCTGGCTAATGGACTATATACACTAAGTGATCAAAAGTATCCGGACACCTGGCTGAAATTGACTTACAAGTTCGTGGCGCTCTCTATCGGTAACACTGGAATTCAGTATGGTGTTGGCCCACCCTTAGCCTAGATGACAGCTTCCACTCTCGCAGGCATAAGTTCAATCAGGTGCTGGAAGGTTTCTTGCGGAATGGCAGCCCATTCTTCACGGAGTGCTGCACTGAGGAGAGGTATCGATGTCGGTCGGTGAGGCCTGGTACGAATTCGGCATCCCAAAACATCCCAAAGGTGTTCTATAGGATTCAGGTCAGGACTCTGTGCAGGCCAGTCTATTACAGGGATGTTATTGTCGTGTAACCACTTCTCCACAGGACGTGCATTATGAACAGGTGTTCGATCGTGCTGAAAGATGCAATTGCCATTCCCGAATTGCTCTTCAGAAGTGGGAAGCAAGAAGGTGTGATATGCCCACTAAACCCGCTGGGCACAACAGGTAATATGATTGTGGAAAGGGTCATAGGTTGTCAGTTTCGCCTTCTAATTGTAATTTATTGTAATTTAATAACCTTTACAACCAAAGCGGCACATAGCCGGATCTTTACCGAATGTAACTCTTTCACGGCTGGAGGACTCCAAACAAGAAATCTTTACAAATCAACAAGAAAAAAATCCAACTAAGATAGCAATAAAATAATTAAAAAACAGCAAACATATGCAAAGTGCAATATAAATGGCTGAGGGCCACAATTAAATTTCAAAATTTTCGAATATATTACCATAGACTGTTAAAGGCAGAAGGGCGCAATGTTCGAGCTTGAAAGATAAATTTAAAAATTAATTTCGAAAATGTTTAAGAAAAAAACCATAAGCCTTGAATTTAAGGTAGCTGACAACAGATAATTAAACATCGGTGGCACTCAGAAGGCCTCCAGTGAGGTAGGTCTGCCCTCGTTCACTTAGGTGAGACAGCTGGTGAGTCCAACTATACTTGATCTGTCGGAACCCAACCAGGGGGCAGCCACGGACCGATCGACACAACGACTTGTTTGCCGTCAATCAGTACAGGAGAACTCAAATGGGAAATGTTACAAACGTGATAATCCACAATGGAGTATATATTAGCTGTAAAAACTACACACCATGTTGGACAGCGACAACAGGTGAGGAAAGGACGCTGCCTGAAATTATGTTAGTGGTCAAGGCAAGTAACCGGAACACTAATGGCCACAAGGCAGAAAAGTCCGCTGGTGCACTTGAATATGGAACACGGTAATATAGTTAACTTTACCCAAAGAACACTGCTCGAATTTGCGTCAGTCCCTGGTCTGCACTAACCGACCGATTCCTCTCAGAATGCCGACAACATCTAAAATAGTCGTCAGTGGAAATAACACCAACTACACACAAAACCTGACAAACACTGCACGAAGACCTGAACGATACTCAAAACTAACTAAGCACGAACGAGGACAAAGCTGGAGTCGATGCACACAGCCGACTCATGAATGATCGGCGAGCCAAAACGCGTCGTCCGGTAGGGCGACCGAGCGACGATCCACCAAGACCGTCGCCCGGCTCAAGCGATACGTGGCTACAATGGTCGGGCGAGCCATGTTGACTCAGACCTCACTGCTGCTCCAACCCGATTGCACTAGTGCCGCATTGCAGCTCCCGACTGGCAGGTCAGGGCCGCGCTCCAGACACTTTCCCACTGACTGCCAGCCCCAAACTCGCGACCCGAACTGGCATCCCGAACTGCGTCGCTCCTGGTAGCTGAATGGTCAGCGAGACAGAATGTCAATCCTAAGGGCCCGCGTTCGATTCCCGGTCTCGGTTGGAGATTTTCTCCGACATGGGAGTGGGTGTTGTGTAATCCTAATCATCATCATTTCATCCCCATCGACGCGCAAATCGCTGAAGTGGCGTCAAATCCAAAGACTTGCACACGGCGAACGGTCTATCCGACGGGAGGCCCTAGTCACACGACATTTATTTATTTATCCCGAACTGCGACCAACTATCTTACAACCGACAACGAGCAGGAAGTAATAGCAGTCGAGCAAAGATTCTACTAGAGGGGATATATCGATACGCGCTGCTAACGCAGGTCACGATCAGACAAACCAGCAACTTAATGACAGTGATTCAAATGGCTCTGAGCACTATGGGACTTAACATCTAAGGTCATAAGTCCCCTACAACTTGGAACTACTTAAAACTAACTAACCTAAGGACATCACACACAGCCATGCCCGAGGCAGGATTCGAACCTGCGACCGTAGCGGTCGTGCGGTTCCAGACTGAAGCGCCTAGAACCACTCGGCCACTGTGTTTTATATGACTGTGCAAGAGTATCTTTACTTTCTTATTGTTTAATTTATTATGATTTATTTTTTATTTGTTACTGGCATTGATTCCTTGGAGCAGCTAGAATTGAAAGTTATGTCAATATGCGGCTAAAATTTAAAAAGGCTTATTTTCATTTAACAACCTCTTATGTTCGATATTTGGTGATTGTTGTATTTTATTTGGCACTGTCGTTTGCACTGTAAATAAATGTGATAATTGAAAGAACATATGGTGCAAGAACTGTGGACCCACGGTTCCATGTGATTTTTTTTTCCTATCCCAAATTGTATCTTGAGTTTACAATACTTACCTCATGAAAAGGCCTCCTTTACCTGTCATGAGACAGCGGTTTGATTTTCTTTTATAGTAGGGATTGTAATATTGGAAAAATTCATTGAATACAAAGTAGGAAGTTGATATAGGTCGATAATTATGTGATTTACATATAAGTGAATAATGGCGACATTAGCAGCTAGGTCTTTTGTCACTTTCTCTGAGTTTTTGAAACTCAGTTTAACGTTCTGAAACATTTTTCCTGCAAAACTGTGCGTCAAATTGGCGAATTTTCAGATGCTGCAAGTTTTCTAGCGACGAAACAAGTGTTTTTCGAATTGCGTAAAAAATTTTCGTTTATGACGTAGCTTTTCTACAAAAAGGCGTAATCAAACAAGAAATTTTTCGTACTCATTCTATGGAGAATTAATGCTCTACAGTTCCTGTAACCTTTGCTCACTCAATTTTCTAGAAATACGGAAAACAAGAGAAAGTCCAAAGTTTTGGTAATTTTTCTTTCATCACGGCTGAAGACCGACTCATATATCGGAGTGAATTCAGGTTATTCACATCACAGTTATACTTGTGTGATTAAAATAATTTCGCAATTTCACTAATTCTTGGAAGACAGAACTCTAGAGCTGTATTGGTGTAATAATGTTCCCAGCTCTATTGAACACTACCCGCAATTGTTTTCTACTTTGGACAAGAAGTGTTCCGTTATGTACGAATCTCAGCATACTCCCTTCACGTTTATTCTTGTCTGTTGTTTCTTTTTACTGTTTCATTCCGTCACCGACTTCCAGAATAAACGGCATTGCCGATGAATTGCAGCGCTAGCTCATAGAATTATAACACAAAATTATTGTTCTTCATTTCTGATCTTTTGTTACTCGCACTTGCTTTTATAGATATTGCAAACCATTCGTATTTATCTGTTCTCAGTACTGACTCTTACCTTAATTTCGAACATTTTCTCCGCCCTTCAATTTCGAATGCTTCCTGTGTACCAGTGCTATTGACATGAGACGTTATTGCGGTCGAAATGTCACAGAGTGGGATCAGGAACAAGAATGAAAAACGTGTAAGTTTGAAAGCAGGTCAGGACTGCTGAAGGTGATCAGCTGCGAGTTGGGGGGCAGCTATTAGGCCAAGTGACGCCACATGGTGGAACAGGTCGATGGCGTGTCGGCTGTGCGACTTACTGCGGCACGGGTCATTTACTGGCTGAAACCTCTCGGACGGAGCTCACCGTAAATGCTTTTGCCCGCACCCGAAACCTATTGAATTAGTTTCAGAAGCTGAAACCTGATCAGTGCAATTGCATTTTACTAGTAATGCCATTGCCGTTACTAGGTGCCTGTATCTGCTGCCCAGCAGCGTTTAATAATAGCACCGAGCGGGCTGGCGATTAAGTTACAGTTTTTCGGTTTCGGAATTCGGCGTGAAGAGGGATCGTATGAGGGAAAGAAATTAACATCTGACAAATTAGTTTTCATTTCAGTATCATTAACAAACATACCCAGTGGCTGTAAATCAAGTGCAGCTAATCACGAAGCTACAATGTGGGCTCTAATTACCGTATGACAGGGAAACTTGTTCGCTACGCTAATGCGTTAATGCACGGTGGAAAACACATTAGTTCCAATTTTCGCCACCAGGTGCAAATATGGTGCTATTTGTACGACCGTATAACGTCCACGCTGTCTTTTGATAAACTGTAACGTGAGTAAACAGTATGGCCATCGAGAAGAGAGACCGATCGCTGTTAAACTATATTATGTGAAAGGCAGCAGTTGCAGTGCTGCTCTGAGAGAGTACCGTCTACAGGAAGGTCTAACGAGATGTCCGATGTTATTGGGTTTAAAAAAGATGATAATGAAATTCGAAAGCATGGGTGAGATTTGTGTGGCATTTGGAAGATGTCATATCCCGGTGGAAGTTATCGGCGAGGCAACACGTTCCCCGGGTAGTGCTGTTGCTCGTGTCGTGTCGCGAGTATTGTCCACCCATAGTCAACAGTACGGAAAGTTTTGCGGTCTGTTTTACGATAGTAGCCGTACAGGATACAGGCGGTGCAGCAACTGAAGCCTATCTCATGATCTGCTATAACATTCTGAATTTCTGGCGCGGACCGAAGTTGATATGCGGCCGGGCAATATTCTATTGTGTGACGAGGAGCTACGGGATGCAATGAATACATAAAAATGGTTCCAATGCCTCTAAGCACTATGAGAGTTAACATCTGAGATCATCAGTCCTCCAGGCTTAGCCGGCCGGAGTGGCCGAGCGGTTTTAGGCGCAACAATCTGGAACGCGCGACCGCTACGGTCGCAGGTTCGATCCTGCCTCGGGCATGGGTGTGTGTGATGTCCTTAGGTTAGTTAGGTTTAAGTAGTTCTGTTCTAGGGGACTGATGACCTCAGAAGTTAAGTCCCATAGTGCTCAGAGCCATTTGAACCATTCCTCCAGTCTCAGAACTACTTAAACCTAACTAACCTAAGGACATCACACACATCTATGTCCGAGGCAGGATTCGAACCTGCGACCGTAGCAACAGCGTGGTTCCGGATTGAATCGCCTAGAACCGCTCGGCCACAGCGACCGGCAATAAATATACAGTACCGTCGGACTTGTGGTACGGTTTAACTGCTTATTATGCACGAATAACCACTGCACTCGCTGTGTGTGACTGTTTGTAGTGCATTAACAACCATATTTACACTCTTTGGAAGCGAATACACCCAGAGCGCCGGTCAGACGTACCGCAACGTATGCACCATAATAAGTTTTCCCAGTACAGCATGTGATTCCTGCTTTCGAAGAGCACAACTGTGTGGAAATCGCTGCTTTCATGCCAGATGGGGCAACATTGATGTCGCTCGCGTAGTGAAAGTGTCTGCTTAATGAAACCGACCACGAACGTGCTATCTCCAGAGAGTTTTCAGATTCGTAGCCTGCAGGACTTTTAACTTCGGGTATATCTAAAAGAACGAGTTTATTATGAACCCGCTCTGCCTCTACCTGATCTGAAGGCCAGTATACAGGAACATGTTGCTCAGATTCCACCGGAACTGCTGTGAGCAACTGTTGATCACATCGTTTTGGGATGCAGTATCTCGTCGACGTCCCAGGTGCTGACTATGAATGAAGTGGATAAGCGGCAGTTAATAACAAAAGCAACAGCATGTCTTTCTCACTTATCTGACCTGTTCAGCCCGTGTCCTGTTCCTATTCCATCACATATGGAAACGTTTCTACACCTCTACACTTCACAGCGCCACATTTTCACCTAGTGGCCGAAATTTGAACTAATTTTTTTTTCCAGCATTAACGCATTAGAATATCGCAGCATTTATTGCACTAGTGTTCCCCTGCTTGTCATAAAGGTTATCTGTGGACATAATGCTGTAGCCTTTAGTAACTCAGCCCAGAAATTACGAGGACTGTTCAATAAGAAATGCAACACTTTTTTTTCTGAAAGTAGGTCGGTTTCATTCACGATTCCGATAACTCATAATATTTCCCACTCTTTTCGCTAAAAAAAAAAAAGAGAGAGAGAAAAGGAAAAAAATGGCTCTGAGCACTATGGGACTTAACATCTGTGG
Organism: Schistocerca piceifrons; assembly: GCF_021461385.2. NCBI lineage: Eukaryota > Metazoa > Arthropoda > Insecta > Orthoptera > Acrididae > Schistocerca > Schistocerca piceifrons. The sequence goes on from NC_060138.1 coordinate 192,860,569, forward strand.
TCATCAGTCCCCTAGAACTTGAACTACTTAAACCTAACTAACTGAATTTCGCTACAAAACCCTATTTTTCAAAGTAATCTCCATTCAGTAAGACAGCCATCTTTGTAGGAGGGCCTGCGTACTCGCATGGTACCACTCTACTAGCCGACATCAGAGCCAATGTCTTGCTGCATCAGTAACTTCACCATCATGCACTCGCTGCTTCCCACAGGGTGCATCCTTCTTTGTACCAGACGCATGGAAATCGGAAGGTGTGAGATTCGGGTTGTATGAAGGATGAGGGAGAACAGTATAATGAAGTTTTGTGAGCTTCTCTCTGGTGTGCAGACTTATACGAGGCCTTACGTTGTCACTGTGAAGTAGAAGCTCTTTTGCATTTTTGTGGCAGTGAACACCCTGTAGTCGTTTCTTCAGTTTCCTGAGGGTAGCACAATACGCTTCAGAGTAGATCGTTGCACCACGAGGGAGGACATAAAACAGAATAACGCTCGCCAGATTATCAGGAGAACGTCGCCACTACTTTAGAGGCTGAGGGTGCCGCTTTGAACTTGTCCTTCTGAGGAGAGGTGCTGTAGCGCCACTCCAGTGATTGCCGTTTTGTTTCCGGTTCGAAGAGATGAACCTATGTTTCATTGCCTGTGACGATGTTTCACAAAAAATTGTCACGATCTGCCTACTAACGCGCAGTTTTGCACAGATGGTCATTCGTTTCTCTTTATGATCATATACAACCGTTCTCTCGACGAAAGATCCGTACCCAAAGACTGGAAAGTTGCACTGGTCACACAAATATTGAAGAAAGGTATTAGGGGTAATCCACTAAATTACAGGCCCATATCGTTAACGTCGATATGCAGTAGGATTTTAGAAAAAAATGGTTCAAATGGCTCTGAGCACTATGGGGCTTAACTTCTGATGTCATCAGTCCCCTAGAACTTAGAACTACTTAAACCTTACTAACCTAAGGACATCACACACATCCATGCCCGAGGCAGTATTCGAACCTGCGACCGTAGCGGTCGCGCGGTTCCATGCCGGCAGGATTTTAGAGGGGTGGGTGGGTGGTTTTGGGGGAGGAGACCAGACAGCGAGGTCATCGGTCTCATCGGATTAGGGAGGGATGGGGAAGGAAGTCGGCCGTGCCCTTGAAAAGGAACCATCCCGGCATTTGTCTGGAGCGATTTAGGGAAATCACGGAAAACCTAAATCAGGATGGCCAGACGCGGGATTGAACCGTCGTCCTCCAGAATGCGATTCCAGTGTCTAACCACTGCGCCACCTCGCTCGGTTGGATTTTAGAACATGTATTGTGTTCGAACATTATGAATTGCCTCGAAGGAAACGGTCTATTGAGACACAGTCAACATGGGTTTAGAAAACATCGTTCCCGTGAAACACAACTAGCTCTTTATTCACATGAAGTGCTGAGTGCTCTTGACAAGGTATTTCAGATCGATTCCGTATTCCTGCATTTCCGGAGGGCTTTTGACACTGTACCACACAAGCGGCTCGTAGTGAAATTGCGTGCTTACGGAATATCGTCTTAGTTATGTGACTGGATCTGTAATTTCCTGTCAGAAAGGTCACAGTTCGTAGAAATTGACTGAAAGTCATCGGGTAAAACAGAAGTGATTTCAGGCGTTCCCCAAGAGAGTGTTATAGGCCCTTTGCTTTCCCTTATCTATATAAACGATTTGGGAGACAATCTGAGCAGCCGTCTTCGGTTGTTTGAAGATTACACTGTCGTTTATCGACTAATAAAGTCATCAGAAGATCAAAACAAACTCAGAACGATTTAGAAAAAATATCTGAATGGTGCGAAAAGTGGCAGTTGACCCTAAGTAACGAAAAGTGTGAGGTCATCCACATGAGTGCCAAAAGGAACTCGTTAAACTTCGGTTACGCGATACATCAGTCTAATCTATAAGCCGTCAATTTAACTAAATATCTAGGTATTACAATTACGAACAACTTAAATTGAAAATAACGCATAGAAAATGTTGTGGGTAAGGCTAAGCAAAGGCTGCGTTTTATTGGGAGGACACTTAGAAAATGCAACAGTTTTACTAAGGAGACTGCCTACACAACGTTTTTTCGTTCTCTTTTAGAATACTGCTGCGCGGTGTGCGATCCTTACCAGATAGGACTGACGGAGTACATCGAAAAATTTCAAAGAAATGCAGCACGTATTGTGTTATCGCGAAATATGGGTGAGTGTACAAATGTGTATGAAATCTCATGGTACTTAACTGCTAAGGTCATCAGTCCCTGAGCTTACACACTACTTAACCTAAATGATCCTGAGGACAAACACACACACACCTATGCCCGAGGGAGGACTCGAACCTCCGCCGGGACCAGCCGGCAATATGGGAGAGAGTGTCACAGAAATGATACAGGATTTGGGCTGGAAATCATTAAATGGAAGGTGTTTTTCGTTGCAGCAGAATATTCTCACGAAATTTCAATCACCAACTTTCTCCTCCGAATGCGAAAGTATTTTGTTGATACCGATCTACATAGGGTGAAACGATCACCACGATAAAATAAGGGAAATCAGAGCTCGTACAGAGAGATATATGTGTTCATTCTTTCCGCGTGCTATACGAGATTGGAATAATAGAGACTTGTGAAGGTGATTCGATGAACCCTCTGCCAGGCACGTAAATATGATTTGCAGAGTATCCATGTAGATGTGGATGTAGATGTAGGCGACGGGGAGCCCAATGGGGACACACCTTTGAATATCCCAACTGGTGGACAAGTGTGTCAGCATTACCAACAGGGACGCTGAACTGATCAACAAGTTTTCTGATTGTGATCTGTCGATCACCTCGCATGAGTGTCCGCACGTTCCAACATTATAGGAATCGCAGCTGTGTGCAGCCGTCGGGCACCCGGGAGATCGAACAAGTTTGTGCGATCGTGTTGCAATGATGACAGACGCTTCGTCGAGCCACTCAAAAAAATGGTTCAATTGGCTCTGAGCACTATGGGACTTAACATCTGAGGTCATCAATCCCCTAGAACTTAGAGCTACTTAAACCTAACTAACCTAAGGACATCACACACATCCATGCCCGAGGCAAGATTCGAACCTGCGACCGTAGCGGTCGCGCGGTTCCAGACTGAAGCGCCTAGAACCGCTTGGCCACTTCGGCAGGCCGAGTCACTCATCGTGTTTTTTTTTTTTTTTTTTTTTTTTTTTTTCCAGGTCTCCCTAGACATTCGGCAATATATGAATATCCGTGATGCCCTGGTTTTCCGCCATAAGAAAATCAATGTCATCTCTCTGCTTGGAACGCGCCTCCGTTACAGACATAATTTTAAGGCTGCGTATAGCGCTACCATCTACGAGAACTTCACGAAATCGTAGGGGTTGAAGCGGGACTAATCCAAGATGTGCCACAACAAATTCCGAAATTTTTCAATCGAAACTGGCAGAGAAAAAATGTGTTGCATTACTTACTGAACGTCCATCGTATATCATCATAACAAGAGTTATTTTAGTTCTTAAAAGACGGGATTTTAAAACTGTTGCTTTTTCATTGTGTGATTTTGTTCTTCATCTGCCTGTTACGTGTTTGCAGGAATGGTTCTTTTGGGTCTGCACTGTACGCTGATACTAATTAATTTCGGTGATAGTTTGCTATCACTGAGATTTTATTCTCTACGTCATATAAAATAAGTAGAGCTAAATGTTTTGACATTTTGATGTGTTTCAATACTTGTGCCCTGTATTTCACTTACGTATCACCAAACTAATAAACAACGTTTTCCCTCATGTTGCATATCAGCTGGAACATTATCACCCATAACTATTGCAACTTACTCTTGGCAGTAATTAAATTTTGAACTACGCTATTGCGAGTCGACGACAGTAGTGAGAATATAATAACATTAAGCGAACGTAACACATATCATTCAGAACAATGGGATTATGATAACATTAAGTGAACATAACATGTATCAATCACGACCGCCGGCCGGTGTGGCCGAGCGGTTCTAGCTTCTACAGTCTGGAACCACGTAACCGCTATGGTCGCAGGTTCGAATCCTGCCTCTGTCACGGATGTGTGTGCTGTCCTGAGCTTAGTTAGGTTCAACTAGTTCTAAGTTGTAATGGACTGATCTCAGAAGTTAGTGTTCAGAGCCATTTGAACCAATCACGACATTGGTGCCGGTGTATCTGGTAACTAGTTTGAATATTCAATACTACACGTAAATCGTAGATAACCGGTACACTAATATGCTGTGTTGAGGTCTTTAGGCAAAAGCTGACGCAAACACGTGGTGTGGGAACAAGGTTAAGGTGACAAAAATTTGCTTCTGCACGAGAGTAGTTCTGTTCACATATCGGCCGTTGCGATGCCTGAAGTACCCTAATTGGACTTCGGTAGATTTCTCCGCACATTTAACTTGAAAAAGTGGCTTCTTGGAAAAAAACATCATCGAATAGAATTGTTTTATGTATTATAAACAAGTATTGTGCGCAGTTGTAATATAATTTTTTCTCTTAATGAGTAGAATGTGTTGAATTTCGTTTGGATAGAATGTATTGGGTACATTGAAAACTATGCAGACAAAAAGCGTTTTTCGTGAAATTAGTTATTTGTTATAGCATCATAGATAGCATATGAGCGTAAAGTCATAGTAACTTTGTGTGTTCGTAGGCTTTTCCACTGGAGTGAGTTTCCTCAAAAATCATATCCTATACTGATGAATCAACGTTCCAGCCCAACGAGGGTTGTCCAGAAAGTAATGCCCCGCATTTTTTTCTTTCAAGCAAAGCAATTCTCTTACAGATGTAATAAGGAGATTGGTGGAATCTACCAATGGGACTCACCGTAATATGACTGGTGACAATACGTTCAGGAGTGTACCACTGAGTAAAAAACTAATAGAAGTAGAGGCACTGTTATAAGCTGTAACTCTCAGAAAAAAAAAAAAAAAAGGAGATCCTCAAGGAATTTTTACCTTATAAGCAAAGACCTCAATATTGTTCTTTTTTTGGCTGACAAGAGAACTGTACTCTTACTTCGAACAGCCATAATGTGAATCAAGCTGTTCTCTTCATATGTATGTCACATCATGATGCCACTTATAAAGATACAAGAGATTCACTGAAATCATAAACTGTAACTTTCACAATATGACAGAGACGGAGGTTGATTTACTTGACCAACTAATTCAAAAAGTGATGTTTCGCGATACACTTATTTACTTGACCAACTAATTCAAAAAGTGATGTTTCGCGATACACTTGTAGGTGTCCTATGTTTTGTTTCCCACAATTTACTTAACATTCTGCCTTGAATGCACTGTGCATATACTGAGTAAATTATTAAATACCTAAACCAGTGAAAAGAGCGGAATTTTTGCAGGTGTTGGCCTGGGGAACGATGAACACTCAAATGCGTTACAGATCCGCTGATCGTCAAATTCCCACTGAATGACGGCAGCATTCACTTGTCCTACTGGGCATAAATTCAACGATTGCACCACCAGACGACCCCAGAGAAAGTTCTAAAGCTTATTGCCTCTAGTGAGGAATGCAGAAAGACAAGTCATCTAGAAAACGGTGTCATAGTTGAAAAAGATGGAAATGTTTGACTCATTTGGATACCGGATGAGTTCACCGTGTCTGAAACAAGTTATTGAAACGCTGTTTTGGAAATTTATGTTCTATCTCCATCCTCATATATATACAAAGATAGAAAAACAATTAACGAATTCATTTGATATTCGTTTAAATGAGTAAGCAGAAAAATAAAATGGGGCACTCCACGCGTCTAACCATGTAATGACATAGAACGCTCTTACTGCAAGATTAGGTAAAAGCTAATTTTTCAGACATCTCAATATTTATGATGGCATTTCTCTTGAATTATGTGTCGTACAATATTAAAGTATTGCAGGTGCATTCAGTGGCATATGTGGATACCGACAAAATTTATTGCGACTAGCGTTCGTAATTGAGACGTAATAAATTAAAATGTCGTCCCTAATGATGCAATTTTATTTCGTTTTATTTCGTGGATAACGAAAATGTAGTAACCTATATTATTTTTCTCCTTTCACTATATTGTGGACAAGCTTAGAGCCTCCTTGACAGAGAGATCGGTGACTGTAGGGTATTTCTCATGAGTAGGAAGGTCTAACGTTCTCCAAAAATGTCAGAACTACTGATGTAACGGCCATTTTAAAAAAAATTTACCTTATCTTTCTGGTTTTCAAAGAAAAATTCGGCATGATCACTACCTTTACTTACATATTTACAAATATATTTGATAGAGTTGACTGCGTTGCAATAATGTGAGCATTGGAAGTGCGTCAACATACTAGGTTGTAAGATACGATCAATAGTTATCTAGGTCCATATTTTTTTTAAAATTTTTACTTTAAATCCACCATCATCTGGAGATCTCATTCGATACAGTGCATATCCGTCTTTAGTCATCTGAGTGTGTTTAATAAATGATCTGGAGTACCTTTCGTTGCAGTTGTTACCTTTCATGAAAGGCGAATTTGAGACGTAATAAATTAAAATGTCGTCCCTAATGATGCAATTTTATTTCGTTTTATTTCGTGGATAACGAAAATGTAGTAACCTATATTATTTTTCTCCTTTCACTATATTGTGGACAAGCTTAGAGCCTACCACATAATCCGTGGATCATATTTGACTTAACTGTGTGAAGAATTTGATTTCGCTCGATCATGTCGGGGGTTATGGTTTATTTGGGCTACGTGGTAATCCACATTTCCACCACCTCACAGAGAACATAAATCACTGCTTTGGTGTGAATAAATTTCCCTTAGTCAAGATGTTCACCATTTTCTTAAGCTTAAAATAAAACACTCTGGCTGTAATGTTGTGATGGTTGTGAGACGTTTGAAGGAAAACTAGTGAGTCTGTAATGTCCTTCCAATTGGGGTTACAAGTCAACCAAATAAATAAAGTAGGATGGCTGTAATCGCGGATGCAATTCAAAGCGTACTGAGTGAGTTCATGTTATAACGTATGCCACCAGTAAGTGATGATGGCAGTACCACCATCTGACTAACATGAGCCGGCCGCGGTGGTCTAGCGGTTCTGGTGCTGCAGTCCGGAACCGCGGGACTGCTACGGTCGCAGGTTCGAATCCTGCCTCGGGCATGGGTGTTGTGTGATGTCCTTAGGTTAGTTAGGTTTAAGTAGTTCTAAGTCCTAGGGGACTTATGACCTGAGATGTTGAGTCCCATAGTGCTCAGAGCCATTTGACTAACATGAGCAGCATCGGCATCCAATCTCCCAGCGGCGTCTTTGAGTTGAGCGTAGTGGTCGACCCTCAGTTGCGCTTGGTTATTTCGTATATAGTTTAGCCTCTCAGTTCCTATTTCGTCGTACTTGCGACTAAATATTAGCTGAATAGAGACCTGCAGTACATTAGATGGTTGTCTGCTCCTTTCACCGAGGGAGGTGGCGCAGTGATTAGCCCACTGGACTCGCTTTCGGGAGGACGACGGTTCAAACCCGCGTCCGGCCATCCTGAATTAGAAATTCCGTGCTTTCCCTAAATCGCTTCAGGCAAATTCTGGGATGATTCCTTCGAAAGAGCACGGACGATTTCCTTCCATATCCTTCCCTAATCCGAGCTTGTGCTCCGTCTCTGATGACGTCGTTGTCGACTGGACGTTAAACAGTAATCTCCTCTTCCTGCTAATTTCCTAAACATAATACGGTATGAGTAGAAAGTTGCGACGGAAACTATCTTTCTGACGGGTCTAACTGGGTCAAATCACAATGTACTCATCTTCTCCACGACAAAATATCAACAGATATTGTAAAGCGTCGTAAGACGGTTGGACTTCCTTCGCTGATCTACATATACATATACATAGGTGCTCTGCAAGCCACCGTATGGTACGTAGGAGAGGGTGCCCTATACCACTACTAGTCATTTCCTTTCTTGTACCACTTGCAAATAGAGCGGTGGAAAAACAACAGTCTGTATGCCTCCGTATGAGCACTAATTTCCCGTATCTTATCTTCGTGGTCCTCACGCGCAGTGTATGCTGGTGGCAGTAGAATCGTTCGGCAGTCAGCTTCAGTGCTGGTTCTCTAAATTTTCGAAATACTGTTTCTCAAATAGAATGTCGCCTTCCCTCTCGGGTTTCCCATTTGAGTTCCCGAAGCATCATCTTAAGAATTACGTGTTGTCCGAACCTACCGGTAACAAAAGTAACTGCCCGTATCTGAATTGCTTCGATGTCTCCCTTTGATCCAACCTGGTACGAATCTCAAATACTAGAGCAGTCCTCAGAAATAAGGTTGCACCAGCGTCCTATATACGGTCTCCTCTACAGGTGAGCCATTCTTTCCTAAAATTCTTCTAATAAACTGAAGTCAACCATTCGTCTTCCCTACCACAGTTGTCACACGCTCGTTACATTTCATAACACTTTCCAACGTTATGCCCAGATATTTAATCGATTTCACTGTGTCAAGCAGGATACTAGCAATACTGTATCGAACATTAAAGGTTGATTCACCGCAATCTACCATCGTGGCTATGAATTACGATGTCTCGTTCCTTCTATTGTTGGTCCACAATCACCAGTGTTACCTCATTTGCAATGGGTGCATTAAAACGACCAGGATGACCATCACTGGGTTTCCTTGATGCACGAATTAAAACTACAAACTGCTTAGGCATTAAAGAAACATTTTTACTGTGTTTTTACATGTTTTATGTAGGTGCTGAAATCTTATAACGTATTTTGCAGTGATTTCACTAACATTTGTCTCACACTGGGTAAGGTAATACCTCTAAGGGATACCACTGATAAAATTCGCTGATGACGTTGCTATCCTCTGTGAAAGTGAAGAAGGATTACAATGTCCACTGAGTGGACTGTACAGTCTAATGGGCACAGAATGTGGATTGAGTGTAAATAAAAGGCTTGTTTGTTCTCACCACGGAAAACGCAGTGCCCGACTGCTTTCTCCCAGTGACCAAGAGCCGCGGTATTTACGTAGAAATGGCTCTGAGCACTATGGGACTTAACTACTGTGGTCATCAGTCCCCTAGAACTTAGAACTACCTAAACCTAACTAACCTAAGTACATCACACACATCCATGCCCGAGGCAGGATTCGAACCTGCTACCGTAGCAGTCGCGCGGTTCCGGACTGCGGGCCTAGAACCGCTAGACCACCGCGGCCGGCCCATTTACGTAGAGCTTTCACTGTTAACAGACGAGTAACACTGCGTGAAATAAACGCAGAAAGCAACAGGTTCGTTGGAACAGTGCGTCGAAATTTGGTGTTAATGAGCAATGGCAGCGGACGACTGGCATGTGTTTTTTCTGACAGCACGACATCGCCTGTAGCGCCTCCCCTGGGCTCCTGTACCTTAGGCGACTGGAAAACAGTGCTCGGGCCAGATGGGTCTCGATTTCAGTTGGTAAGAGTTGATGGTAGGGTTCGCGTGTGGCGCAGACCCCACGAAGCCATGGAACGAAGTTGTCAACTAGGCACTGTGCAAGTTGGTGGTGGCTCAATAATGGCGTATGCCGTGTTTACATGGAATGGACTGCGTCCTCTGGTTCAACTGAACCGATCATTGGCTGAAAAGGAGACCATTTGCAACCATTCAAGAATTTCCTGCAGCCTAATATGTCGCCAGGTCTTAACAGTTCGCGACTGGTTTGAAGAACATTCTGGACAGTTCGAGTGAAAGATTTAGCCACCCTGATCGCCCGACGTGAATCCCATCGAGCATTTATGGGACATACTCGAGAGGTCAGTTCATGCACAACATACACACGAAAGTTCCCGAAATAGGCAGTCTCCAGCTCTACTGCATTTTTCTTCAGTGTAAGGCAGCTACTCATCGTTGATATTTAAAATCTCCATATTCAATCGATGAATACACACAAGCAAAATGTTGACAGTAGCATTACTTTGATAAAGTTTCCACCCACACACAAACAAAACAATAAACATTATCTTGTTCAAGAACCTATTCTATATGAAAGATTTAGTGACCCTTTAAGTTCTCAAACGTATATTACTCTAATTGTTTTACTGTAAATGAAGTGTATGGTTTTCCCCAGTAATGATTAGTTTGCAATGATTATTATACAAGTCACCTTCTAAACTTTCCCCGGTAACGAAGGCCATAGAAGCTTGGTCTTTTCCGAATGCAACGATTAATTTACAAATATCAGTACCTTCTAAACCTTTCCGGTAATTTGGTATATAGAAGCATGGTCTTTTTCCAATGTGCTTCTGCCTAAAAGGCGATCGTAATAAGTGCAGTCGGAGGTTTTTGTTAATGCTTTCTTTTTTGTTATTGTGGTGATATTTTCGTAGGAATGAACACTATCTGGTGGAAACCAAAAAATCTACTCACTACTGAAGAGTTAGAGACCCTTCCCAAGCGATGTTTACAGTATTAGATCAACACATTATACAGATTTCAAGTTCCTAGCCTTAGTGGTATGCAATGGGCAATGATGAGCCAGTGAATCAGTCAGGTCCTATTTCACCACCTTAGGGGTTAAATTTTTGAAAAAAAAAAAAAAAGCTACTTTTGTATTTCCAACCGAGAAGTCAAACACAAATTTTCGTAGTTACAGCTTCAAAATTGTCTTGATAACGACATATTTTCAAAAAAAAAAAGTTCATCCCCTATTTCACTGCCTTAGATATTGAATTTCTAAGAATCCTGAATCCCGTCCTTTTTATTTCCGGCCTATAAATGAATCACAAATTTTTATAGATGTAGGTTTAAAAATGTTTTCGTAGTGCTTTAATAATAATTAATTTTCAAAATATTCTCACACCAACTATTTCACCTCCTTATCTATTGACTTTCCAAAAATAATGAAACACTTTTTTTTTAAATTTCTGATCAAGAAACCAAATACATACTATTGTAGTTCTACTTTGAAAATAGCGTTATTGGTGACATATTTTCAAATAACTTTTAGTGCTTTATTTCATCGCCTCACGAATGGAATTTCGAAACATCCCTTCCTAAATGATGCCTATAGTGCAATATCAATGCCTCTCCAAATTTCAAGTTCTATCTTTAGCGGTTTGGGCTGGGCGGCCATGAATCATTCAGTCAGTCATTGCCTTTTATATACACGGTGTTTCACAAGATATGTCTCACAATTCATGTTGCACACTTCTAGAAGTTGTACAGGGGACTTAGTATGTCAGCTTTACATCGGAGTCCATGTCTGGAAAAGTCATACAACGACGCTACAGAACGTCAAAGTTATGGGCGCCGGTGCCCGTTGGTTTGTTGGTTGATTTAGGGGAGCGGACTAGACAGCGACGTCATCGGTCCCTTCGCATTAGAGAAGGATGGGGAAGGAAATCGACCGTGCCCCTTCACAGGAACCATCCCAGCATTTCCCTGAATCGATTTGGGGAAATAAGGAAAACCTAAATCTGAATGCAGGTTTGAACCACCATCCTGCCAAACGCAAATGCAGTGTGCTAGCCAGTTAGTCACCTCGTTCCTTCTAAGCACTTTTTTTCCAATAGTAGAGATACGTTTCACACTAGCGAAGAAGAGCAAGTGCTCATAGCGCCCCAGGTATGTATTTTAGAGCCCATGTTTACTAGACATTTTTGCTCGTTTTTGTTCATACTACCACCTCTGAAAATTGCCTATCCACCAATCTTAGCAGCAACAGTACTGGTACATGTATTTCACTGACAGAAGTATCAGAATGATTTTCACTTTTAACTTTCGACTCGTTCGTTTCCGGTACAGGGAGCATTACCTCAAACAGATACATTTATCCGTCTCAGTTGTCCCTGAATGTCCGTAACATCATCAATGAATCACCCCGTATATACACTACTAGTCATTAAAATTGCTACACCACGAAGATGACGTGCTACAGACGCCAAATTTAACCGACAGGAAGAAGATGCTGTGATATGCAAATGATTAGCTTTTCAGAGAATTCACACAAGGTTGGCGCCGGTGGTGACACCTACAACGTGCTGACATGAGGAAAGTTTCCAACAGATTTCTCATACACAAACAGCAGTTGACCGGCGTTGCCTGGTGAAACGTTGTTGTGATGCCTCGCGTAAAGAGGAGAAATGCGTACCATCACGTTTCCGACTTTGATAAAAGTCGGATTGTAGACTATCGCGATTGAGGTTTGTCGTATTACGACATTGCTGCTCGCGTTGATCGGGATCCAATGACTGTTAGCAGAATATGGAATCAGTGGGTTCAGGAGGGTAATACGGAACGCCGTGCTGGATCCCAACGGCCTCGTATCACTAGCAGTCGAGATGACAGGCACATTATTCGCATGGCTGTAACGGATCGTGCAGCCAAGTCTCGATCCCTGAGTCAACAGGTGGGGACGTTTGCAAGACAACAACCATCTGCACGAACAGTTTGACGAAGTTTGCAGCAGCATGGACTATGAGCTCAGAGTCCATGGCTGCGGTTACCCTTGAAGCTGCATCACAGACAGGAGCGCCTGCGATGGTGTACTCAACGACGAACCTGGGTGCACGAATGGCAAAACCTCATTTTTTTCGGATGAACCCAGGTTTTGTTTACAGCATCGTGATGGTTGCATCCGTGTTTGGCAACATCGCGGTGAAGCACATTGGAAGCGCGTATTCGTCATCGCCATACTGGCGTATCACCCGGCGTGATGGTATGGGGTGCCATTGGTTACACGTCTCGGTCACCTGTTGTTCGCACTGACGGCACTCTGAACAGTGGACGCTACATTTCAGATGTGTTACCACCCGTGGCTCTACATTCGATCCCTGCGAAACCTTATATTTCAGCAGGATAATGCAGGACCGCGTGTTGCAGGTCCTGTACGGGCCTTTCTGGATACAGAAAATGTTCGACTGCTGCCCTGGCCAGGACATTCTCCAGATCTCTGACCAACTGAAAACGTCTGGTGAATGGTGGCCGAGCAACTGGCTCGTCACAAGACGCCCGTCACTACTCCTGATGAACTGTGGTATCGTGTTGAAGCTGCATGGGCAGCTGTACCTGTACACGCCATCCAAGCTCTGTTTGACTCAATGCCCAGGTGTATCAAGGCCGTTATTACGGCCAGAGGTGGTTGTTCTGGGTAGTGATTTCTCGGGATCTATGCACCCAAATTGCGTGAGAATGTAATCACATGTCAGTTCTAGTATAATATATTTGTCCAATGAATACCCATTTATCATCTGCATTCCATCTTAGTGTAGCAATTTTAATGGCCAGTTGTGTACAAACATTTACAGCGCCTATAGTTTTGTTGCTCAGTAGTAAAGATAGACGGCATGGAACGCTCTCTTTTTTATCTACTGGATGAATATAGTGAGGGCAGTGCGCGTGTCATGATTGAGCTGTTTCAAGACGTATGTACAGTTTGCAAATGTTTTACTCAACTTGTGGGTTAACCTTGTAACTAGGATTGTTCCTCTTGACGAGTAGGTTATGACAGCATTTTAAATTTTTAAATTCGGTCAGTAACTATGTGAACTACGGAAAATCAATTTTTGTAAACACTAAAAGTCGTTAGACATGCAAACTACCACAGAGAGTGGGTGACCCTCTTAGCCGCCAGCTGGTCGAATCGCCCATTCAGTGTTTTTCAGTATGATGCGATCTACAAAGAGAACAATTTAATGGAAACTCGTAATGGTGGTGGTAGATGAGCGTGCTACAAGTTCAGGAAAGAGGACTGCCTGCAGGGATGCACCTTAGCTTGTAAGGCGGAATTCACTTTGGCAGACGTGGGGGCCCTGGGCGCGGCTCGACGCGGACGGCTCGCCCCTAGGGAGGCAGTGAGTCTGCGTCTCCACGCCTCCGGACTCTTCCAGCCCTCCCGCCTCCTGCAGTACCAGTCCCGTCACGTGGACCCGATCTCTCTGCCGGAGGAAGGTAGGGCTGCGATGCCTCGGACAACATCGACGGCGTTATAGGGAGTATACGGCCGTTTTAGCAAGTGTGGCGCTGTAGAACGACCGTCACCTTCCTGAATAAAAGATGGTGAAGTGAATTAGTGAGATCGAATATACATTAAAACGTGAAAGAGACGTCGCGTTGGTACACTGTATCTTTGACTCTCTAGCTGATGTACACTATCCGATCAAAGGTATCTGAGCACTACTGGACGATGATAATAAACCTTCACCTTTGTAGCGGCTTGAACTTTACTGAGGATCCTGTCAAAGAGGTGTTTGAATGTCTGTGGAAGAAAGGCGAGTCATTCTTCCTCAAGAGTTGTTGTCGCATTGTTAGCATCGAACTTAGACAATCAATGACATCATTTTGCTCTAATACGACAGATGTAGAAGACTTGTCGGGAAAGTTTAAACTTTCACAAACTGTGACATTATCGCGAACAAAACCGTGATCCACATAATGTTGTTGTTGTTGTTGTTGTGGTCTTCAGTCCTGAGACTGGTTTGATGCAGCTCTCCATGCTACTCTATCCCGTGCAAGCTTCTTCATGTCCCAGTACTTACTGCAACCTAAATCCTTCTGAATCTGCTTAGTGTATTCATCTCTTGGTCTCCCTCTATGATTTTTACCCTCCATGCTGTCCTCCAATGCTAAATTTCTGATCCCTTGATGCCTCAGAACATGCCATAACAACAGGTCCCTTCTTCTTGTCAAGTGGTGCCACAAACTCCTCTTCTCCCCTATTCTGTTCAATACCTCCTCATTAGTTGCGTGATCTACCCATTTAATCTTCAGGATTCTTCTGTAGCACCACATTTAGAAAGCTTCTACTCTCTTCTTGTCGAAACTATTTATCGTCCATGTTTCACTTCCATACAAATACTTTCAGAAATGACTTCCTGACACTTAAATCTATACTCGATGTTAACAAATGTCTCTTCTTCAGAAACGCTTTCATTGCCATTGCCAGTATACATTTTATATCTTCTCTACTTCGACCATCATCAGTTCAAAAATGCCTCTGAGCACTATGCGACTTAACTTCTGAGTGTTGTGGCTTGGCAAGACAGCCAAGCCACTATGAGGAAGCCAAAAGGCACGCGCTTAAGCTCATGCAGGCTGGCGTGAGGTCTGGAACAGGACACGGAAATGAGAATAGCCAAAAACGTACGTAGCTGCTGGAATACTTAACTTTAATTCATAGTTGGTGAACATCGCTCTTGACGGTACATGTTTTACAGCATCAATAGTAACGGGTAATGGCGCCTTGCTAGGTCGTAGCAAATGGCGTAGCTGAAGACTATGCTAACTATCGTCTCGGCAAATGAGAGCGTAATTTGTCAGTGAACCATCGCTAGCAAAGTTGGCTGTACAACTGGGGCGAGTGCTAGGAAGTCTCTCTAGACCTGCCGTGTGGCGGCGCTCGGTCTGCAATCACTGATAGTGGCGACACGCGGGTCCGACGTATACTAACGGACCGCGGCCGATTTAAAGGCTACCACCTAGCAAGTGTGGTGTCTGGCGGTGACACCACACTGAGGTCATCAGTCGCCTAGAACTTAGAACTAATTAAACCTAACTAACCTAAAGACATCACACACATCCATGCCCGAGGCAGGATTCGAACCTGTGAACGTAGTGGTCGTCCGGATCCAGACTGTAGCGCCTAGAACCGCACGGCCACTCCGGCCGGCACCATCATCAGTTATTTTGGTCCCCAAATAGCAAAACTCCTTTACTACTTTAAGTGTCTCATTTTCTAATCTAATTCCATCAACATCACCCGACTTAATTCAAATACATTCCATAATCCTCGTTTTGCTTTTGTTGATGTTCAGGTTATATCCTCCTTTCAAGACACTGTCCATTCCGTTCAAGTGCTCTTCCAAGTCCTTTGCTGTCTCTGACAGAATTACAATATCATCCGTGAACCTCTAAGTTTTTATTTCTTCTCCATGGATTTTAATACCTGCTCCGAATTTTTCATTCGTTTCCTTTACTGCTTACTGAATATACAGATTGAATAACATCGGGGA
The DNA here is from genome assembly GCF_021461385.2 of Schistocerca piceifrons. Taxonomy (NCBI): domain Eukaryota; kingdom Metazoa; phylum Arthropoda; class Insecta; order Orthoptera; family Acrididae; genus Schistocerca; species Schistocerca piceifrons. The sequence goes on from NC_060138.1 coordinate 192,876,551, forward strand.
GAGGCTACAACCCTGTCTCACTCCCTTTCCAACCACTGCTTTCCTTTCATGCCCCTCGACTCTTATAACTGCCATCTGGTTTCTGTACAAATTGTAAATAGCCTTTCGCTCCCTGTATTTTACCCCTGCCACCTTTAGAATTTGAAAGAGAGTATTCCAGTCAACATTGTCAAAAGCTTTCTCTAAGTCTACAAATGCTAGAAACGTAGGTTTGCCTTTCCTTAATCTTTCTTCTAAGATAGATAGTGTAGAATAAATATTTCTGTCTGTGATCACAAACTTGTTGGGTCTTCAGACGACCGGTTTCGGTCACCGATGACCATCATCAGGTGTGTGGAAAACGTGGGAAAAACACAAATACAACTAGCTGATTGTCTACAGCTTTTCGTTCAACTTTAATACATGTAAAGAAGAACAAAATTACATCTCTGTGCAAAGTAGGCCTATGCCATATCTTTCTGTCAAGATCTTTGTTACAAGCAACAGTTGTAAAGCAGCGCATGCTGGATGGTGAAAAAGCCTCGCTGTCAGAGTGTAAATTAATATAGTTCGTGTGGAAGTGTGAGTAGTGATATAACAACTGGACATCAAAATGGAGGCAGACAGATGGACACTAAACGAAAAAAAGCCGCCTATACTGTCACAGTAAGCAGAAAACTAAATTTACATCCATATCGACACATAAGGTATAGTCATGGCGATACATTAAAGTGTGTTTCATCTTTTTGTCATAGACCCAGCACCCAGCATTATGCTAGCAATAATTATGTAACTTCCTGAAACCATCTGAAGATGAGCCTAAAAATGTTCGAAAACCGGTTCATGGAATAAAACATAATTGTTCAAAAAAGTGACTGTTTGCAGTTTTGTATAACTTATTTACATTCAATATACAGTGGCGGTTGTAAAATATCCGTAATGGATAAGCATAACCTTGTATCATTGTTCCAAGCCGTAGACAATCCACTAGTTGTACTTGTGTTTTTCCTATGTTTCGCTGCAGATCTGAAGATGGTCATTGCTGAACGAAACCGATAGCTTGAGGACTTAACATGTTTGTGATCACAGACGGAAATAAAGAAATTTATTCTAAAGTTTAAACTGATTATTAACTGCGCTCAGGAGACGTATATTTCAAGGAAGTGGATTAAGGATGGAAAACGGCCTCTGTGGTTTAATAATTAATAATTAAGAATTTAATAACTAATTCCGTACCTGGATGCAAGTACTACGGAAATGTTTCCTGAATTCAAATGTCAACCCCTGGAAGGAGACGACATACTTTTCTCGAGGCACTGCTGAGGAAATTTAGAGAACTGATATCTATGGCTGACAGCAGATCGATTATACTGCTGCCAACCTTCATTTCGCGTAAGGACCACGAAGATAAGATGGGAGAAGTTGGAACTTGTGCAGAGGCTCATAGACGGTCTAGTGGAACAGGAAAGGAAATGACCATCATTGGTACGTGGAACCCTCTCCCATGCACCACACTGTAGCTTTCGGTGTATGTTCGTAGATGTAGACGTAGATGAAGTGCCGAAACCAATTAAGGTATTGATTTTGGAAGTTGGGGTGTGAAGCAGACCCTACGTTTCAGCTCATAGCAGAGGTGTTCCACTGGGTTCAAATCGGCACCCTGGGTGGGCCAATTCATTTCAGACATCTCATTTTCCACAGACCATTGCCTCACTGATGCTGCTTTATGGCAGAGCGCATTGTCATGATGACAGAACCATCAGCTCAGAACGTTCACCTGCTGTGCGCTGTATACAGCGCTGTGAAGAGTCTTCGTATCTTTCCGCATTTAGCATTTCCTCAAGCAGAATACGTGGAACACTCCCTAACAATGGGAAACATTCCCAAAACATAACTGAAACTCCTCTCTGCTATAATATTAAAGCTACACATGATGGAAGGTAACGTTATCCATTAGATTGCTACGCATACTGCGAGATTCGTATCACCAAATCATTCGTTTACAGTCATCCACTGTGCATCGGCGTCGGTCTTTACACCACACTTCTTTGCACTTACTAAAGATATGTGTGGCTTATGAGCAATTGCTGGACCAGTGTACCCCATTCGCCAGCGATTCTAAATCTTCCAACCTCACCACTTTCCACATCCTGAGGGAGGGCGGGATAAACCCTAAATGCGGCTCACGAACTCACCGGAAAGAAAGAAATGATATGAATAAAAAAATTGGCTAATTGACTGAAAGGAAAGCAAAGCAAAATACATTCTCTCACAATAAAAAATTAAAATTCACGTTTACACTCATATAATGCACTTATAAATAGTAATGCACAATGAGTTTCGTAATTAATCTTTCAATGCTAAATTACAAATAAGTTTAGTAATTATTAATAACACCATTGGCCTTGGCTTGCAGAGGAAAGGTCTTGAAGGCGGGACTAATTTTGTAAGTAGTGTTCTTTTGTTATGATTAGCTGAGATGTATTGTTCGTCTTCAAAGAAGCCAACACAAAAGCCATTTTTCTCGAAGATACGACGTTATAAACGGCAGTATTTTACGAAATGCTCTTCTTTTCAGTCACAAAACTCATCATCCAACTGTGTCCAAAAATTCAAAGAGCGATTCACTGTGAAATTGTCGGTCGCTTTAGACACTTGCCGTGGCTCATATATCTATTTTTTGCGCGTGAGGAAGGTTGCGGTACGGGGGTGGGGGTGGTGGGGTGTGGGAAGCTTCAGGAAGACTCGTTGAAAGATACGATGGGACGTGAATACTGAAATGTTGAGAAAAGTTGTCCTACGCACAGTCATTGTGCTAGCTCACTGTTAAAAGCACTTTGTAACCTACGAGTGATTCCTTCTGCTGCTTTCAATCACATTTTTATAACTACCATCCGCAATGGTCGTCCCTCCTTGTCCATCAGTACACATATTCCTCCAGGTCTCAATTTAGCTGAGGTTGTTTCTTCTTGTTTACATCTCACAGTCATATGACCAACAGTCGATATGGACAGCTTTAGAAGGGTTGAAATGTCTCTGTTGGATCTCTTACTCAGGTGACATCCATTGATTAGACCAAACTTTCGAAGTCAATGAACTATTTTGACAGTGTTACTCTTTCTCTTCTGGCTTCAACACACTTCCCTTCTTTTGTACTGATGGGTCCGCCCCCCATGATATATGTAGTGGTTAGTTCCTTTTCTTTTACACTGGCACGTCCACCCCCTGTGACACCTAATGGTCAATTTCTGATTATGTAGAGGTGTCCGCAGATTTTAATCAGATAATATGTATCAGACTCCTATGGAATTATTGCTGTACTATAATCAATAGCGATGCCCGATTCCAACCTGGCAGTATGGATTTTAGCAGGACTGATTACTTGAAAATGAGACTGCGACCACAGGGAAAGTAGGCAGAACATAAGGTCAATATGTAAAATGAGGCTGGAGAAGATAGTGAAAACCGTTCCCCCAGCAGGGTTCTGTACCTTGCTGCTTACAAGGTCATGCCTAGTTTACCATCTCCCTCGATATTTGGTGCGATTTTTACTGAGTGTAAGAGTGGTATTACCTGTTGGCTAAATTTACACATTTCTTGTTTTAATGGTTTAATTACACAAGATCTTTTCGTTACCTGTTAAAATATTAATTACAAATGTTTGAATAGGATAATGAATATGAAACTGTTTCTGAGTGGTGGGAGAACGGCGACAAGAGATAAAAAAATCGTTTATTAATAATTCAGAAATATTTTTTTTCTTATGGTCTGCAAAGATCGCCCGAGTTACTATCCAGCTTTGTATCCCAGGGAGATTTATATATATATATATATATATATATATATATATATATATATATATATATGTGTGTGTGTGTGTGTGTGTGTGTGTGTGTGTGAGGTAGAGACGTGGAACAATCTTCGGAGAGACACGGCATCCACAACCGGCGTTTGCTCACTAGATACCACAACACCATGCGATTACGCGGATGACCGAGCGGTTCTAGGCGCTTCAGTCTGGAACCGCGCGACCGCTACGGTCGCAGGTTCGAATACTGCCTCGGGCATGGATGTGTGTGATGTCCTTAGGTTAGTTAGGTTTAAGTAATTCTAAGTTCTAGGGGACTGATGACCTCAGATGTTAAGTCCCACAGTGCTCAGAGCCATTTGAACCATTCGATTCCAAGGGCATGCTGAAAAGTAATGCCTCCAAATTTTTTGTGTGAAAACTCCTAACGCTTTTTAAATAAAGCAAACGTTATTAAGATTCTACATTCTTATTCTTCACACTCACATATTTATTTCTCAACATAGTCACCCTGACGATGACGAACACATTTCTCCCAATGAGAGACGAATATGTTGATAGCGTCACCGTAGAATGTTTGACTTTGTTGACAGAGCAACAACCTCATCTCTGCTTGCACCGCTTCATCGCTATCAAAGTGAAGTCCTCAAAAGTGTCCTTCAGGTGTTCAGTGACTATATACAGGATGATCTAAGACAGTGATACCACGGTGTCGGATTGTTACAGACATCACGGCGCTCGTGTGTACTCTAGCATTGTCATGCTGAAACATGGAATTCTTGGAATTCGAAACTGGATTACAGCGCGCTGTTCCTCACGCAGCGACATACACTCCTGGAAATTGAAATAAGAACACCGTGAATTCATTGTCCCAGGAAGGGGAAACTTTATTGACACATTCCTGGGGTCAGATACATCACATGATCACACTGACAGAACCACAGGCACATAGACACAGGCAACAGAGCATGCACAATGTCGGCACTAGTACAGTGTATATCCACCTTTCGCAGCAATGCAGGCTGCTATTCTCCCATGGAGACGATCGTAGAGATGCTGGATGTAGTCCTGTGGAACGGTTTGCCATGCCATTTCCACCTGGCGCCTCAGTTGGACCAGCGTTCGTGCTGGACGTGCAGACCGCGTGAGACGACGCTTCATCCAGTCCCAAACATGCTCAATGGGGGACAGATGCGGAGATCTTGCTGGCCAGGGTAGTTGACTTACACCTTCTAGAGCACGTTGGGTGGCACGGGATACATGCGGACGTGCATTGTCCTATTGGAACAGCAAGTTCCCTTGCCGGTCTAGGAATGGTAGAACGATGGGTTCGATGACGGTTTGGATGTACCGTGCACTATTCAGTGTCCCCTCGACGATCACCAGTGGTGTACGGCCAGTGTAGGAGATCGCTCCCCACACCATGATGCCGGGTGTTGGCACTGTGTGCCTCGGTCGTATGCAGTCCTGATTGTGGCGCTCACCTGCACGGCGCCAAACACGCATACGACCATCATTGGCACCAAGGCAGAAGCGACTCTCATCGCTGAAGACGACACGTCTCCATTCGTCCCTCCATTCACGCCTGTCGCGACACCACTGGAGGCGGGCTGCACGATGTTGGGGCGTGAGCGGAAGACGGCCTAACGGTGTGCGGGACCGTAGCCCAGCTTCATGGAGACGGTTGCGAATGGTCCTCGCCGATACCCCAGGAGCAACAGTGTCCCTAATTTGCTGGGAAGTGGCGGTGCGGTCCCCTACGGCACTGCGTAGGACCCTACGGTCTTGGCGTGCATCCGTGCGTCGCTGCGGTCCGGTCCCAGGTCGACGGGCACGTGCACCTTCCGCCGACCACTGGCGACAACATCGATGTACTGTGGAGACCTCACGCCCCACGTGTTGAGCAATTCGGCGATACGTCCACCCGGCCTCCCGCATGCCCACTATACGCCCTCGCTCAAAGTCCGTCAACTGCACATACGGTTCACGTCCACGCTGTCGCGGCATGCTACCAGTGTTAGAGACTGCAATGGAGCTCCGTATGCCACGGCAAACTGGCTGACACTGACGGCGGCGGTGCACAAATGCTGCGCAGCTAGCGCCATTCGACGGACAACACCGCGGTTCCTGGTGTGTCCGCTGTGCCGTGCGTGTGATCATTGCTTGTACAGCCCTCTCGCAGTGTCCGGAGCAAGTATGGTGGGTCTGACACACCGGTGTCAATGTGTTCTTTTTTCCATTTCCAGGAGTGTATTTAGGTTACATATCGCCATGTTACGCGCTACAATTCGGAGCCCTTTAGCGGCAAAGGGCTGCAAACATTTAGACACGAAGAATAAAGTTGTAGAACGTTAATAACGTTTGCTTTATCCAAAAGACTTGAAGAATTTTCAGCACGCCTTCGTATATTAATGGGTCACTACATTATATTTGTTTTGGACAGACTGATATAAAATTCCGCCGGAGCTACAGTATTGCAGTTATTATTAATATTGTTTCACAGACTCTTGGGAAGTTATTTATATGAGGCGCAGTGTCTGTATTATTAGTCGAAAAATATATATGTATTGAGATTTTAATTCAGCTAACAATGGTTTAATTTTACGTACTGACCTGAAAGTATGCTCATTTCGTTTTCAGTCGTTTATTGCAGTGTGCAGATTTTTTAATTGTTACGTGAATCTGAGACAAGTTTTCACTCTTGGCTTGTTAGCGGCGCCCCTTGCGGTGGAACTTTATTGAGTGCAATCAGATGCGAATTCTAGGGAGTCAGTTGCGATTTTTAATGTTGGTAAATTAAAGTTCTGAAGGGATTTTTATTTTAGGCCCTTTAAAGCGGCATTTCACCCGAGAAAAACTGAAAATTCTACGCTTGGTAGAGATGGCTAAACTTAGCGTACTTTTCGGTAATTCAAGCCTTATTTCTTAGGAAAGGGAGCCACCACATTGTGGGAAGCTTGTACTTGGAGAAGCATGATGGTGTTACATACTGAGATCTAGAATTTCTCTGGAGTGAAGAATTCGTGCAGGTATTACATATACTGTGTACTCCTCGAGTACTTGGTTAGTTTTGTATCACTTATTAGTTTCAGGAGAACGCTTTACGGCAAGCGAACTAAACGGAAGGAAGGAATACTACCATTTAATATACCATCGATGGCGAGATCATTATAAACGGACCACCAGTTCAGGTTGGTGAAGGATGGGAAAGGAAACTGTCTTTTCTGTTTTAAGGAAACCAAGTCGACATTCGTTTCAGTCGATTCAGAGAAACGACAGTAAACCTAAATCTGGATTGACGGTCGGAGATTAGAAGGGGTAGTGATATGAAAATCGAACACATGGCACAACGGGACCATGGAATGGTTCTTTTCAAAAGTAATCACCACAAGTGTTAAGACATTCATTCCACTGCGAGACGAGACCACTGACTGCTCTTTTACAGAAAGCAGCAAAAACTTTTGCACTTCCTCGTCCACTTGAAACAGACGTCCACGCATGTGTTTCTCCAGGTCGCCAAAGATATGAAACACGGTGAAGGATCCGGGCTATTAGAGGCAAGTTGCAGCGTTTCCCAACCATATCGCTGAAGCGGAAACCTCCTCCGATTGTCAATGTCTGGCGGACGTTATCGTACAACAGGGTGATTTCATGCGAGAGCATTGCTGGGCGTTTTGACTGTATGACGCGTCGCAGTTTCGGTGAAGTGTCTTCATAGCGCTGGGCACTGAATGTGGTTTCACGCTCGAAGAACTAGACGAGCAGAGGGCTCCTGCAGTCGAAGAAGGAAGTAGTCATAACCTTAACATAATTCGTGTGAACAGCTTTCGATTGGGGGGGAAATGGGTGATGTTTACATAGTTGACTTTGCCGTTTGTCCACGGGCTGTCGGAATGCTGTCGGACGCAATCATCCTGTTGCACGATAGCGCACGTCACCACACTGGCAATCGGACGAAGGCTACGCACCAGCGACTTCGTTGGGAAACAGTGCAACATCCTCCGTACAGACCGGATCTTTCACAGTAATTTTTCACATCTTCAAGACCTGAAGAAAGACAAGCAGGGACGTCGGTTTCAGTCTGACGAAGAAGAGCAAGAGGGGACTCGGTTGTGGATCCGTCAGCGGGTAACGCGTTCTCCGATACATGAATTGATCGTCTCATTTTCCAGTGGGATAAATGTCTTAACGCGTGTATTGATTACATTTTAACGGACCCATTCCATGGTCCCGCTGTGGCGGTTGTTTGGTTTTCAGTTGACTGCCCCTCGTAAGAAACACTGTCTCCCCGAATACGAAGTCTATCTCTCACAACTGTTTCACCTCGCTCGGATTACAGAAAGTAATCTGCCGTTTCTAGTTCTCACCCGACGTAAGACAGAAAAAAAATGAAAACCGTAATTTTGATAACAACGTGAAAATTTTTCGATAAAGCAGTGGAACACGGCATTGTTTTCATCAGTCTCTCACTTACTTTTGTTCTCATTGCGTTTTAGGTCAATACGCTTATGTGGACATTTTTTTGGGAATTCGTTCCATTCCTGTTTGGACATTTTTTGGAATGGATTACATTCCTGAACTATAATACTGAACGTTTTCCAGGCATGACTCATGCGCAGCGGATAAATGGAAGACAAGAGACGAAAATGTGTTGGATATTGCAGATGTTCAAGAGTTCTTACTTTAAATACCGTTTCTCCATTCCCATACCTCCTCTCATTCTCCTTACGATAGTTTCTTTCCGTTTCGCAATCCAGGTCTGTTCACGTGTATATGTTCATCCAGTTGGTACAGAGAGCTTACATGATGCCCAGCATTCTTTGGTTTATCCTTTTCAAGGTAATTAAGGAGACTCCCTCGTGCGCTCGAGAAATCTGGAGACATAAGCTATCCAGTATAGAAGACCGACTTCACTTTTTTTTAATTTCAGGGCAACTGTCTTCCATTCCGTACTTTCAATGCGCTTTCGGCTCTCACAGAGTGTGGTGAACGGGCAAGTTATCCGTAATAACAGATGGATGGATTCTTTTAAAGCGGACTGTACACCGGGAAATTTAAGAACATAGGTAAGGAATGAGGAGGTTCTCCGCAGAATCAATGAGAAAAGGAATGTATGGAAGAAGGGACAGGATGGTAGGACATCTGTTAAAATAAGCTATAACTTCCATGATACTAGAGGGAGCTGTAGAAGGTCAAAGCTGTAGAGGAAGACAGACATTGTGTAAGTTGGCTGTTGAGGTTTTCTTATTGGTAACGTCACGTAGCGCTCTGTATGAAAAATGACTGGCTGTGCTATGTGCAGTCCGTGGCTAGTTTGCATTGTTGTCTGCCGTTGTAGTGTTGGGCAGCGGCAGCTGGATGTTAACAGCGCGTAGCGTTACGTAGTTGGAGGTGAGCCGCCAGCAGTGATGGATGTGGGGAGAGAGATGGCGGAGTTTTGAAATTTTTAAAACTGGACGTCATGAACTGATATGTATATTATGAGTTTTGAACATTATTGAGGTAAATACATTGTTTGTTCTCTATTAAAATCTTTCATTTTGCTAACTATGCCTATCAGTAGTTAGTGCCTTCAGTAGTTTGAATCTTTTATTTAGCTGGCAGTAGTGGCGCTCGCTGTATTGCAGTAGTTCGAGTAACGAAGATTTTTGTGAGGTAAGTGATTTAGTGATTTGTGAAAGATAGTTTAATGTTAGTCAGGGCCATTCTTTTGTAGGGAATTCTGAAAGTCAGACTGCGTTGCGCTGAAAAATATTGTGTGTCAGTATAAGCACAGTCATTTGTAATTTTTCTAAGGGGACGTTTCGTTGAAAGGGGACGTTTCAATTGGAATACATCCAGCAGATAATTGAGGACGAAGGTTTCAAGTGTTACTCTGAGATGAAGAGTTTGCACAGGAGAGGAATTATTGGCGAAACGCATCAAACCAGTCAGATGGCTGAAGACTCAAATTACGGGCTTTCGCAGTCGTTGTCAATGACATTAAAAGTTCTTGCGTTGTGGTACGGCATTGTTTCTGGTACCGTGTCGTTTATGGGAACTGGTTGCATTCTATGGCGTATTGTTTTCTTTTCTTGTGCTGGCAGCGGAACAGCATGCCGCTCTTCAGCCAGAAGCATTTAAATGCTAGTCAATATAAAATGTTTACATGATTTTTGAAGTTATTAAAACCATTTTACAATAATGGTTTGTTAAAAAATAGTTGAAAACGCTCCACAGGGAGGGTATAATTGTCGAGAGGTTGACTGGACCTGATGGTATAATCACTCAGTACACTTCGTCACTCCATTAAACCGCAATAGTCTACTGCTAGAAGGGGAATCAGATCTTTCGCGTAATGTCTGTAGAATCTCATAGGTATCTCACGGTGTCCAGATACCTTTTCACTGTTGGGCGATTTTATTTAGTCCGCAATTACTTACAGTAGGATTGATGAACTGAGGAACTGTACTACGATCCTGGAAGATCGAATTCAATATTTCGGCCTTCTCTCTGTCATCACCTGCTAAGGTGCCACCGTGATCACTGAGGGAGGGATTTAGATGTGCTTACGGACTTTACAAATGGCAAAAATTTCTAAGAATGTTTTGTGAGATAATGTTATTTATAAACCGTCTTGATTGCAAAAAGTTTATTCACATTACCGGTTTCGCTTCCTCTAGAACCATCTTCAGATCTGATGTGACGCAGCATGTGAAAGTCAGTGTATTTGGACGGGTTACTCCTGTAACCGAAATATCAGATCTGAAGATGGTTCTAGAGGAAGCGAAACCGGTCATACGAATAAACATTTTGGAATCAAGACGGTTTATAAATAACATTGTAAAATCACTGATTGCTGCTATCGTATCAGACATTATGTCCGTTTTTGCAAATTTTGTGAGATAGGTTGGCACAATTCTAGTTTCACGTTTAATAAACACTTTTCTTACGACTTTCCTAACGCTCGTTTTGCCTTCTTTTAGGCTGTGTCTGTCAGAATTTTCCTTTGTTTGAAACGTCGCTTTCGTAGAGAAATTTCCTAACAACAATGACTGTTCCCCATACCTCACAACATTGCTCGGGAACTACTACTACGACGATCATTCTAAAAGTCAAGAACCCTTTGATCTAACGACATGGGCAAATTCTCCCGTTGCCGTATCATAGGCCTTCATAATCGTAGGCGCCTGTATGACGTTAACAGGGAGTATGTGCAGTTGAGTGGGGCGATTTTAAAATCTGTGCTGAAATTAACGATCACGCCAAATGTGAGGTTCAGAGTCTATTACTATTTATGAATACAAAAAATATTCGCCTTACCGAAAGCTATAGACAGGTAACCGATGTTGATAGAGATGTAATAAATGAAGCTTCAGTTCGAAAGTGGTGAATCATGTTTAATGGCTAATTAATATTCGTGATGAAGAATGATGTCCAGTTATAACTGATGGTCTCAAACCAAGAATTAAGGAGATGTTGAACAGGATAAACGTTCCATTATTAGTGTAGCGTCGCCACGTAGTTATTAGTGAAATTTTTTAAGGAAGCTACCGCGCAGTGTCGCTGTAGCAACTGCAGGCCGGTAAGCACATTGTGGCACACTGTGAGTCGGAATAATACGCAAAAGAAACTTCCTGGCAGATTAAAACTGTGTGCCCCACCGAGACTCGAACTCGGGACCTTTGCCTTTCGCGGGCAAGTGCTCTACCATCTTTTTTTTTTTAATCTCATTTTGTTCGTTTTTGTTCGTTGAATCTGATCGGGGCGGACGTCGTAAGACACCCTTTTAAGTTCCTTGTTGATCTATTAAGTCAGGTTTTTTTATTACAGAGGGCAGCTAACCCTCTGACCGAACACGCTGAGCTACCGTGCCGGCATACCATCTGAGCTACCGAAGCACGACACACGCCCGGTCCCCACAGCTTTACTTCTGCCAGTATCTCGTCTCCTACCTTCCAAACTTTCTGTGAACACGCAAAAGGATTGCAAGACGCGCTACCTGTGTTTAGCAAAACTGCGCTGCATACCGGTAACAGCTAAAGTGGAGTAGGGCGATGTCACCACACCAGGAAGTCCCACTTTGTGAGCTACATGACCAGGCGCTGGGTAAGAGGGCAACAGACGCGCTTCAGGGCCGAATAATACTGGTGAATTTTGAGGCAGATTCATTCGGAATCCATTAGCATCATCACGACGCCAGATCCACACTACATGATGAGATGACTGGATACTGTCAGCCTCAGCCATGGGTTAGGGACTGGGTCTCCTTGGGAGACTTGCTGTCTCAGCGCCACCTACCTGCCGTCCGCACCTGCGTGCCATTGTCAGGCTGATGCCGGGGCGGGGGGGGGGGGGGGGAGGGAGGGCAGAGGTCGTGTCCTGTGCGCAGCAATCTCTGCTTACCTCCACGGGTGGACGCGAGCGGGACCTGAGTCACCAGGTGTACTCATCTTTAAAGGAACACCATTGCAGCTGAAGTACGACGTCAGAACCGTGGCATACTGTCATATCGCCGGCCATTACTCGGCCTGACGTCATCATCACAGGGCGCCTAAGCGTGCTTCTCCTTGCCAGAGCAGGTCAGCCATCCACAGCCGACGCCGGCCTGGCTAGCTGGAGTGCAGTGTGTCTGCTTTACATTACTAATGATGTGACGTGTATTTGATATTGAATAAAACTTCGACTAGCAGTGTGTCACTGGGACCACCTACCCGACACTCGGTCACTCATTCTACCGAGTGCTGCCTACTCTACAATGGACAGATTCTGCTGTCCAAGAATTTCATGATCAGTTCATTATCAAGTTATTAAGGACGATTTGATCTGTAGAACTGTGAGAGTCTCGTCTTTTGGTAGACGAAGAGCAAAAGTATTGAATGGAGCCTGAAGTGACACACTGCACAACAAGAATTGTGGGGAGTTTTTGGTCACGTTGTTAGTGGTGACTAGACCTATATTTCATGTAAAGGTCCAGACACGCAGCGAGAGTCGTGAAATAGCATCGTTCACAATGCCCGGCAAAACGTATTCTGGTCATCAGCAAGGTTATGGCTACAGTGTTTTAGGTCAGACTGGGTGTCCTTTTCGATGACTGTATGCCTCGAGGAGAGACCATATATGCAGCCGCCTATTGGGAGACATGTTGAACAAACGGCGAGGATTGTCATCCACTGGTCACTCTCCTGTCTCCGCGCTAACGCTCGCCCGCATTCCGCTACGGCGACAAGGATTTGTCTCGGAAGTTGAAGTAGCAAGTTTTTGAACATGTACCTCATAGTCCGGTTTTGGCCTCGAAGGATTAGGCCCTACCTACTTTTTTTTACTGAAATGATTCATTTGAAAAGGAAAGCGTTATGAAAATGACAACGAAACGAAAGAGGACCTTTGACTTATTCATCAACTTGAAGACGAATGAGTAGTCACAACGCAAAGTAAAGCTTGCAGAGCGCCACGACAAATGTGTAAATTGCAACGGATAGTATGCAAAAAATAGCTAATATATCTAAATGTAAGTCATCTGGAATAAAAGCGAAACAAAACGTTCTTTACTTTTAGACTGACCCTTGCATAAGGAATATTTTATAACGATTTTTAAATCAGATCCATTTGTGCTCCCTATCTCCGTCCTCGCAGCTGAATGTTTGATAGTAACCACTCAGTCACACTTATATTTACTCCCTCTCACTCGTGTTAAGAGAAAGAATTTTCCTACTTTTCTTGAATTTCCTTGTAGCGCTGCTAGTCATCACCGGTATCACAGCATCAGTATCTCTAATGCCGTGCTCTCCATTAACCGATTTGAAAAGGATGGGAGAAAGAACGAAGAATAAAGTTTTAAGGTCCGGAGATTGAAGCTGCAACGTGACGGTAGGCAGGTGAGGGCAACGGAGAACTGTTCGTAGTTTCGATTACGGTGTGGGCGACAGTAGCGCTACGGTGGCAGCAGCGAAAGCGCGGTGAAAAATTGAGTGTCTGCGCTGGTCCAGGAGGAGAGGATGAATATTCCAGGCTCTCGCCAGCCCACATCACGGCTGGACGGCCCTAATCGGCAGGCATTAGCCTGAATGTTTCAGCGCCGGCTGGATGCGCTTGCACGGCAACGCGCAAAGTTTCGCGCACCGCTGCAAGTGAGGAATGAGAATGGCGAGATAAAAAGTGAAAGAGTCCCCGGGGTAAAAATGGACGTTCTGCCGGGAGCTCCATTTAAGAAACTTCTGTTTTAGGCTGACGTCCCAAACCTCCCATCACATACACCAACCCTTTTATGTCCTTCTGCATACAGACATTACACTCACTTTGCGTATTTATCGTTGGCGAGGAAAAGAGGTGCAAATACTGAAGTTATGACGGTACAGCAGGTAAAAGATTTCCGAACTCTCCCTAAATTTATAATTTTCATTTTTGCTCGAGTCACAGTCATGGCAGATTTTTTGCATTATGCCGGCACCATTTGACTGTAATAACTTTTACCTTTTTGTTATACAAACCAGATTTCGCACTTAGGCCATTTTCAAGTACAGGTTGCGGCACTTGAACTCAGGCAAATGAAATTTATTTTTCAGAAGCAAATTCATTAAAACAAATATACAAATGAAGATAAAAATCCTTTTACCTATAAATAGTGATATCTTTCAAGAGTAACATTACTCGATTAACTCACTTCAGCGGCAAAGACGGCCTCCAATTTTGATCTGAAGCGATCGCATGCATTCAGTCAAACAGCGATGTCTAAATTCGTGAATGCTCTTCGATAGCAGTCGTGTGAAGACGCGACATTAGGGTGCCTCGACTTAATGATAACACTTCCGACTACTCTCCAAAACATACACTACTGGCCATTAAAAATGCTACACCACGAACATGACGTTCTACAGAAGCGAAATTTAACCGACAGGAAGAAGATGCTGTGATATGCAAATGATTAGCTTTTCGATGCATTCACACAAGGTTGGCGCCGGTGGCGACACCTACAACGGGCTGACATGAGGAAAGTTTCCAACCGATTTCTCATACACAAATAGCATTTGACAGGCGTTGCCTGGTGAAACGTTGTTGTGATGCCTCGTGTAAGGAGGAGAAATGCGTTCCATCACGTCTCCGACTTTGATAAAGGTCGGATTGTAGCCTATCGCGATTGCGGCTTATCGTATCGCGACATTGCTGCTCGCGTTGGTCGAGATCCAATGACTGTTAGCAGAATATGGAATCGGTGGGTTCAGGAGGGTAACACGGAATGCCGTGCTAGATCCCAACGGCCTCGTATCACTAGCAGTCGAGATGACAGGCATCTTATCCGCATGGCTGTAACGGATCCTGCAGCCACGTCTCGATCCCTGAGTCAACAGATGGGGACGTTTCTAAGACAACAAATATCTGCACGAACAGTTCGACGACGTTTGGAGCAGCATGGACTATCAGCTCGGAGACCATGGCTGCGTTTATCATTGACGTTGCATCGCAGACGGGAACGCCTGCGATGGTGTATTCGACGACGAACCTGGGTGCACGAATGGCAAAACGTCATTTTTTCGGATGAATCCAGGTTCTGTTTACAGGTTCATGATGCTCAAATCCGTGTTTGGCAACATTGCGGTGAACGCACATTGGAAGCGTGTATTCGTCATCGCCATACCGGTGTATTATCCGGCGTGATGGTATGGGGCGCATTGGTTACACGTCTCGGTCACCTCTTGTTTGCATTGACGGCACTTTGAAACACTGGACGTTTCATTTAAGATGTTTTACGACCCGTGGCTCTACCGTTCATTCGATCCCTACGAAAACCTACATTTCAGCAGGACAATGCACGACCGCATGTTGCAGGTCCTGTACGGGCCTTTCTGGATCTAGAAAATGTTCGACTGCTGCCCTGGCCGGCACGTTCTCCAGACCTCTCACCAATTGAAAATGTTTCGTGAATGGTGGCCGAGCAACTGGCTCGTCACAATACGCCAGTCACTACTCTTGATGAACTGTGGTATCGTGTTGAAGCTGCATGGGCAACTGTACCTGTACACGCCATCCAAGCTCTGTTTGACTCAATGCCCGGGCGTATCAAGGCAGTTATTACGGCGAGAGGTGGTTGTTCTGGGTAGTGATTTCTCAGGATCTATGCACCCAAATTGCGTGAAAATGTAATCACATATCAGTTCTGGTATAATATATTTGTCCAACGAATACTCGTTTATCATCTGCATTTCTTCTTGGTGTAGCAATTTTAATGGCTAGTAGTGTAGTAGCTGAGCGTGTTCAAATCCGGGCTATTTATAAGCCAGATCACCTTTGACCAGAACACGTGAACATTATCTGAAGGTCATTTTATGACTAAATTGTTCATATGAGGTCCTCCTCTGCCATCCGACGCATTGTTCGCCCGCTGGCATTGAATACTGACGTCAATTTTCTGAGCGATTGTAGGACTTATTCTGAGACATCAGGGAATCGTCATTTCAATAATAGTGGAAGCTGAGAGGGGGAGGGGAGGAAGAGTTAAATTGTAGAGGTAAATCAAATTTCGTATAGAGTAAGAAAGTGCTGAAGGATGTAGTTGATACTTGCGCGGAACAGTGTAGCGTGAAGAACCGCATCAAACCAGTCTCCGGAATGAACACCATTAATTAGGGTTTACGAAAATATAATGTACGCTGAAACAATACGTAGGAAATAATTATGTCAAACTGTGTAGTGTGCACTACGGCAATGTCAGGGAAATTTATTTTGTGCGAAACACAAAGAATATTTTTCATTTAACTAGAACATCGTTGGCGGGAGAACGCGCAGTCATAGAAGTGGGTGCAGAGAGTTGAGTTGCGAAGCATCTGTGGTGTGGTACAGACGTTTTTGTTGGCGCACAGATTCCAAATGGAGATTGTGCTGGAAATGCTGTTAGATGTGGCAAGAGAAAATATAAGTGAGCGAGCGCTTGTATGGGCACAGTACATGGTCACAAGAAGATTTTGAAATTAATTTAGAAATCTATTGAAGTTGCTCGACAGTCATAAGGAGCCGCCGCGCCGATAGGCCGCGCGGTTTGAGGCGTCCTGTCACGGACTGCGCGGCCGCTCTCGCCGGAGGTTCGAGTCCTCCCTCGGGCATGAGTGTGTGTGTTGTTCTTAGCATAAGTTAGTTCAATTTAGTTTAAGTCGAAGGACTGATTACCTCAGTAGTTTGACCCCTTAGGAATTCACACACATTTGAACATGAAGAGCCTATTGTCAACAATGAATTTAATAACAGACATTACATCGCACCACAAGTAACTCATCACAAAGTAAGATCCAGCCAGCATTTTTATATCTGTGTAATAGGCATGCCAACCTAACAGTAACTTTTTTGGAACATTCGAGTGTGTAAACTCAAAGCGTAAAGTTTGTGAATGAAACGTATTGATCCAAGTCGTTAACCATCAGCAGGGTCCTATCCTTCTCACACAATTTCCGAGAAAGTCATGAGTGAAAGAAATAGTTAAAAACAAAACAGATTCAGTTGAACTTATAATTGATTTTCAATCAAGTAATTGTACGCAAAAAGCAGTATTGACTACAGTGGTTCATATATTGTCGCATTACTACTGCAGACACTCACTTCAAACTAAAATTGATTTAAATACACGTCATATTTTTATGACAAAAGTACGCTGGCTCTCTTGAAGTCAAAGTAATGTAATGCTTTTGGGTTATATTCTGTAAATGTGGCATATTTTTACATAACATGAATACTGATAAATAGTAATTGCCACGAAAGAACCTTTTTGCGGCTGCGGTTGAAAAGTAATTAGTAATGAACTGTTATTAAATTTGGTCGGGATTATGCAGCCACCCAAACAGAGGATTACCGTCAGTTAAGTAATGCAGTACAATTTCTATGAAATGGTGCTACTTATTGCGTATTACTGATTTTCACAATTATGATTAACATCATTACATTCCAAATTAACGTCTTTAGTGTCCATGTTGCACGTCTTTCAGAGGTGTGCGTTTTGTTCACTTGCCACATTATCATTCTTGCTCAGTATTTGCGAGATTTCAAAGCCATTACAACTTTTACCAAATTTAACTTAGTTTAATTTAGTTTGGTTATCTGCCACCGTTTTTATTCTGTAATGTAAATTCATTCACTTGGTTTTGGTATGCAAAATTACACCTGACTACAGTTGAACCTTAACTCATTACTGTTTTGTTTTACATTTAGATGGTTGTTGTACAAGGTACACACTCGTGCTATAACGATCAGGTTGTTACTATCTGTATTCTATCGCTAAGCATTGATCTCCGGATTTTGCGCCTTGATTCCATTAATCACAGAACTTCAGGTACACGTGTCACAAAAACGTTTTTATGCACCAGGTAGTAGAGGTATGTTATAAGAAGACAGAGATATACATACTCGAATAAAACAGATATTGTCTTCTAATGTGCTCAAAATTGAAGCACACCGACTGGAAACTAATAATATAATAATAATAAAATAACAATAATAAGACTGAATAGGTGGCGTAGACTGCTTGAATTATTCATATAGGAAAATGTGACAAAAATATCCACATCTGTCGTAATAGTATAAGGTTCTGAAAACCCCTTAACCTAGGTTTGGTCGTCTTTAAGAACGTTTTCTTAAGAAGGATCAATGATTAATCCTGGTTCCATGACGTTGTGGAGGTACGTTAAATATGCAGCCATGAGGCACAAATGAAAATCAGATTCACCATGCAACTAGTGTTAACAGTTGATCTTTGTAAATAAGATGTTTTTAAAGACGTCAAAACCTAAGTCAAGAGATTTTCAATAAACGTTGTACTATTGCACATGATTTGGTAGTTTTTTCACCATTTCCTACACCAAGAGTTGCAGTTACTGTCTACAGCCACGTTCAAGATTTTAATGCTTGAATTATCATATGTGTATCCGGTAGATATTGCTCGGATTTCACAAGTAATAAGAGACATTCGAGAGTGAAACCAGTTGAGGGACACAGATAGAGTGATGGTACAGTGACAGCAGAACATCTAGGCGTCGTCACAGTGGCAGCGAAGTTGATCTTGAGGCTTAATGATGATTGTAAGTTCGTGCTAAGATTGTTATCTATTGTGTTTTCACTACCAGCGAGTAAAAAAATGAACGAAATGACTGCTTTTTCAGTAGGAGGGCGACAGCACCTCTTGGACAAATACGGACACCAATCTCTTGGATTGTGTCAGGTAGACGCCACACCTCCCTCATAAGCTGTGGCCCTTCCAAATGTTTCAAAACGCCCCTACTTCTCCTAAACTTCCACAATTATCACGGAAATAGCCCTATAAGAGAGCTTCTAAGCCAACACACCATATTTAGATCGTCCAATCACTGCCTAGTATTTTAGAAGCCATTAAAATGAAACAGCTAATCACAGCCCAGTACATTTAACGTCATTAAAACGAAACAGCCAATGATAGCTCAGCATCTTCCCAGATATTGAACTGGGACAGCCAATAACAATGTCACCGTAGAGCCAACACGTAGTACAAAATAGTCTAGACGATCTGTATTTTGCTTCTTGCTGTTCGATTATTTATCGAAAATGGCTAAGGTGTGTAACTTTTAGCTTAAGCTGCACTTGTCTCCGTGCATAGTTCGATATTTGAACCACACTTAGTGCAAGGCACAATGGATGTGAAACGAAGTAATTACACATCTGAATCGTCTTATTGTTATTCTACAACTGTACAAAACTTGTGATACTTTTCAAGTGTCGTAATGATATTTCCATGTCTAAAACGTTTGTCAAAAATACGTAAAGTTCCAACTTACGGTAGTTCGATGTCTAAAGTTTCTGCAAAGCCACATAAGCACTCATACAATGTTCTTGTTAATGTTATTACTGTATTACTTCTAGAAAACACAAGTTAATTAATGTGTCAGCTACTGGGACAGTTTACGTATTGTGTAACTTGAATTGACACCTAAAACATGAGTGTAGAGTGTAGACTTTCAAATTAAGTTCCAGAATGCTATTTCCGCGTCTGCATGGATCTGTAACGGTTCACAATAAATGTTGCTAAAAAGTAACATGCTGCATTGATAGTTGACAATTCATCTTTGGCCTAAACTAGGCTATTTTATTGAAAGTACGAAAACCTAATTACTAAGCACCATTTTTTTGGGGAACAGAAGATAGCATGTCAATAAAAATATAATTAACGTTGTTGACTGGCTAATATAGCTTCTTCTATTACTTTTACTGTGGGAATCTGCCTGTGGCAGCACATTTATCCACAGAAATTACACTTTTCCTACACTTTAGCACAACAGATCATACTAAAAACGCTACATTTTGTCGAGATCTTTAAAGCATTGGTTCCACTTAAACTGCACAACACGCTGAAAGACGATTACCGACAGCATTCCACGCAGGGAAGAAATTCGATATCCGAAAAATCCGATCTTGCACCAAAATAAAACTGTTTATCAAAATATATAAGTAGTTCAAGTAGAAAGGACATGCACACTGCTTATCATTATATGCAAGTACGAGTGCAGGTCTTTGATTGTGAATGAAAATTCTATATTTGGGACAAAATAAAGTTATCTGTATTATTGATCAAAATATGTAAAGATTTTAAGTAGAAAACGCGTATGACACTACTGTCATGACTTAATGCTTTTATAACAGTAAAAAAATACACAAGTGTTGTATATTGGAACTGCTGATATAACTTGCAGGTTAAGCTGCACTTGGCAAAAGATAAATAGTTTGATTACTTACCACACCTAAAAGAAACCAAAAGTAACATTTGTTAGTGATCTTTTTGTTCCATTCATTACAAAATGTGCTTGATACTACAGATCCAACTTACAATATGTCAATGAGACGGCTTGGATCTTTGTACTACATACCAAAAATGTTGTCTGTATTATTTAACAAAATGCATTAAAATTTTATTCTATAACAGTACAAAATACAAGGTGTTTTGATTAAAAGGAGAATTTTGATTTCCTTAATTGAAGTATTTCCATCGATAATGGCGCTTATAACCTGCAAGCTTTATCAATTGTGCTATATGTGTCTAGCAATGTTGTAGAACAAAAACCAGAGAATTTTTAATGCTTTAAAGTGTGGTACAAAAATCGAACTGTGCTCATTATCAAGCATAGTTTAACCCTAGCATTTCTAACCATGGTGGGTGGGGTGGTTTATGCTCACCTTTTGTAAATATTGTCATCTAATCATGTACTTCGTGTTTTAAAATTCTGAACGACATTTTTATTGCATTCAGCCAACGCTTCTACTATATTTTTTAATTATTTTAACTTTTTAAGTTAACTTGATCAAAAACTGAAGATTAAGTGTAGTAGTAGATTCGACTTTTCAAGATAAATGTCATATTCGCTTTTCAGGCTCTGTACCCAACATAGACATACTCTATAAAGTAACTTATTAATAAAAATCAAAAACAACAAAGAAAATTTGCATTTTCCTTTTTTCGGCAGTGGTCATAAAGATCGCCCCACTGGTAGCACACGTTGCTGAAAATAAGTTAGTTGCACATGTAAGTTCTAACACGGTAATAAAAGATATTTCCTGGCTGTGGACCCTATATACATATCATAAAAATCTTTAAGAAGTACGTTGCTGGTTAAAGTGAAAAACAGTTAACGAAATTCGCATTTCTCTTATGATTTCTTTGTGGTGATCATGTCATGGAAAAGGTATCATCACTGCTAGGGTTAGCCTGCACGTTATATCAGTGGTACCAATATGCAAGACTTTGTGTTTTGTTACAATTACTGTAGCACAAAGTCTTTGAGAAAAAAAAGTTCAAATCTGTGTGAAATCTTATGGGACTGCTAAGGTCATCAGTCCCTTACACACTACTTAACCTAAATTATCCTAAGGATAAACACACACACCCCATGCCCGAGGGAGGACTCGAACTTCTGCCGGGACCAGCCGCACAGAAAGTCTGAGAGTCCACAATTGTTTTGAAAGCATCAAGTACAAGTTAAACAAAAGTTGTACGCTTCCAGTAGGTGACATCTGTTTCATAGAAGAATCATAGCCGGCCGTTGGTGGCCGAGCGGTTCTAGGCGCTTCAGTCTGGAATCGCGCGACCGCTATGGTCGCAGGTTCGAATCCTGGCTCGGGCATGGATGTTTGTGATGTCCTTAGGTTAGGTAGGTTTAAGTAGTTGTAAGTTCTAGGGGACTGATGACGTGAGATGTTAAGTCCCGTAGTGCTCAGAGCCATTTTTTTGAAGAATCGTACCGACATTTTAGACCAACATTGCCTGTATGGTTACGTATTTTTGCAAAGTTTTCGACTTACAAATACTGTAGGTCACACCCCTTACGTATTTCTGATGCACATTTTATAGATGAAAATGCCATGTGGTACTTGAGAAGCACCATTTTTTTCACACAGTTATAGAACAGTGAAATTGGTATCACACAGCACACACAATGCGTACAGGTCAGGTGTAGTCAGCTTGCCACCTAGCGACAGAACGGACGAAACTCAATTTTAGAAGACGGTTTATCATCTGATGAGAAATAAGAGCCATTCTATTCCGCCATGGATGTGCGCATGTGCAGTAGAGGAAATGCAGCATTTCGAACGGGCTTTCTGCTTGTTATTCTTTCCACCTATGGCCAACACACGAGACATCATGAATTCTTGGGTACTCTTTTGGATATTGCACGAAGTATTCTACACGTTTTCCAATGAGTACTTTTTCATAAACACAGTAACTTTTTATTATGGAATTTGGCTAAGAAGAGACCGCTTAGGACCTAAGACACATGTACAAGTTTTTTCTTCCTAACTTCCCAAAACATCTGCATACGCTGGATGACGGCCTGTTTCTGTTCATGTGACATCACGCTCCTAGGCTTTGAATTTCGTTGTTGGACAAGAAATTTGGCAGTATTGATCAGTAGCCTGAAACGTCCCCTGTCCTTCATGTCTCTTGAAGCCATCCCGTGATGTTTTCTTTTTTTAAAAAAAATACAAATGTGTGTGAAATCTTATGGGACTTAGTTAAGGTCATCAGTCCCTAAGCTTACACACTACTTAACCTAAATTCTCCTAAGGACAAACACACACACCCATGCCCGAGGGAGGACTCGAACCTCCGCCGGGACCAGCCGCACAGTCCATGACTGACGGCCGAAGACCGCTCGGCTAATCCCGCGCGGCTGATGTTTCTTTTAATTTGGAAGTGAAATTAAAAATTTCCTTCGTTAGCCTATTGTCTTCCATTTTGTAAATATAACAGTAAAACTTTTATCTCCTTTTTCTTATTGAGCCTGTGAAGATTTCTATGTTTCTATGTAGATCTCCGTTTCTCCTCTTCGTCCAGTAGTTATCTTTGTTCATTTGTGGTCCTAAAATTTTTAGGAATATTTTCCTTATTTCCTTTTCCGCTTCTTCTTGTTCAACGCTTTTATTCAGATCCGTAAACTGCTTGTGGTTTAATTAATATTACATTGTGTTTAGTTTTTGCCTGGAAAGATACTGATCTTCTGTTATACCGATTTTGGGTGAGTTTGTAAGCTAATTCCATTTCCTTCGATCTTTCTTTATTTGTGGTATTTTCTAACAGAACAAATGAAAATTAAATTTTCTGTATTTTCATTGGGAAACGCCGTATATCTAATGTCAATTTCTTATAGTGGAAATGGAATGGAACAAAGAATGTACAAGTGTGCTTGCTGGGGCACACAGCAAGGAAAGGTGTCTATATGATACTTTAGGCGCGCTAAACCATAATAACGTACGTCAACAAATGCTTAATTCTGAGGTTATAAAATGGTTCAAATGGCTCTGAGCACTATGGGACTTAGCATCTGTGGTCATCAGTCCCCTAGAACTTAGAACTACTTAAGCCTAACTAACCTACACCGGCCGGCTCTGAGGTTATATTTTTTAAAGAAATGTACATATAATTTTACTTTCCATATATGTATCACGTTAATTGGTGAAAGTATCTCTCATGTTTGATTTGACTGCATTTTTATATTATTTCAGTATGGTAGGAAGGACGGCTAGTCAGGACTGTGAAAACCGTTTTGCATCTTTGCAGTTGCACTGTTGTGACGAACCGAAAAAAGATAAGAAAAAATGAGAGGAGTGGAACAAGTACCATAGAAGTGCATAAGCCTCAGTCAATGCCGCGTTACATGCGCGAATCTCATCATGTTCGAGAGCAGATTTTCGAAACTATACATTCTGACGCGGTGCCTGAATACCTGTGGATCTTGGGACTTCAGCCCCTTTGTTAACTAGCGGTATATGTCTCTGCCTTCACCTCTTATTCCCAGCCATGTTATAACCCATTTCCTAGGTGTAGCATTACGTCATTGCTCTGCGCTTCTCCTAACGACTACTGTGGCCACTGTCACGTCAACTGCTGCTCTGTGTCCAAAATGCTGCTAAACGTAAACCTAGATAGTGATCTGTTTGCACCAGCCTGACATAAACCTAACGCACAGTCCATAACACTGCACAGGGTGTCCATAAAGCCGGGGTACAAAGGGAATTCTAGTAAATAATAACGAAGCACATTTTAATCACTTTAATGTTGATAAATAATATTTGCAACATGATTTCCGTGCTTTTCGATGCATAATTTCATGCGTTTTGCAAGATTTAGGCGAACTCAATGTATTCGGTCTCAACTGCCGTCGATTTTAGTGCACTGACTGGTAATGCGTTCTGACAGATGGTTTACATTTATAATTTTCATCAAGTAAACAACCTTTCTCAGCATATCAATGAAAAAGAAATGAAGGAGATAAACGTTTGGCGAACGAGGGGACGACTCTACATGAACTCTTTTTCCAACCCAGTAAGGAAAATTGTCATTCAACTTACCTCTAACAGTTGCAGCGAAATGGCCACGCCCCATCCTGTTGAAACCAGTCCGGAATCCTCTCACCCAAACGCTCAATCGGAGACATCAATTTGCCTCTCAGCATCATCAGGTAAGTATCATCCGTTACGTGTTCATCAAAGAAGAAATGTCCTAGCACATGAGCTTTACACAAACCAGTCCACCCTATTACCTTTTGGCAGCCCTGCTGTTTGGATGGACTCATCCAATGTGGATTGCCTTGAGACCAGCATCGAAGGTTTCCTCTGTTCATATTGACAGAAAACACAGCTTCATCATTGAACAACATACAGTCTTTAGTAAAACTGATATTTTCATCCAAATTATCCGCAAAACGTTCACACATTCGCATACATCTATCAGGGTCTCTTCGTTTAAGTGACGCAATATCTGTAAGTTGCATAGATGAAACCTCTGCTATGTCACGATTTTGTGGATGGTTGACTTCGGAACATCCAACTCTGTGGATGTCCGACGAAGCGATTTCTTTGGGCTAGCATAAACCTTGGCCAAGACAGCCTCTTTCGTTTCGTCTGAAGTATTTCGTCTGTCGGAATGGGTTTTGCCCAACGCACTGCCTGTTCCTTTAAACTTTGTGATTAATTTCTTGACGGTAGTAATAGAAATAATTTGACGATGTGGGTGTCGAAGGTTAAATTCTTCCGCAGTTTTGCGATACGGCGATCTTTCTCGTCCACTTATGAGTACCAACTCCATTTATTCTTCTTTAGGCAGAGCCATCATTCAAATTGGAAAAACAAATTTTATTAGAATTTTAGAACATATATTATTATTATTTATTTATTTATTAACATTTATAAATATTTAGGGAATACGAAATACTTATCAGATTTTAATAGAATTCCCTCTCTACCCAGACTTTGTGGACATGTTGTATGGTCATAATCTAATATGATTCTAGCAGCAGAAGATAACAATAACTGCTTGATATATACGAACTTTCAGAACATGGGTAAATAACAGTTTCACAAGAATATCAACTTTAACACTCAATGAAATAACAAGCCTGCAGCTCTGCTTATGTTCCCATGGGTCCTGGTGCAGTTATAGTTTAGGTGTCTCCTAGGAGTAGAGATATTTCTACGCTATGGGTGTATCGTGTAATAGGGCTATTGAGAAAGTTAGCAGTTCCAGACTTGTACCCTTTGGGCGAGTGGCTCTGGGGCTACACTGTGACTGGATGTTTAATTTAAATTCATGCTAAAATACAGGAATGTGATTGGCTGTTTTGTTTTAGTGGCCATTAAAGTACTGGGATATGATGATTTTTAATAATCCCGTTGATCAGGCTTTGAAGACATCGACTGGCCGCCGTGTCGTTCTCTGCTTTGCAGTTTCCTGTAATATGAGGGGCATGTAGCCAGTACGCCTCTCTTCACACCGTGGAGTCGCTACTTCTCGTTCAAATAGCCCCTTATTGAACTTTACGAGATTGTGCACTCCATCTATCAGTCCTCCCGCCGAGGAAAAATTATCGAACCCAGGTCCTCTACAAGAATTATCTATGCTAACCTGTTAGCTACGGTAGCTATTGTATTTTATTGGCTGGTGCAGTACTGGGTTGTGATTGGGAGAGAGAATTATGGTATGTTGAGTTAGAAGCTTTCTGACTGGCTTACGAGTTAGATCCACTATAGTAGATTGGCATGATTACGTCATACAAAGGGGCTTGGCACAGTAGGTGCCTGTGGTCTCCATCTGACATAGTCTGAGGAATGGCAGTGAGTGTATTTGCCCCAGAAGCCGTGTTGCCCTCCTACTCTAGTCAAAAGTAAATTTTCCTGTTTGTCTTCTGAAATTTTAGCACTTACTTTTTAGTGAGGGTTCATCCAAATGGCGCCTAACCCACTGATCCCTGTAACATAGCGGCAGGTTGTACTCATCACGAAATCCAGCAAAAAAGAGGGAGGCGTTTCCAGTTATGTTCATTAGGTGTCGTTGCTTATAAAGATTAAGAGCGGACAGCAGAGCGAGCTTTCGTACACACACGGAGGCTCCGACTCACACTGAGGATATTATCCACCACGAACTTCTTTTTTGTCGTCTTCTGGCTGGATTGATACAGCCCGCCACGAATACCTCACCTATGCCAACATTTTTATCTCAGAGTAACAATTACAATCCACGTCCTTAATTATTTGCTTGATGAATTCCAATATGCGTCTTACTCTACAGCTACTTATGCAGCTCCCTCTAGTACAATGGAAGTTACTCCCTGATGTCTTAACAAATGTTCTATGATATTGCCGCTTCTTCTTGTCACTGTTTTCCATATATTCCTCTCCTCGCCGAGTCTGCGGAGAACTTCCTCATTCCTTACCTTAACAACCCACCCAGATTTCAACTTTCGTCTGGGTATCACAACATCTCAAATTCTTCGATTATTGCGTTCCACGATTCACTGCTATACAATGCCGTGCTCCCAACGTACTTCCTTAGAAATTTTTTCCTCAAATTAAAATTTCCTATGTTTGATACTAGTAGACTCCTCTTGGCCAGGAATGCCCTTTTTGCCAGTGCTGGTCCGTTTTTTGCATCCTCATTGCTCCTTTGCTGCCTAGGTGGCAGATTTCCTTAACCTCATGTACTTTGTGTTCTGCAATTCTGATGTTAAATTTCTCGCTGTTCTCATTTCAGCTTCTGGTTATTACTTTCGACATTCTTCGATTTACTTTCAATCCATATTGTGTACTCATTAGATTCCGCCACACACCGTCAGGTGGCTTGCGGGGTATGGATGTAGATGTAGACTGTTCAATCTATTAAACAGATCCTGCAATTCTTCATCACTTTCACTGAGAATAGAAATGTCATCAGTGAGTTTTATCATTGTTACTCTTTGGATTTTAATCCCACTCTGGGAACTATATTTTACCTTCATCACTGATTCTTTGATGTACAGACTGAACGGCTCTGGAGAAAGACTACATCCCTGTCTTACACTCTTTTTAAACCGAATTTGTCATTCTTGATCTTCCAATCTTATTGCTCCCTTTGATTCTTGTACATATCGTATATTACCCGTCTTTCCCTACAGCTTACCTCTATCTTTCTCAGAATATCAAACATCTTGCACCATTTTACATTGTTGAACTCTTTTTCCAGATCGACAAAGCCTGTAAAAGTGTATTGATTTTCCTTTAGTCTTGTTTCCATTATCAACCACAACGTCAGAATTGCCTCTCTTGTGCCTTTATCTTTTCTACAGCCAAACTGATCGCCGTCCAATTGAGCATCGCTTTTCTTTCCCATTCTTCTGTACGTTATACTTCTGAGCAACTTGAGAGCAAGAGCTGTTAAGCTGATTGTCCGATAATTCTCACACGTGTTGGATCTTGCAATCTTTGGAATTGTGTGGATGCAGTTTTCCTGAAAATCTGATGGTATATCACCAGTCTCACACATTCTGCATACCAACGTAAAAGCTGTTTGTAATATTGGGTCACTTATCTTTTTCCTGTTCACTCCTCTTTCTTCTTCTACCGCGTCATCAGGAAAGCCCTCTGCCTCATAGAGATGTTCCATGGACTTTTTCCACCGATCTACTCTCTGCAGTTCGTTTAAAAAAAGGCCCATTACTCATAACGTTGCAACCCTTGCTTTTAATTTCACCGAAGGTTGTTTTGACTTTTCTGTATGATGAGTCAGTCCTCCTGACAATCATTTCTTTCTTTTCATTATTGCCATTTCCCCATCAATTCCCTCGCAAGTCCCATTTCTTTCACTCCTAGGGGACTTGAACTTCCGTATTTCTAAATTCCCTCAATAGTCTTGTACTTCCTTCTTTAGTCGATCAACTGAGGTATTTCTCCTGTTACGCGTGCTTTCTTCGCATTAACCTTCTTTGTACCTATGTTTTCTTTCCAAGTTGTGTGATTATCCTTTTTAGAGATGTGTTTTCCTCTTCAACTGAACAGCCTAATGAACTGTTCATTATCCCAGTATCTACAGCCACAGAGAACTTCAAGCGTATCTCCTCCTTCCTTAGTACTTCCGTATCCCACTTCTTCGTCTATTAATCCTTCCTGACTAATCTCTTAAACTTCAGCCTACCCTTCATCACTACTAAATTGCGATCTGAGTCAATATCTGCTCCTGGATACGCTTTGTAATCCAGTATCTGATTGCGGAATTTGTGTCTGATCATGATGTAATATAATTGAAATCTTCCCCTATATCCCGGTCTTTTCCAGAATCTCTTCTGAATCTTGAACGACTAGTATTGCGTGAATTTCATTGCACAACTCAGTCTTTTTCCTCTCTCCTAGAACCAAGACCATACTGTTCTGCATTTCTCTTTTCTAGTCCTTTGGCTACAACTGCATTCCAGTCCCCAATGGCTATTAGATTTTCATCTCCCTTTACGCACTGAATTACCCTCTGTAACATCATTGATTGAGGGTCAACCTGCGATAGCTATCGCACAACTTGCGTACGGGCCGCTAGACGCCGGCGCGAACGCTAAGAGTGCATTGCGATCACGTGCGCGGGTGTTGCGTACGGGCCGCGAGGTGTCGCCACGAGCGCAACCGTATACTAGTGGCGACGGAGTTCGGCCAGCTCTTATTTTGTTGACATCTCGTTTTCGCCTATTCTCTTATTTGCTTAGTTGCTTAGCTTTTGTTTGTTTATGGCTCATGTTATTGTGCTCTCTTTCAGCCATTCTGATTGTTTTGATATACTCCCAATTGAGAAGTGCTCATTTTGGCATTTCACTTCTGCATATTTCTCATTTTGCTAATAATATGCTCCTTAGCTTTTTACAGTTGAATTGATTAACATAGTCTCATGTACTGTTTGTTCATTTCAGCCTGTTCATATTTTGATGTTCTTTAAATACTGTAATAATTATCGGAAGCATTTCTTCCCTTAAACTTGTGTAAAGTACTCTCGATGTAGGATGTGTTCTGTGACACAGGTGTAAGGTTTTGAATATAAATTATATACGAAACTGTGCTTTAAAAGGAATTTATTTTTTCAGTTTGTACTACATCAGACGACAATTTTGTGATATGAGGGAGAAAATCGAGGGCGAACCCATGGAAATAGTCTTAAGTGAGCCCCTTTAAAAATAAAAATTTGTGTGACACTGAAAGACGTGACACTGTAGGCACCGAAAATTTATATATATATAAAATTATTCGTCACACTGGAGGCACCGAAAATTTATATATATAAAACTATACGTCACACCGCTAAATAACCTCATATACTTTCTCTATTTCTTCATCTTCAGATTGCGATGTCAGTACCTATACCTGAAGTATCGTTGTTGGTGTTGGCTTTCTGTTGATTCTGATGAGAGCAACCCCATAACAGAACTGTTCACAGTAACTCACATTCTGCCCCACCTTCCTTTTCAGTACAAATCCCACTCCTGTTATATAATTTTCTGCTGTTTGTATTACGCTATACTCGTTTGACCAGAAATACTTGTGTTCTTTCCATTTCACTTCACCGACACTATCTACAACTAGACTGAGCCTTTGCATTTCCCTTTTCTAATTTTCTAGCTTGTCTATTACGTTCAAACTTCTGACATTCCACTGCGCGACTCGTAGGGCGCTACCCTATCGTTGGTTATTCAATATTATTCCCATGGTCACCTCCCCTCTGACATTACCCTCCGGGAGATCTGACTAGGGGACTAGTCCGGAGTCTGTTGCCAATGGACAGATCATTACGACACTTTTTCTAATTCTTCCGCCCTTAGGAGCAGTTTGCGACCCGAAAGGCAAGAGAGTGCGCTGAATCTCTGTCCGCTCCTCCACCCTCTTTGTGAATGCCGTTGACAGAACGAGGGTGACTTCTTATGCCTTAAGTGTTCGGTAATCATGATTATGAGTCTCGAAATAAAGCACATCTGTAGTGGAGAACGTGATGTAAATGTCAGTATCGATATTGAAGTTATTTATAACGATGTAGGTTTCTACACTCCTGGAAATGGAAAAAAGAACACATTGACACCGGTGTGTCAGACCCACCATACTTGCTCCGGACACTGCGAGAGGGCTGTACAAGCAATGATCACACGCACGGCACAGCGGACACACCAGGAACCGCGGTGTTGGCCGTCGAATGGCGCTAGCTGCGCAGCATTTGTGCACCGCCGCCGTCAGTGTCAGCCAGTTTGCCGTGGCATACGGAGCTCCATCGCAGTCTTTAACACTGGTAGCATGCCGCGACAGCGTGGACGTGAACCGTATGTGCAGTTGACGGACTTTGAGCGAGGGCGTATAGTGGGCATGCGGGAGGCCGGGTGGACGTACCGCCGAATTGCTCAACACGTGGGGCGTTAGGTCTCCACAGTACATCGATGTTGTCGCCAGTGGTCGGCGGAAGGTGCACGTGCCCGTCGACCTGGGACCGGACCGCAGCGACGCACGGATGCACGCCAAGACCGTAGGATCCTACGCAGTGCCGTAGGGGACCGCACCGCCACTTCCCAGCAAATTAGGGACACTGTTGCTCCTGGGGTACCGGCGAGGACCATTCGAAACCGTCTCCATGAAGCTGGGCTACGGTCCCGCTCACGCCCCAACATCGTGCAGCCCGCCTCCAGTGGTGTCGCGACAGGCGTGAATGGAGAGACGAATGGAGACGTGTCGTCTTCAGCGATGAGAGTCGCTTCTGCCTTGGTGCCAATGATGGTCGTATGCGTGTTTGGCGCCGTGCAGGTGAGCGCCACAATCAGGACTGCATACGACCGAGGCACACAGGGCCAACACCCGGCATCACGGTGTGGGGAGCGATCTCCTACACTGGCCGTACACCACTGGTGATCGTTGAGGGGACACTGAATAGTGCACGGTACATCCAAACCGTCATCGAACCCATCGTTCTACCATTCCTAGACCGGCAAGGGAACTTGCTGTTCCAACAGGACAACGCACGTCCGCATGTATCCCGTGCCACCCAACGTGCTCTAGAAGGTGTAAGTCAACTACCCTGGCCAGCAAGATCTCCGGATCTGTCCCCCATTGAGCATGTTTGGGACTGGATGAAGCGTCGTCTCACGCGGTCTGCACGTCCAGCACGAACGCTGGTCCAACTGAGGCGCCAGGTGGAAATGGCATGGTAAGCCGTTCCACAGGACTACATCCAGCATCTGTACGATCGTCTCCATGGGAGAATAGCAGCCTGCATTGCTGCGAAAGGTGGATATACGCTGTACTAGTGCCGACATTGTGCATGCTCTGTTGCCTGTTTCTATGTGCCTGTGGTTCTGTCAGTGTGATCATGTGATGTATCTGACCGCAGGAATGTGTCAATAAAGTTTCCCCTTCCTGGGACAATGAATTCACGGTGTTCTTATTTCAATTTCCAGGAGTGTATATGAAAAAGCTGAACAGCTATTCAGTAACATCGAAAAAAAATTTGAAGTGCTGGAATGGTTGTCAGTTTGCTTCTTCAGTAACACTTCACGAAACTCTATTACCTATTATCCTATTGAAGCGGAACTGTTAGTTCCACTCTATTTACTATGTTCACACGGTCATAACATTGTGTCATTGGACGGTATATGAAGGATATTCTTTTTTTGTATTGACGTACTACGCCTTTTGAGCAGCAAAACGGACTCATTTATTTTTATTTTATACGTCACACTCCATTTCGATTCTCGTCTATTAAAATGCATTAGGGTGGGAATAAGGTGAAAACTTGTAAGCTTAGGGCTAACCATAGAAGGCGAGAGCAGAATGAGGATGTGAGCAGAGTCAGCAAAGGAGAGTTAGCGCCACAGATAAACTGGTTTTGAGAGGTTGGTCACTGCCAATGGGTCCGAACGAGGAACCGTTGTCCCTCCGACATCGCCGTACTGCAGTCATTTGGCTGGATGCAGATGTGTGCAGACGTCCCGTCAGGCTACACACGTAAAGGTGAAAAGGAAGGTATTGGAATGTGCTGGTTTCTTATAGAAAACGTTAATGATAATTTGACTTTCAGCACCGACATAGTCAGAGAAATCTCGAGAAATGTGTTAATTACTATTTGGTTGGTTTAAATGATGAAAGAAGGATTTAGTAGTGACTATCCAGGTAAAATCTTGCAATGTTGCTTACATAGTATCATTTTGGTTGACTTTGTTAACATTAAGGGCATTTCTTTGTGTGTGGGACCTGGCAATATGTTCCCGCCATTACTCGAGTCCTGGCTTAATTACGTCTGAATTATAATGTTGGGTCGGTTTTCTTACGTTGCATGTCTAATTAGAAGAGTATGAATGGGGCTATACGAGTTTTTTGGGAGATTTGTAATGAATTTGCAGTGGTTTCTTTGTAAGTAATGTTGAACCACGCGTTCCCACCATTCACGGTATACTGTGTCACGTACGTCCAAATTATGTCATCGCGCGGTTTTCTAACGGTAAAAGTTTGTGCAAATGGACATCAATGAGTTCGTAACAATTTTAGTGTAGAAATTTTATTGAATCTGTAGTCCTTGCTTTTTAAGAAATTTACTACTCCATGCGCCCATTAATAATGTGTTAGATCAACATAGGCCAAATTACGTTGTCGTTTGATCTCCCTTACGTGGTGACATTGATTAATAAATATGAGAAAAACGATGACAATTTCGTGCCAGATTTTTACCGATCTTTCAGTGAATTCTTTGTAAGCTGTGTACACCCATATTTGCCCTCCATTTGTCGTGTGGTACTTTTAATCAAAATGAATTATTTAAGTGACTTCCTCTGAAATAAGAGTTGACTTCAACGAATAATATTGAAACTGGCCTCGTTTCGACTAAGAATTTGGTCAGTGTTGCTATCGTTTTCTCCGTTAGTGATGTATGACCGTGTCGTCCAGCCATCTGCGTTCAGTCGTTTGTCGGATATTAATCGTGTGGTTACCACGGATCTCTTGCATAAAGGGCGTGTAACGATCTGGAGTTTAATTAACGTCACCCCACACAATAATTTAGCGTAGTTTTGGAGCCTTTCAGTCCACCCTCCCCTGCCATGTATGTGTATGTGGATTTTCTGAGGTTGTTGCCAGTGAGCCAGTTAGTCCATATTTGTTTTGTCAATTTCCTGTAAGTGCTCCAAGATGACAGCTTTGCTTCGCTTGATCTTAATATCATGTGTTTCTGGGTGCACACTCAGTGTCGCACTAACCGCAAGCTAGTGTTTTTGGGATTGCACCACTACTCAACCTCGTGGACAATGTCCTTTATCTAATAAGAGACCAAAATTTAATTTCATAAACTTCTTAACCACTGATTGTGTGGACTTGACTTGTCAAACCAATTCTCAATTAAATGAAGTAATGTTTTTACCTGCTAATTCCAAAATAAATACGCATGTATTAAAAAAAGGCTTCTTTCAATGTCACTCTCCATCAAGTATTAATCCAGGCACAACAACTGATCCTCGATAATAATTACGGTTTTAATAATGAAATGAAAGAGTGTAGAAAGAAAACAGATCAATTTCGTGAATGTAAAAGGAAGAGATACATGCTTCATTTGCTGCACGTGGTGTTGCTTGGTGGCTTCCCATTCTTGCGTTATTTTTTGCGTTATTAATTGATTTCAATATCAGTTTGCATTAAGCTTCTATTAACTGCTGTAGCAGATAATTTAACGGGCCTTTCCAAGAGAGTAGATTCAAGTCGAGTGTAACCTTGGAATTTAGCGACTGGTATGACACACAGCACGTTTGTCATTCAGTAAAAGTCGGGATGAACATATAAGGAACAGGCGATACATTTCACTACGTTTACATCAATAAGTCAAAATTGTAATCAGTCAACCTACATAATGATTCCTACTTGGATTTCGATGATTGAAAGGAGGTGTCATATTACAATCTTCCGTGGTGCAACAATTTCGGAAGACGGGCTGCTGTATTTAGGGCCTCTCTGCTACCTTCCGTTTCGGTGCCAATATGGTCAATGAGTGAATGAAAAGACGACTTCAAACCGCTGACTGATTTTTCGTAAGACAAAACCTATTTGAGTTTTTACTCGGATCTATTGACAGAATTTTACTTTCACCGTCATTAAACACTTCCTCCATTGCTCTCCTTACGCTCATTTTCGATGCGTTCAGCTTTTGTTTGTCAGCTAGGTTTTGACTTCTCTTGTATCTGTGATAAAACTCACTTTGTTTACGTAGCAGTTTTCCAACACGGCTATTAAAGTATGGTCAATCTTTCCAGTCCCTTATGATCATGCTCGGAACAACTTCTTTAAGGCATACTGAACAGATGATTCAGAATTTTTGCCACTTCTGTACCATACCTTCGTCCTCAGGACTGAATATTTGAAACTGTCTTCTCAGATACCCTGAAGTTTGCATCCTGTCACTCCTTCTACGCATAAATATTTTCCTATCTTACTTATCAGCTTTTATGATCACTGGTACCTTCCTCTATGGTAAATGATACATATCATTTCCGCCCTTTTTATTGCTCATAAGAACCCACACATTGCATGTTGCGCCACTATACAGCGAGAGCTTCAGAGGTGGTGGTCCAGATTGCTGTAAACACCGGTACCTCTAATACCCAGTAGCACGTCCTCTATAATTGATGCATGTCTGTATTCGTCATGGCACACTATCCACAAGTTCATCATGGCACTGTTGGCCCAGATTGTCCCACTCCTCTAGGGAGATTCGGCATAGATCCCTCAGAGTGGTTGGTGGGTCACGTCGTCCATAAACAGCACTTTTCAATCTACGCCAGGCATGTTCGATAGGATTCATGTCTGCACAAGATGTGCACGGGGGGGGGGGGGGGGGGGGGAAGGAGCGGGAGCGAATTGTCGACCATGAGGACGAATTCCTCGCCAATATGCTGCCGTTATGGTTGCACTGTCGGTCGGAGGATGGCATTCACGTATTGTACAGCCATTACGGCGCCTTCCATGACTACGAGCGGCTTACGTCGGCTCCAAATAATGCCAACCCAAAACAGAAAGGAACCTCCACCTTGTTGCACTTGTTTTACAGTGTGTCTAAGGATTTCAGGTTGACCGGGTTGCCTCCAGACACGTCTCCGACGACTGTCTGGTTGAAGGCATATGCGACACTCATCGGTGAAGAGAGCGTGATGCCCATATTGAGCGGTCCATTCGGCATGTTGTTGGACCCTCCTGTACCTTGCTGCATGGTGTCGTGGTTGCAAAGATGGGCCTCGCCATGGACTTCGGGAGTGAAGTTGCGTATCATGCAGCCGGTTTCGCACAGTTTGAGTCGTAACACGACGTCCTGTGGCTGCACGAAAAGCGTTAGTCAATATGGTGGTGTTGCTGTCAGGGTTCCTCCGATCCGTATTCCGTAGGTAGCGGTCATCTACTGCAATATTAGCCCTTGGGCGGCCTGAGCGAGGCATGTAATCGACAGTTCATGCCTCTCTGTACTTCCTCCATGTCCAGACAACTTCAACATCGCTTTCGTTAACACCGAGATACCTGGACACTTCCCTTGTCGAGAGCCCAAAGTAACAATGCGGACACGATCGAACCGCGGTATTGACTGTCTAGGTATGATTGAGCTACAGACAACACGAGCCGTGTACCTCCTTCCTAGTGGAATAACTGGAACTGATCGGTTGTCGGACCCCCTCCGGCTAGTAGGCGCTGCTCATGCATGGTTGTTTACATCTTTGGCCGGGTTTACTGACATCTCTGAACAGTCAAAGTGACTGTGTCCGTGATACAATATTCACAGTCAACGTCTATCTTCAGGAGAAACTCTGTCCAGCGATGTAATACACCCCGCTGTTTCACCCGATAACGGGCGTGCTGCAGGTCTGCGCGCTTGAAATTATTGTCAAGTTGTTCTTGTTTTCATTTTTCTTGTACATTTGTGCTTATATATTGCTAAATAAACAGGCTGTGTGAAAAGATAGTTACATTGGTGGGTCCACCATTCCACGTTTTTCTTAGTACTAGCAAATATCACGTCTCACTGGTACAGTTCATAACATTATCTGTGACAGGCAAAACATGTGCAAGATGGGTCCCAAAGCAGTTGACAAGGCTACACAAGGAAACAACGTTGAGAGAGTCCACAGAGCTAAAGGAACTTTATGAAAGAGGAGATGAGCACTTCCTCAACAAAATTTTAACTTCTGATAAACGTTTGGTTCACCATTATCAGCCAGAATCAAAATTACAAAGCATGGAGTGGAAGCACACCAACTCATCTGTCAATAAACAATTCAAAACCAAAGTGTCAGCAGGAAAAGTCACGTTGATGGTGTTTTGGGATGCTGAAGGTCCAGTTTTTTGTGATTATCTCGAAGAGCAGCGTATAATGGACAGCGAATACTACTCGGCTTTGCTCTTAAACAAGGTGAAGCCAGCCATGAGAGAGAGACGTCGTGGATATCAGAAGAGAGGTGTGATTCTCCAGAAAGACAACGTACGATCTCATATTGCTCAACTAACGTGTGAAAACATTGACAAAATGGGCTGCGAAGTACTGCCTCAGCCCCCTTACAGTCTTGATTTAGCGCCTGGTGATTTCCATTTGTTGGTGCAGTGAAGGAGACATTGCATGGGAAGAGCTTTCAGGACAGGGAGGACGTGAAAAAGCTTGTGAGATATTGGTTCAAACATAAAGATAAAGAATTCTTTGCAGCCACCATAAAATAAGCTTGAAGCCCGCTGGAACGTGCGCATAAACGATCAAGGAGATTATGTTGGAAAGTAGAAAAAGTATTGTTCTGTAAAAATAAAATTTTTTTCTTCAGACCAGTTTGTCTCTTTAATTACTGAAAGTCCCTTATATATCAAAAAAAGTTTTGCCTCACCCCGGTTCCCAGAACTCCTGAAGATGGTCGTTGCCTGTGGATATTGTAACACAGACACAGTCCCGTTGACTGTTCAGAGATGTCACTAAACCTGCCTAAAGATGTAAACAACCATGCATGAACAGCGCCTATTAGACGGAAGGGGTCCGACAGCTGATCAGTTCCAGTGATTGCACCAGGAAGGAGGTACACGGCTCGTGTTGTCTGTAGTTCAACCATGACTAAGCAGTCAATAACGCGGTTCGATCGCGACCGCATTGTTACTTTGTGCCAGCAAGGGCTCTCAACAACGGAAGTGTCCAGGCATCTCGGAATGAAACAAAGCGATGTTGTTTCGACATGGAGGAGATACGGAGAGGCAGGAACTGTCGATGACGTGCCTCGCTCAGGCCGCCCAAGGGCTACTACTGCAGTAGAAGACCGCTATCTACGGATTATGGCTCGGAGAAACCCTGACAGCAACACCACCATGTTGAATAATGCTTTTCGTGCAGCCACAGGACGTCGTGTTACCACTCAAACTGTGCGAAACCGGCTGCATGATGCGCAACTTCACTCCCGACGTCCATGGCGAGATCCATCTTTGCCACCACGACACCATGCAGCGCAGTACAGGTGGGTCCAACAACGTGCCGAATGGACCGCTCAGGATTGGCATAATGTTCTCTTCACTGATGAGTGTCGCATATGCCTTCAACCAGAGATTCGTCGGGGGCGTGTTTGGAGGCAACCCAGACAGGCTGAACTCCTTAGACACACTGTCCAGAAAGAGCAGCAACGTGGAGGTTCCCTGATGTTTTAGGGTGGCATTATGTGGGGACGTACGCAGCTGATAGTAATGGAAGGCGCCGTAATGGCTGTA
The DNA here is from genome assembly GCF_021461385.2 of Schistocerca piceifrons. NCBI lineage: Eukaryota > Metazoa > Arthropoda > Insecta > Orthoptera > Acrididae > Schistocerca > Schistocerca piceifrons. The sequence continues at coordinate 192,914,832 of NC_060138.1, forward strand.
CGATACTTGAATGCCATCCTCCGACCGATAGTGCAACCATATCGACAACATACTGGCGAGGCATTCGTCTTCATGGACGACGATTTGCGCCCCCCATCTTGGACATCTTGGGAATGACTTCCTTCAGGATAACTACATCGCTCGACTAGAGAGGATAGGATGCTCTCCAGACATAAATCCTGTCAAATATGCCTGGGGTAGATTGAAAAGTGCTGTTTATGGACGATGTGACCCACCAACCACTCTAGGGGATCTATGCCGAATCGCCCTTGAGGAGTAGGACAATCTGGACCAACAGTGCGTTGATGGACTTGTGGATAGTGTGCTACGACGAATACAGGCATACGTAAATGCAAGAGGACGTGCTACTGGGTATTATAGGCACCGGTGTTTACAGCAATCTGGACCACCACCTCTGAAGGTCTCGCTGTGTAGTGGTGCAACATGCAATTTGTGGGTTCTTATGAGCAATAAAAAGGGCGGATCAGTTAAGATAGAGGAAGGTACCAGTGATCATAAGGCAACAATGATTACAGTTTTTACAAGGGATGTTAAGAAAGATAATAAAATATACAAGCGTAGCAGGAATGACAGGATGCAAACTTCAGGGTTTCTGAGTAGTCAGCTTCAAATACTCAGTGCTGAGGACGAAGGTATGGAGCAAAAATGGAGAAAATTGAAAAGCACCAGCTCAGTATGCCTTAAAAAAGTTGTTCCGAGTATGATTTTAAGGTATGGGAAAGAACGACCATACTTTAATGCTGTGTTAGAAAACTGCTAGCCGGCCAGTGTGGCCGAGCGGTTCTAGGCGCTTCAGTCTGGAACCGCGCGACCGCTACGGTCGCAGGTTCGAATCCTGCCTCGTTCATGGATGTGTGTGATGTCCTTAGGTTAGTTAGGTTTAAGTGGCTCTACGTTCTAGGGAACTGATGACCTCAGATGTTAAGTCCCATAGTGCTCAGTGCCATTTGAACCATGCTTTGAAATCTGCTACGTACACAAAGTGAGTTTCATCACAGGTACAAGAGAAGTCAAAACCTAGCTGACAAACAAAAGCTAAACGAATCGACAATGAGCGTAAGGCGAACAATAGGAGAAGCGTTCAACCGTCAATGAAAGTATAATTGTGTCAAACGATCTGAGTAAAAACGCTAAGTTGTTTTGGTCTTACGAAAAATCAGTCAGTCGTTCGCAGTCGTCCTTTCATTGACACATTGACCATACTGGCATCGAAACGAAGGTAACAGAGAGGCTCGAAATACTGCAGTCCGTCTTCCGAAATTGTTGCATCACGGAAGATCGTAACATGTCACCTCCTTTCTATCATCGAACGAACGTCGATATTGCAGATGTTGACATGACCGACCTCGGAACAAAAAAGAACAACAGTTTCCAGAATGAGATTTTCACTCTTCAGCGGAGTGTGCGTTGATATGAAACTTCTTGGCAGATTAAAACTGTGTGCCGTACCGAGACTCGAACTCGGGACCTTTGCCTTTCGCGGGCAAGTGCTCTACCATCTGAGCTACACAAGCACGACTGACGCCCCCTCCTCACAGCTTTACTTCTGCCAGTACCTCGAGAGCAGTTGCCCGTGAAAGGCAAAGGTCCCGAGTTTGAGTCTCGGTCCGGCGCACAGTTTTAATCTGCCAGGAAGTTTCAGAACTACAGTTGCTTAGTAATGGAACGACATTAGGGCTACGTGAAATATATGGCTCTAAAAGGATTACGCGGAAGAACTTGCTTCCCCTCTAGCAGCAGTTTATCGTTCATCGCTGGAGCAACAAAGGGTACCTAGAGACTGGAAAAAAGACATGTCATTACCGTTTCCAAGAACGGCTGCGGGAGAGATGCATGAAATTATGGACCTTTATCTTTAACGTCTGTTGTAGAATTATGGAACATATTTTATGCTCAAGAACTATGACGTTTGTGGAGAACGAAAATTCCCTCTGTAAAAATCAACGTGGATTCCGCAGAGATCTTGCGAAAGTCAGCTCGCTCTGCTCGCTTGTGGGATCCATAGAGCTGTAGACTACGGCACTCAGGTTGATGCCGTGTTCCTTGACTTCAGGACTGCAATGCCGTTAATTGAAAAAAAAAACAAGGTTATCAAGTACCGGACTACATTTGCGATTGGATTCAAGACTTCCTTGCAGGTAGAACTCAGCATGCCGCTTTTAACGGAACAAAGTATATATATGAAGATGTAATTCCCGGAGAGCCCTAAGAAAGTGTGATAGGTTGGTTGTTTGGAGAAGGAGACCAGACAGCGTGGTCATCGGTCTCAACGGGTTAGGGAAGGACGGGGAAGGAAGTCTGCCGTGCCCTTTCAGAGGAACCATCCCGGCATTTGCCTGGAGTGATTTAGGGAAATCGCGGAAAACCTAAATCAGGATGGCCGGACGCGGGATTGAACCGTCGTCCTCCCCAATGCGAGTCTAGTGTCTATCCACTGCGCCACCTTGCTCGGTGTGATAGGACCGTTACTGTTTACAGTGTATATAAATTATCTAGAAGAAAACTTCTGCAGCTCTTTAAGACTGTTTGCAGATGACGTGTTTGTTTATAACAAAGTAGCAGCACCAGAAGACGGTAGCGATTTGCAGAATGCCCTGCAGAGGATTGATAGGTGGTGCAGGAATTTGGCAGTTGAACCTGGACGTAAATAACTTATTCCACATAAGTAGAAAAAGGAAACGGCTATTGTACAACTTCCTATTGATGGGAAACTCCTGGAAACAGTATCTAATGTAAATTATCTAGGAGTAAATATACAGATCCATCTTAAGTGGAATGACGACATAAAGTAAATGGTAGGAACAGCAGATGTCAGACTGAGATTCACAGAAAGAATCTTAAGGAAATGTAGCCCATCACGAAAGAAGTGGCTTACTAGGCGCTTGTTGGACCGACTCTGGAGCAGTGTTCATCAACCAGGACTATTAGCAGGTGGGACTGATAACACACACACACACACACACACACACACACAGAGAGAGAGAGAAAGAGAGAGAGAGAGAGAGAGAGAGAGAGAGAGAGCGAGGGAGAGAGAGAGAGAGAGAAGATCCAATGAAGAGCGGCGCGTTTTGTCGCGTGATAATTAGGTCGGCACAGTTTCAGATATGTTCAACAAACCCCTGTGGCAGACCCTAAAAGAGAGCTGTGAGCCGTTGTACATCACGGAGAGGTCTACTACTGAAAATTCAAGAGAGCTCTTTCCGGGAAGGGTCGGAAAACATACACTACTGGCCATTAACATTGCGACACCAAGAAGAAATGCAGATGATAAAGGCGTATTCAGTGGACAAATATATTATAATAGAACTGACATGTGATTACATTTTTACGCAATTTGGGTGTATAGGTCCTGAGAAATCAGTGCCCAGAATAACCACCTCTGGCCGTAATAGGGGCCATGATACGGCTGGGCACTGAGTCAGAGCTTGGATGGTTGCACAGGTACAGCTGCTGATGCAGCTTCAACACGATACCACAGTTCATCAAGAGTAGTGACAGGCGTATTGTGACGAGCCAGTTGCTCGGCCACCATTGACCAGACGTTTTCAATTGGTGATCTGGAGAATGTGCTGACAAGGGCAGCAGTAGAACATTTTCTGTATCCAGAAAGGCCCTTACAGGACCTGCAACATGCGGTCGTGCATTATCCTGCTGAAATATAGGGTTTCACAGGGATCGAATGAAGGGTAGAGCCACGGGTCGTAACACATCGGAAATGTATCGTCCACTGTTCAAAGTGCCGTCAATGCGAACAAGAGGTGGCCGAGACGTGCAACTAATGGCACCCCATACCATCACGCCGGGTGATATGTCAGTATCGCGATGACGAATACACGCTTCCAATGTGCGTTCACCGCGATGTCGCCGAACAAGGATGCGACCATCATGATGCTGTAAACAGAACCTGGATTCATCTGAAAAAATGACGTTTTGCCATTCGTGCACCCAGTTTCGTCGTCGAGTACACCATCGCAGGCGTTCCTGTCTGTGATGCAGCGTCAATGGTAAACGCAGGCATGGTCTCCGAGCTCATAGTCCATGCTGCTGCAAACGTCGTCGAACTGTTCGTGCAGATGGTTGTTGTCTTAGAAACGTCCCCATCTGTTGACTCAGGGATCGAGACGTGGCTGCACGATCCGTTACAGCCATGCGGATAAGATGCCTGTCATCTCGACTGCTAGTGATACGAGGCCGTTGGGATCCAGCACGGCGTTCCGTATCACCCTCCTGAACCCACTGATTCGATTTTGTGCTAAGAGTCATTGGATCTCAATCAACGCGAGCAGCAGTGTTGCGATATGATAAACCGCAATCTCGATAGGCTACAATCCGACCTTTATCAAAGTCAGAAACGTGATGGTACGAATTTCTCGCTCTTACACAAGGCATGACAATAACGCTTCACCAGGCAACGCATGTCAACTGCTGTTTGTGTATGAAAAATCGTTTGGAAACTTTGCTCATGTCAGCACGTTGTAGATGTCGCCACCGGCGCCAAGCTCTGAAAAGCTAATCATTTGCATATCACAGCATCTTCTCCCTGTCGATTAAATTTAACGTCTGTAGCACGTCATCATCGTGGTGTAGCTATTTTAATGGCCAGTAGTGTAGATGTAGATACATATCATGAAACGAGAAAGTTCTTCTGAGGTATCACGCGTACCTACTCCGGAAGCTGCGAATCTTACGGCTGGGGCTCGTCACTTGCGGTGACGTCAGCCCGCTGCGGCCGTGCGGCCCGCTTTGCTACGCAGAGGTGGCAGTAAGGGAGCAGCTGCATTCGGGAGGCAGTTCCAGCTGGAGCGTCGGCTTCCGTGTGGATCAGCGGCGCAGCGGCGCCATCTGGGCCCGTGGAGAGCGGCGCCACGGATGCTGACAGGCACTTGCGGGGCGGCGCGCTGTGTCCTATCTGCATCTGCGCCCGCTCCGCCGCTCTCTGGAGAGACGGTCTGCCTGACTGCTCCTCAGCAGCGGGGGGAGGGAGCCTACTTGGAGCCGCGCCAGCGGCAACTTCTCGCTGCAAGTGCAGCTAACTCTGGCTCGGCCTCCATTGTTCCCACTCACAAACACGCGGAGGTTTACGTAACGCAGACAAGGAGAGCTATATCTAAAATTTCTGTATACCAGTACGCGACTGCCTGTTGTAGCGTGCCACAATCTAAGACTGCTACACATAAATTTTTCGTTGAAGCTTTACCAGACACTCTGGTTGCAGAATTCTGCGTTTTGGGTGTTCGGGAAATATTCTAACCTCGAAAATTGTATGATCTAAGTTCTGGAAATCCGTAGCACACATTGATTTCATCTTAGGAAAGCTAAGGACACCTTGTGTAACGTGTCACAACAATACGAGGGATGAGGTAAAATTTGATAGCCGAAGTAATGAGAATATGGACTGTCCTGCGCGGAATGATCTGCGACGTTGGTGCAAAACTGCCCCCTCGAACAGATTCCATCAACGCCTCGTCAGGAGTTTCTCATCAGTTATCTGCTGCGACGTGATATATTACCCTTTTCAGTATTCGTGAGCCCAGATGTTCCCACTGCTCGATTTTCACGTCTCTGACTCATAGTAAAACCTCCAAGTGGCGATTCGGTGGCTAGAAATGTCATCTGGCTCAGCCTGATACGGCTACAACTTCTCCGCTGCTGCCATGGTTCACCGTGCGTGTGAATTCGTCGCGATCTCCTTATAGCGTTACTACGGAACTGTACTTCATGTGATCTTCTGGTCGAGGGTATCTTCCGTAGCTCTGTTGCAAGTCTCAAGTCCGCCACTTTCTTTCCAGTGATAGCACCAATCATATATCTCACCGAAGATTGGTAATATTATTTAGACCGTTTCTTTTCTGCTCCAGCAGTCGAATTGTGGTCGGTGAATGGTATTTACGCTCCACAAATTCTCTTTAAAGTCTAATTGGGTAATCTGATGTAAAGGGTCCCTCTATCAGTTGATTTCAGTTACTATGCCGACCAAGGGTCACTGCTAACACCAAGATCAACGAATTCAATTATGTCTGATTGGCGTCTTAATAATTCTCCATTAAAGTAAACTATTATCTGCATAATTTGTGATCAGTCTGGTCAGTTCCTGAAAAGAAAACTAAACACTTTCCAGAAATGTTATTTAACAGGCCCCTTTGTTTTCAGAATATTGCGACCTTCACAGCTTATATTAATGAAGCCAAATCATTAACTACTGCATTCCTTTGGCTCCGTAATAGCTTTTAAACTTTCTTTCAGATAAGTCATTCCTACTCATGAACTTTAGACACATCTTCAGACAAATATATTGGATTCGATCTCCTAATTTGATTAATCCCATAAACAATTTTAACTTATTTTTATAAGACACAAACCGGTTTATTTCAGAACACTATGTACACACCACTAACAACTAATGGAAAACAAGTAAATTAACATATATGTGTCAACAAGCGTGGTCATCTTAGAACTGAACATTCGTCATTTTATTTAACCTTTGATGCAGTCCTGTATTCTTTTGTTAACGTAGGCCATAGCACCTAAGGAAAGCGTACGGCCGTCGGCTGTTTAAAGTCTATCGTACAAGATTGAAGATCCCTCAGACTGCCCCTTAGCTGCTGTCCCCTGATGAAACATAAGAAACAAACAAATACCCGAATTTGTATGTCTCAAATATATATACACTCATGCTCATAAATTAAGGATAATGCCGATACATGGTGAAACGCTCTGGTGGGTGGTTTGCGTGTTTAAATCACCTCGGGATATGACCATGCGTTGCATTTGACCTGCGGCCATCGCACGGTGGCGCTGGAAGCAGTCCACATACGCAGAGGTGTGTTGGTGTATGTCAGAGTACGGTGCAGCGACTAAGTGTGCAGATGTGTTAGGACGTGCTGATTGTGACTGTATGTTGAAAATGGCTCAAAGAACGCATTTTGATGACGTTATGAGGGGTAGAATACTAGGGCGACTGGAGGCTGGTCAAACACAGCAGGTCGTAACAAAGGACCTCCGTGTGTCACAAAGTGTGATCTCAAGATTGTGGTAGCGATTACAGCAGACTGGAAACGTGTCCAGGCGCTACAGTACGGGACGTCCACAGTGTACAACACCACAAGAAGACCGATATCTCACCATCAGTGCCCGCAAACGGCCGCGGAGTACTGCAGGTAGCCTTGCTCGGGACCTTACCGCCACTGGAACAGTTGTCTCCAGACACACAGTCTACAGACGACTGACCAGACATGGTTTATGCGCCCAGAGACATACAAGGTGCAGTCCACTGACCCCTGGTCACAGGAGAGCCCGTAAAGCCTGGTGTCAAGGACACAATACATGGTCATAGGAACAGTGGTCCCAGGTTACGTACACGGACGAATCCAGGTATAGTCTGAACAGTGATTCTCGTCGGGTTTTCATCTGGCGTGAACCAGGAGCCAGATACCAACCCCTTAATGTCCTTGACAGGGACCTGTATGGAGGTCGTGGTTTGATGGTGTGGGGTGGGATTATGATTGGTGCACGTACACCCCTGCATGTCTTTGACAGAGAAACTGTAACGGGTCAGGTGTATTGGGACGTCATTTTGAACCAGTATGTTTTCAGGGGTGCAGTGTGCCCACCGTCCTCCTGATGGATGATAACGCGCGGCCCCACCGAGCTGCTATCGTGGAGGAGTACCTTGAAACGGAAGATATCAGGCGAATCGAGTGGCCTGCCTGTTCTCCAGACTTGAACCCCATCGAGCACGTCTGGGATGTTCTCGGTCGACGTATCGCTGCACGACTTCAAACCCCTAGGCGAAATGGCTCTGAGCATTAAGGGACTTAACTTCTGAGGTCATCAGTCCCCTAGAACTTAGAATTACTTACACCTAACTAACCTAAGGACATTACACACACCAATGCCCGAGGCAGGATTCGAACCTGCGACCGTAGCGGTCGCGCGCTTCCAGACTGTAGCGCCTAGAACCTCTCGGCCACCCTAGTCGGCCCCCTAGGCCACTTCAGGAGCTCCGACAGGCACTGGTGCAAGAATGGGAGGCTGTACCGCAGCAGTTGCTCGACCACCTGATCCAGAGTATGCCAAACAGTTGTGCGGGCTGTGTATGTGTGCATGGTGATCATATCCCATATTGATGTCGGGGTACATGTGCAGGAACCGGTGGCGTTTTGTAACACATGTGTTTCGGGACGGTTTTCTCAACTTAACACCAATACTGTGTACTTACAGACCTGTATCGTGTGTGTTTCCTATGTGCCTATGCTATCTGCGCCAGTTCTGTGTAGTGGCACGTTGTGTCTCACCACATTCTGCAATTATCCTTAATTTATGAGCATGAGTGTATATATAAACGTAATATTGAAGGTTAATAAGCTCGAGTGGATACTTGCCATACTTCGTTGCTGCGGTAAGAGATACATACCGAATGACACTAGAGTGGTCGTCTGGCTTGGTCTGACAAAGCCACGATATTACCGCTGCTGTCAAGGTAACGAGCTTTTTGAATGGATGTGAGGTACTTGCAGGAACCCAAGTGACCATCGTTGCACTGAAAATGTATTGGAAGATGTTCAACATTGATAAATAACTGACTTTCACTTTTTTCCTGACTCTTATTCATAGAAAATCAGTACATTGGATTCCGTAATGACTGGTCCTTCTACCGTCATGCTTCTCCTTAGCCGAAACACATTCCTTTCACGCAGCAGTGTTACTGAATCTCTCAGGCAGTGATTTCCTGTTGATTGTTTTGCTATAATGTTAGCAGTTGTTCTGTGCCATGCACTACGTTTTGAATACTTCTTCCGATGCCCGCATCTCGTGGTCGTGCGGTAGCGTTCTCGCTTCCCACGCCCGGGATCCCGGGTTCGATTCCCGGCGGGGTCAGGGATTTTCTCTGCCTCGTGATGGCTGGGTGTTGTGTGCTGTCCTTAGGTTAGTTAGGTTTAAGTAGTTCTAAGTTCTAGGGGACTGATGACCATAGATGTTAAGTACCATAGTGCTCAGTGCCATTTGAACCATTTGAACTTCTTCCGATGGCTGAATGCTGCAGCACAGTAAACGCTGATTTGCAAGCCGATGACATGGACACAGTATCTTTCACCTGTATGATGACTATCAGGTCAGCTGTTGGAATACGGAAGTGCGGTGGAAGCAAGAACTTTCCTCTGGGCTTGGCAATAGGATCTTAGCAAAAGAGCTCTTCACTTAGCGAGACATCAGTATTGTAGCGTCATCACTGTGCTTAATCTATTGGAGACCCCCGCCACTTACTTAGCAGAAAAGCGTCACCTCAGAGGCTGGGACCAGTCAGGTGTTCTTGCAAAAGAAGCCATGTTCAGTCTATTCTGAGATTGCTGTAGCAGTTACTCCAGTTTCCAGAAGGACGAAGCTGCTCCACCGTCAGTGCACAACCAGAACTGTGATACCGCTGCCACCGTAGAAAGACTGTCAGCGAGGCGGTCATGTCTCGACTGCCCAACAATTTAGGGGAGGGAAAGCGCCGCTGTTCCAAAAACAGTGGTGGACCGAGCTCGCATGAATAATATATATTTTAGACGAATAGTGTTAATCAGCATCTAGAGAGTAACGATGAGGGAAGTCCATGCTTTTCATCATCCTCAAATACGTCGTCAAGATGTCGCCGCTACACCCTGTCTTCGTTAGCTGCTGGTCATCTACCTGCACCTAAGTCTGATTGCTGCTGGCATGGTGCCTTCAAGCCACAAGGCCACCTGCTGCCTGACTTCCATCCATTGCACCCCGTCTATTTGGGAGTTCTCGGATCACACCAGAGCAACCTAGCTGCTGACTCATCGTGCTGTCTGCAGTACATTGCTACTTCTCACCACCCTGTATGGGCACAGTTCTCGCTTATCAACACAGATGTTGCCGACCACGCTGGAGCCCACGGTTCGACCCTGTGCTCCTTAGCCTGTCCCACACTGCGACTTACGTCTTTGCCAACAAACGCCGGCGTGCTTACAGAGGCTGCCACAGGATCAGGGCCTCACAACGATTCTGCTGATGGGTGACGCTGCCAGTACAGCTTGCTTATGCCATGGAGTGTCAGTGTCTCTGAGGCCCTCTTCTGAGATCAGCACCCTCGACGCTCACCAGTACTGATGTTCGACTCTAGTCACTGCGATATCATTATTGTTGTAAACCTTGTTGATGAGTTTTGCCAATCTTACGTTCTAGATCTACTGGAAAGGTATCTAAAGGTATCTAAACATCACCTCGAGTGCCACACCCACAGGTGCAGTGCTGAACGCCATTCTCTTCACTAGAAGTACGGCTCCACTACCCTCTAACGTCATACACACCCAACCTCAGCGTTTGGTAGCACGGAAGTGGACATCGGGACATCGACAACCGCTGTAGCTAATGGACGAAGCAATAAACACATTTCTCTACATCTGGCATAAGAAGCATTCTTGTCTTCGACAGCTGCATAGAGTATGTTGTAAGCAGTCGCAACATACAGCATCAGAAACGCAGTGATGTGAGTGTAATAACTGGTCTCCTTCTTGTGTAGCATCTGCAAATGCAATGACGGGACGAGGAGAGTGCCATGGAAACTTCAGGGTGGAGTTTGTTAGACCTAAGGAGGCCGCAGGCCTCTCAAAAATAATAGGAAAGACTACGCTGCATGTATCCGTTCAAACTGTTGGGCCACAGCGCAGTGTTTACAGCGTCAGGTACATTATACACTCCTGGAAATGGAAAAAAGAACACATTGACACCGGTGTGTCAGACCCACCATACTTGCTCCGGACACTGCGAGAGGGCTGTACAAGCAATGATCACACGCACGGCACAGCGGACACACCAGGAACCGCGGTGTTGGCCGTCGAATGGCGCTAGCTGCGCAGCATTTGTGCACCGCCGCCGTCAGTGTCAGCCAGTTTGCCGTGGCATACGGAGCTCCATCGCAGTCTTTAACACTGGTAGCATGCCGCGACAGCGTGGACGTGAACCGTATGTGCAGTTGACGGACTTTGAGCGAGGGCGTATAGTGGGCATGCGGGAGGCCGAATGGACGTACCGCCGAATTGCTCAACACGTGGGGCGTGAGGTCTCCACAGTACATCGATGTTGTCGCCAGTGGTCGGCGGAAGGTGCACGTGCCCGTCGACCTGGGACATGACCGCAGCGACGCACGGATGCACGCCAAGACCGTAGGATCCTACGCAGTGCCGTAGGGGACCGCACCGCCACTTCCCAGCAAATTAGGGACACTGTTGCTCCTGGGGTATCGGCGAGGACCATTCGCAACCGTCTCCATGAAGCTGGGCTACGGTCCCGCACACCGTTAGGCCGTCTTCCGCTCACGCCCCAACATCGTGCAGCCCGCCTCCAGTGGTGTCGCGACAGGCGTGAATGGAGGGACGAATGGAGACGTGTCGTCTTCAGCGATGAGAGTCGCTTCTGCCTTGGTGCCAATGATGGTCGTATGCGTGTTTGGCGCCGTGCAGGTGAGCGCCAGAATCAGGACTGCATACGACCGAGGCACACAGGGCCAACACCCGGCATCATGGTGTGGGGAGCGATCTTCTACACTGGCCGTACACCACTGGTGATCGTCGAGGGGACACTGAATAGTGCACGGTACAACTAAACCGTCATCGAACCCATCGTTCTACCATTCCTAGACCGGCAAGGGAACTTGCTGTTCCAACAGGACAATGCACGTCCGCATGTATCCCGTGCCACCCAACGTGCTCTAGAAGGTGTAAGTCAACTACCCTGGCCAGCAAAATCTCCGGATCTGTCCCCCATTGAGCATGTTTGGGACTGGATGAAGCGTCGTCTCACGCGGTCTGCACGTCCAGCACGAACGCTGGTCAAACTGAGGCGCCAGGTGGAAATGGCATGGCAAGCCGTTCCACAGGACTACATCCAGCATCTCTACGATCGTCTCCATGGGAGAATAGCAGCCTGCATTGCTGCGAAAGGTGGATATACACTGTACTAGTGCCGACATTGTGCATGCTCTGTTGCCTGTGTGTATGTGCCTGTGGTTCTGTCAGTGTGATCATGTGATGTATCTGACCCCAGGAGTGTGTCAATAAAGTTTCCCCTTCCTGGGACAATGAATTCACGGTGTTATTATTTCAATTTCCAGGAGTGTATGTGCCGAATGTGTGGTCTCTATGTGGAGCAGTGTAGGACATTCAGACAAGCAGTGCCAGTCACCACCTGAAGGCTTCTTTCTATGCCGAACGTCATCCTGAATGTCGCAGTTAGACGCTTCCTTCGCTAGCTGCAGGTCGCCCAGCCGTATTAAATATGAATGCTGCTGTCTTGGTACCTTCCTCCAGAGAGCGGCTTCCTGGCTAACTGGCATCGATTCCAGCCCGCGTACTTGCGCGTCGGCTGTTCACGCCTGGGCCACCTAGCTGTTGAGTCTTCATCGCCCTGTGTTGGAGGACTCTGCTGCTGCTCACTGCCCTGAGTCTATAAATAGAACTGTTGCTCACTGGCCTGTGCAGAAACACTCGTGGACTGCAGCGCTGACGCTGGGATCCAGGGTTCGAGTCTGGACGCCCTTACGCGGTGAATATCACCCCTTTCGCTAGAAGTATACCTCCAGGGGTTGTACAGCTGGACCTATTCAGTATACAAAGGCCTCATGCTTCCCTGCTTGAAGAAATTTGGCCCTCGATACCACGAAAAACTGCAACTTTCTCTGCTGTTTGTCTTTTATAGCAGAACGACACTATCGATCCACAAGGGAACAGGCTGTGTCAATATCTGGCCGTAAGACTGAAATGGATGCTTCAGAGGTGTGTTGCATCGTGTCAGTGACGCGATCGACCTCGGACTTGGACCCTGTCATTCTATTCAAAAACTACTAGTTGGCTTCCCGTTCCTATTATTGACAACCTGTCACATCGGTTTACTATCAGGCACTGCTCTGTTAGGCTGGTGAATTCGAATCGGAAAGTGATTACTTGAGTGCGAAACACTGTCTAAAGGCAGTGCAGAGGCTGAAGAGAGTATTGTAAGATCGAGGACAGAGAAAGCCTCCGTATTACTGCATAAGAGTGTGCTTTAGCCCATCTCTAGAAATCAAAGGGAGATGATTGTTACAAATCTTTTAAAATTTTGTTCATTTCTCAGAAGCCAGCATGGGATTTTAGGTTGGAGGCTTTACATAGAGAGTCACAGTGTGGCTGACTTGTACCTTGTCGTCTTGTGATCATCCAGCAGCATATTCTTGACATCATCATCATCATATACTTGACATAGCCTCTTAATCACTTTCCTCTTGGATCGGTCTCAATTTTAAAGTATACTTTTAAGAACTGATATATGGGCATGTGTGTGTGTGTGTGTGTGTGTGTGTGTGTGTATGTGTGTGTGTGCGTGCGTGCGTGCGCGTGAGTACCCCTACAAAACTGTACGAAAGATTTTTCAAGAAAGTATTTTACATTTTTCGTCAATAAAGTTTTTTTTTTTACTTTGAACCAGTTTTAAAAAATGTCTCATATATTATACGCCCAACCAATTCTGTCATCATCATCATAATCACCTTCATTGAAAGTGTCTCCATCTTCAAGAATAAGTCTGGCACTTCTGGCTGAAAGACACCAGCTAACATGGAATCAGTGCAGTCTCTGGACAGGCACGCTTTTGCTGACGTGTGAACCTGTATTCGGAAGTTCTACTTCGATGAGAAATTCCAAAACTTCTCCTCTAAGGGAACACTTGGAAGGGTACTCATGTTTCGATGGAACACCTTGTTTATTTTTCAAGTTAACAAAATGTTTAAAGAATGAGAAAAAGTTGTTTTATTGAGTGATTACTTAAATTTTAAATAATAACTAATAACACAAAAGTCATAGTAAAATTAAAAAGATGTTGTGTCCTCATAATGTCGAAAAAAAGGCCATTTTATTTCCGCGGAGCACTTATTTATCCACTTACCATCAGCGCTCTCCGAAACACAATTGGGAAACTCTGACGTATTGATAAGTTGGAATACTTCCCCTAGTGCAGAGAACTACTGGCGGTAAAGTTTCCGTCCGATATCGTTCTGTCTCATAACAAGTTTTCAGACGTAAAAATATTAATTGTTTCCTAATCTTAATAACATGCCACAAGGTCCTTCCATGGTTTTAAGTGCGTGAAAGGGAATTCAACACTTTTCGGATGACAGTATTCATTCTCGTAGACATTTTTGTCAAAAAGGGGACGCTTGCGACTGCTGTCGTGCGCTGCAGAGGATGAGCTGAAGAGAGCAAATAGTGCACCGCCTCTAGAAATTCCAGCAAATGTGCAATTATGCGCCTCGTAAGGCGTCGCAGTTTCATTTCCCCGCTTCTCCGGCGCTTCGATGGGTATTGCTGGGCTGCGAATGTATCGGAAAGTAGTCACAAAGGTCGAAAGATTCAAGCTTTCCTATCGGTTTTCTTTCAGTGATCTTTCGGTTAGTGGTTATTGGTTCCTAACATACTGTTATTAGGGTGTAGAGCGACTTTCGATTCGACCAAATGATTTCAGGTTGTGATGATGCCTTCAAGTGAATAAATGTCCAATGTAAGTTTCACTTCAGGGATTTCGTTGGAAATAAGAACAATTAAATGTCTGTTGGGTCCGACTGTTCAAAACACACACACAAAGGCACAGTGGGATTTTTAAGAAGATTGAGACCAGCCTCAAGAGCCTATCTGTTTCTACTGACCACCTCGTTTCTTCGGGAGTTACTTCAAGCGCTATCCCGGATAACCTTGGATTTTCAGCTTCTGTGAGTAATGAGTATTTGTTCATCCAGAATTTTGTCTTTATTTCAGAGCTCGTACATCATAACTGTCACCGTAGCATCACTTCAGTCTGATAAGTCTAGGGTTATAAATTATAAAGTCGCTGATCTCCTTCGTTCCCCTTTTGAAGATTTGTTTGTGGAGCTGCTAACCGTGTGGTTTCCCGTAGGCCGAGCTTTCTCTCCGTTTCAATCCGAACAACAGAGTAGCTGTAATTTTTGTAGCGGGTGAGGAAATCCCAAACAGTCAGCCTGTTCCTTGTGTGTGTGTGTGTGTGTGTGGTGGGGCGGGGGGGGGGGGGGGGGGTAGGGGCGAGGTAGCGTCACTTCCATGAGTCTGCATATGTAGGATGTAATATCTGTTTCACTTCAGATACTTCTTGTTGACACGACAAAGATGTTGACGAATATGACCCATAAAACAGCGTGCAGCGTATAATTGTAACCATATTAACCAGTGAAATAGAGGAATGAAACTTGTCTCTTCAAATTTAACTATTCAGTGTTTTCAGAATGGTGTTCTAGAATCGTTCTGCTGTTCTTCACGTCTTTTCCAAAAGTTTAATCAATGTGAGATAACTGTCATTGCTAAAAATCATGGCAGACCGAAAAATATATTTGCAAATTAGTAATGCTACAACACTAAATATCTTACTAGCGGCACACACAAAATGAACTTCTGAGTACGTCCCAATACCGGTGACCTACACAGACTTTGATTGCTTTGTACTTGATCCAAACTTTTAAATGGATAGCACACGATTAGTATCACATCTAGGTTAAGCATTTTATTGTTCAGAGAACCGTAAAATACGCCCTCTGTTCGTGTTAAATACGTTTCGATGTGTTCACATCACAAATATCTACAGAACTTTTTAAGTATATTCTTTCTTTTCGTACTTCAATCCCTCTCTACATTATAACAGTTTTTGTGGCATTGTTTCAAGCTATTGTGAAGCTGGTTCGAATGGCACTGAGCACTACGGGAGTTACCTTCTGAGGTCATCAGTCCCCTAGATCTTAGAACTACTTAAACCTCACTAACCTAAGGACATCACACACAGCCATACCCAAGGCAGGATTCGAACCTGCGACCGTAGCGGTCGCAGGGTCCGGACTGAAGCGCCTAGAACCCCTCGGTCACTTCGACCGGCTGAGTTAGATAGGTGAGAAACAAATTCAGTTCTACAACGAAGCGCCAAAGAAACTGATACAGGCTTGCGTATTCAAATGCAGAGATATATAACAGGCAGAATACGGCGCTGCGGTCTGCAACGTCTGCATAAGTCAACAAGTGTCTGGCGCAATTGTTAGATTGGTTACTGCTGCTACAATGGCAGATTATCAAAATTTAAGTGAGTTTGCACGAGGTTTTATAGTCGGCGCACGAGCGATGGGACACAGTAGTGATGAAGTGGGGGTTTTTCTCGTACGACCATTTCACGAGTTTACCGTGAATATCAGGAATCCGGTAAAACTTGAAATCACCGACATCGCTGCGACCGGGAAAAGTTCCCGTATGAACGGGACCAACGACGATTGAAGGGAATAGTTCAGCGGGGCAGAAATGCAATCCTTCGGCAAGTTGCTGAAGATTTTAGTGCTGGGCCATCAACAAATAGCATACGAATGATTGAACGAAACAACATCGATATGGGCTTTGGAGCCGAGAGCCCACTCGTGTATCCTTGATGACTGCACGACACAAAGCCTTATGCCTCGCCTTGGCCGGTCAGCACTGACATTGGACTGTCGATGACTGGAAACATGTTGCCTGGTCGGACGAGTCTCGTTTCAAATCGTATCGAGTGGTTAGACGTGTGGGGGTATGGAGACAATCTCATGAATCCATGGAACCTGCAAGACAGCAGGAGACCTTAAGCTAGTGGAGGCTCTGAAATGGTGGTTGGTGGTTCATGTGCAGTTGGTGTGATATGGGACCCCCCCCCCTCATACGTATAAGTACGACTCTGACAGGTGACACGTACGTAAGCATCCTGTCTGATCGCCTGCATCCATTCTACATCTATCTACATTTATACTCGGCAAGCCACCCAACGGTGTGTGCCGGAGGGCACTTTACGTGCCACTGTAATTACCTCCCTTTCCTGTTCCAGTCGCGTATGGTTCGCGGGAAGAACGACTGTCTGAAAGCCTCCGTGCGCGCTCTAATCTCTCTAATTTTGCATTCGTGATCTCTTCGGGAGGTATAAGTAGGGGGAAGCAATATATTCGATACCTCATCCAGAAACGCACCCTCTCGAAACCTGGCGAGCAATCTACACCGCGATGCAGAGCGCCTCTCTTGCAGAGTCTGCCACTTGAGTTTATTAAACATCTCCGTAACGCTATCACGGTTACCAAATAACCCTGTGACGAAACGCGCCGCTCTTCTTTGGATCTTCTCTATCTCCTCCGTCAAACCGATCTGGTACGGATCCCACACTGATGAGCAATACTCAAGTATAGGTCGAACGAGTGTTTTGTAAGCCACCTCCTTTGTTGATGGACTACATTTTCTAGGCACTCTCCCAATGAATCTCAACCTGGTACCCGCCTTACCAACAATTAATTTTATATGATCATTCCACTTCAAATCGTTCCGCACGCATACTCCCAGATATTTTACAGAAGTAACTGCTACTAGTGTTTGTTCCGCTATCATATAATCATACAATAAAGGATCCTTCTTTCTATGTATTCGCAACACATTACATTTGTGTATGTTAAGGGACAGTTGCCTCTCCCTGCACCAACTGCCTATCCGCTGCAGATCTTTCTGCATTTCGCTACAATTTTCTAATGCTGCAACTTCTCTGTATACTACAGCATCATCCGCGAAAAGCCGCATGGAACTTCCGACACTATCTACTAGGTCATTTATATATATTGTGAAAAGCAATGGTCCATTGTGCGTTCCGACGAACTTGAGTAATTCCAGCAGGACAATGCGATAGCCTACACGTCCAGAAATGCTACTGAGTGGCTCCAGGAACACTCTTCTGAGTTTAAACATTTCCAAGGACACCAAACCCCCCCAGACCAGACATGAGCATTATTGAGCATACTTGGGATGCTTTGTAAAGTGCTCCACCCCCTCGCGCTCTTACGGATTAATGAACAGCCCTGCAGGATTCATTGTGTGAATTCCCTCCTGCAGTACTTCAGACATCAGTCGAGTCCATGTCACGTCATGTTGTGGTATTTCTGCGTGCTTGTGTGAGCCCTCCACGATATTAGTCAGGTGCCCCATTTTCTTTGCCTCGTCATTGTATTTTGTAATGAACGTACACGTTTGTGTGAAGCTGTACGAGAATGCAACATGTATAATTCAGCCGGCAGACACTCAAAAAGAAGCTGGAGAACACAGCATTGGTTTTTCTGTAATGTTCACTGGTTAAACTTTTTTTTACAGCAGATGCTTACACGGGAAACTCCCAATCGCACTCCCCTCAAATTTGTGTCTGTATTTTGGTGTGACGTCCTTTGGTAATAGCGACGGTTAATGGACGGACCGCCAGACGTACCTGTCTCCTATTTGTTCTACATAAGTACCACATGTTATACCTCCTGTGTTCCGTTTTGGAAGTTTTGACTCTTGAATTCCTTCGTTGTATCGTAGTTCACACCCATTTTTTTGTTGTTTATTTCCATTAGTGTGAGAGGTGTATGAGGCATCTCGCGTGCTCTCACTATTCATCACATTTACTTGTGACGGTAATATATTCTTACCACATTACTCATATCCTAAACCAACTTATAGTATGATAATTGTCAAGACTATAGAGGCAGAACAGACGCATCATTGACCGGACGGACAGTTCATAAATTTCTTTGAAGAAAGGGAGTGGGGCACGATTCAGGTTCGAACGCGGATCTTCCGGTTTGTAGTCCAAATGCGGAACCGCACAGCCACGACGCCGTGGTTATTGACAGGCTCTCGATGTTGCACATCTTCAAACTGGACCGTTCACTGTTTCTATTTTGCTCCTATTTCCACATTTCAGTGCACCTTTTTTCTCGTTTCCGTGCTTGATCTGTGTTCAGTTTTTGACAGGCTGACCATTTTACCACTAAATCTTAGGGGGGTGCGAAGGGAGTTCTTCTTCTTACTAAGGTTCTGAGTTTCAAAGGAGCAACTGATTCGTCAGATCATCAAATTGGGAATTGGCGTCAACTGGAAGGAGGTAATGGGGCGTACAAATTTTGAAGATATAAAGATGAAACGAAAGAATAAGGTTTCTGTTCTTGCCTGAGCTTCATGTGCCCAGAAAATTGGAGACAAAAGAGGTACTGTTACTCCCTTCCAAAGTCTGCGTTGCCAAACAGTCGAATGATAAACTGAGACAAATATTCAAATTTGAGTTTGAATTGTTTTCAATCGCAGAGGGCGGTATTACTTACAGCGCATGTCAGCAGTATTTTTAGCGTTCACTTGGGGCAAAAAATGATCGAGATGGAGAAATGTGCAGTAATTGGTGGGTATCTCATACATAAAGTTATATGGGGTGTTGTGCCACAGCCCCACCTCTTCCAACAGAAAAAAAACCGTTACCTACTCAGCAGGAGACTTCACAGCAGGCTGATGCAGGAAACAGTAGTTAAGCTAACAGTTAGGCGTTTTTGCGTAAGACGTCGTAAGTGGATTATGCGTACACCCCAGAGACTACCTTGACAGGCGACACTGCTGCACCGACAAGGCACAACCAGGGGTGTCAATTTGCTGACGCAACGGAAAAGCTGAGGTCAGTGATGACACGATAGCCCAGTGGCCGCGCCTAACGTCTCGAGCAGCAGCATACCTACTGCTATAGCGGTGAAAGGGAAAACTGAAGTACAGCGGACCTCAACGAGGAGCATACTGAGTATTTGACGAAGAAACCGTAATCGACGATAGCATCACTGAGGAGGAAGGAGCTGATGGCCAATTTTACATTACATGCGGACCATATTGTGTGACTCCCTATTCTGTTACATTCTTTTTCATTTGCAGTAATTTACGCTTTAATATAAACACGTCAAAAAAGTTTTGCATCACCCCGATCCCCAGAACTTCTGAAGATAGACGTTGACTGTGGATATTGTATCACGGTCACGGTCCCTTTGGCTGTTCAGAGATGTCACTGAACCAGCCCAAAGGTGTACACAAGCATGCACGAGCAGCGTCTATTAGACGGAGGGATCCGACAGCCGATCAGTTCCAGTCATTTCAGCAGGGAGGAGATACACGGCTCGTGTTGTCTGTAGTTCGAACATTCCTAGACGTTCTATACCGCGGTTCGATCGTGTCCGCATTGTTACTTTGTGCCATGAAGGGCTCTCAACCAGGGAGTGAACCAAAGCGATGTTATTCGGCCATTGAGGAGATTTGGAGACAGAGACTGACGATGACATGCCTCGCTCAAGGGCAGTGGATGACCTCTACCTACGTATTATGGTTCAGAGGAATCCTGGCAGCAACGCCACCACGTTGAATAATGCTCTTTGTGCAGCCATAGGACGTTGCGTTACGTCTCAAACTGAGTGCAATAGGCTGCATGATGCGCAACTTCACTTAGGGCGTCCTTGGCCGCGTCCATCTTTGCAACCACGACACCATGCAGCGCGGAACAGATAGGCCCAACATTCCGAATGGACCACTCAGGATTGGCATCACGTTCTCTTCACCGATGAGTGTCGCATATGCCTTCAACCAGACAATCGTCGGAGGCAACGCAGTCAGGCTGAACACCTTAGACAAACTGTCCAGCGAGTGCAGCAAGTTGGAGGTTCCCTGCTGTTTTGGGGTGGCATTATGTAGGGCCGACGTACGCTACTGGTGGTCATGGAATGCCCAGTAATCACTGTACGATACGTGAATGCCATCCTCCGACCGATAGTTCTACTACATCGGCAGGATATTGAAGAGGCATTCGTCTTAATGGACGGCAATTCGCGCCTCCATCGTGCACATCTTGTGAATGACTTCCTTCAGGATAGCGACATCGCTCGAGTAGTGTGACCAGCATGTTCTCCAGACATGAACCCTATCGAACACATCTGGGATGGATTGAAAAGAGCTTTTTATGGACGACGTGACGCACCAACCACTCTGAGGGATCTACGCCGAATGCCCGTTGAGAAGTGGGGCAATCTGAATCAACAGTGGATAGTATGCCACGATGAATAAAGGCATGCATCACTGTAAGAGAACGTGCTACTGGGTATTAGAGGTACCGCTGTGTACAGCAATCTGGACCACCACCTCTGAAGGGACTGCTACGGTCGCAGGTTCGAATCCTGCCTCGGGCATGGATGCGTGTGATGTCCTTAGGTTAGTTAGGTTTAAGTAGTTCTAAGTTCTAGGAGACTGATGACCACAGATGTTAAGTCCCATAGTGCTCAGAGCCATTTGAACCTCTGAAGGTCTCGCTGTATGGTGGTACAACATGCAAAATGTGTGGTTTTCATTAGCAATAAAATGACGGAAATGATGTTTATGTTGATCTCTGTTCCAATTTTCTGAACAGGTTCCGGAACTCTCGGAACCGATGCGATGTAAAACTTTTTTTAATATCTGTATATTTAGCTGATAAGAAATGGTATGTTAGAAGAAGAAAGAAAAGGGGGGGGGGTTGTTGGAGATCATTAAACTTTGGCAATTGGAAGCACCTTCCATGGAAAACATGCTATTTTTGCTATTTTCTGCAGTCTTAGTAGAACTGAACGTCTCATTGAGGCAGAGGCGGTGTGTGATAGAGTGAGGGAGGTGGTGGAGATCACTATGTTACGCACTGACCTTAAAGGCCCATACCATTATCTTTTGAAGAAAGTCGTTGTATTATGATCTTACTGCTAATGTGTCCTTCTTGAAGTTAATAGATAATATGATAATTTTGTTGTTCCACTGAAGCTATGTTTCATGGCAAGCACGTGTTTACTAGTATGTTTGAGCAGTGCCAATTGTAGACCATTTTTCGTTCTACTACAAGGTTTCTCGTTGGACGTGAAAGAAAATATGTTTAGAGAAAACTAACAAAATTCCTCCGTTTTTCGGCTCCCCCTATATACAACATACTAAGAGCTCAAAGAAGGAAGGAACATTAGTGCTTATTGTGCCATCTACAACGAGTTGGGGAAGAAACTCAGCTGTACCTTTGATATGAACCTTCCTCGAATTTGCCTTAAGCGATTCAGGGAAATGACAAAAAACTTAAATCTATATGGTTTCACGGGAATTTGAACTCTCTTTTCCCCGAATGAGAGCAATGTGGACGAGCCACTGCGTTACCTCGTTCGATACTAAAAGTTCATAAAACACGGTCACCTTCTGAGGTGCAATGAACATCCGACTGGAGTAGTATTTACAACTTCTGTTTTACCTGTTGTCATTGATATATTTAATCCTCTTATGTATGTCTACTATTTTTCATAAAAATTGTGTCAATTTTGTAAAGGCGATGATGGAGTAGTACAGGAAATATTCTAAAAGCGATTGCTTCCTGTAACACTGCGACTGGTTCTAAGCGCGAGGCAAATGAAAGTTGTCCAGAGAACAGAGTTCCAGGGGACAAAGGAACACAGCAGATGAAAGGAAATACAGCATTAACCTGACTATAGCAGATGTTGAAAGTGACTACGATTCATCTCTTGGCACTTGGGCGCTGGTCAGCAAGTTACTGAAGACTGATGGAAGCTGGACTGGTGGAAATGCTGCAGTCCCATACGAAATGTTATGCTGCTGTTCTTGAAGACAATGGGGGTTGTTGTGATACGTCTTAAACTTGAGGGCTCCCCACCCATCGCAAACTGATAGGTTAGGTGTCTTGGGTGGCCAGCTAGGCCCGCAAACGACTGACGTCTACTAATGACACTGTCAGCCGTGAAGATTGCGTAAAGGTGCTCCAAGGTTAGGCCGGCTGTATGGTCAGTTGCTCCATGCTGTTGGAAGTAACTGTTTATCTATTCTTCCTTCGTTGAAGCATACATTCAGGTATAGTCGTATCCACTCGCCTGGACCAATTTTAAATGCCCCACCGTGTATTTTTAGGTACACGAAGTTCTATGATTAAGCAAGATGAAACCAATAGAGACATCTGGCATAGTTTGAACATCATATCGGCACATTTGAATTCCTTTCCATGTTCACCTAGGCAGTCAGTTTGTTGAATATCGAGAATCTGTCATCAGATTTCGAGGAGATAATCCGTTGTTTGAATTTCGTCGTTAACGTTGACAGGAGTAAGAGTTGTACGGTTTGATGGAAGCTACCCTCTCGAAGCTACTAACGAGTCAGATGTCACCATTATACGACGTATCACTGCTATATGATACGCTTAACAAGTATTTATATTATTTCCATAGTCATTTGCACTTTAGCCTTTGCAAACATTGTACTGCCTTAAATAATGACCTTTTGGTAACTTTACACTGATTAAAGCCAATTCATGTCTACCCCAAAACGTTTTGCCTTAATGTAGTGGTAGTCTTCTGTAGCCTCATATAAACGTACATTTTCACTTAAATACTGGAGTATTAACTTACATATGGTGCCACTGTATTTACAAGAACTGTACGTATGTTAAAAGTGCAAGATATTAAATTTACTGCGTTTAAGTGAAAATGTATATGTATTTCAAGCAACTTACGATTCCTCAATAAATTAAGGTGAAACACGTTTGACGTAACGTAAATTTTATTAACTGACAGACATAATCGAAAATAATTACTATAGCATTACTAGAAAACTATGAGGGCAGACCAACATCATTAAAATGTACAGCTTACTTGTTCCACTTTGAGGTAGAAAATGTAATTAGTGCCACAGTTTCTGAAGTTTTCTGTCGTGGTGCCTGAGTGTTAACTGTAAATAATAATGAGGGTCGATGTGCATGAACATCACTCTTTATTACCTTTTACCATACCACGTACAAGTCTCGAATCCTACAAGTATTAACCGCATCCCTTTCCTCACACCTCGTCGTTGAAACTTTCGAATCTTTCGAAACAGAAAGTGGCCTACAGTAAGGTGATGGATTAACTCTATTCCTTTTCAGTCTGGTACTACATAAGGTCATGAAAATATGGCACTGGGAAATGCGTGGAATAAATATGAGAACAAAAAGTAAAAGAATCAGTTTCAAACGTTTTGCCTTTACCGATGTACTAGCAGTAACAACCAGTACTACCACTGAAACTAGACACTAGCTTCCTGAAACTGCTGTCGAAACCGGCCTCCAAATCCTTCATTAGGAGAAACAGAACATAGACTTCAAACAAGCAAGCCTGAGATTCCTCGTCACGTCACTCAAATTCATCACTACAAGTACTTAGGATAAATTATCGGGAACAATGGCAACGACATAGTAAAATATAAAACACATCAAGAATAACTCTGGAAAGCCTACACAGTCGTGTGGCGTATGTATAAGTTATCCCTTTCCTCCTAAGTCACCACCTAACAGCTGTTCTTCCGGAAGAGTTTTACGCACTTGAGTCATTATCATTAAGTATGAATTTCAAGGTCATTAAGAAACTGGAACGACATATATTATGGAAAACATTTGGCCTCAAACCAAACACGGTATTTATATGCGCAAAAATGCGGAAGAACTGTGTACCAGCCGGCCGCTGTGACCGAGCGGTTCTAGGCGTTTATTCCGGAACCGCGCTGCTGCTACGGTCGCAGGTTCGAATCCTACCTCGGGCTTGGATGTGTGTGATGTCCTTAGGTTAGTTAGGTTCAAGTAGTTCTAAATCTAGGGGACTGATGACCTCACATGCTAAGTCCCATAGTGCTCAGAGCCATTTGAACCAATTTTGAACTGTGTACCGTGATGTGGAGTGTACCGTTTGTGTTTAACGGTAAAGACGTTTAGGCGTTTAGCACGCATTTACTCAAGAAAGACTTCCGCATTATAAACGGGACCAGACAGCTCAAAGTATGACGGCTTCTTGAGTTTCTGCGTGTAAATTTAAAATCTAATAGCCACAGTTCTCCTGTTTTCGTTTGCTTCAGAAAGTTTTTGTGACATTACAAGTTCCTTATCAGGGGCAAATTATTTAGTTTCACGTGAGTGCTTCCGTAGTTAGGTTCTTGAATATCTGTGTATTGCTAGACACAGTTCGTGCGTTTTCGACAAGGTCTACATGAGAGTTGCGCAGCACGTGCCGATAGTCCGTTTATCTGCATAGTTTAGTTTTCCACGGTCTCTGGTATGGACAGGGACAGCGATTGTTGTGTGCGGATGCGAGCCGAGATGGTGACATTTCGCTCTCAACTTCAGGTTGTGATGGCTTCTGTTACACAGCTTGAGGCTGCAGTGGATGGGCACCACTGTTGTGGGCCGGCCGTGGGGGTCCAACGGACGTCCAGCGCGTCAGAGTCCTCCGATCGGGCCTCACCAGTGGCCAACCCAGTTACTGCTCGCACTGAGGCTGACCCCTCACCTGTAGTCGAGTGGGAGGTCGCCTCGGGGCGAAGCAGGCGACAAAAGACTTCCCAGGCGGCCGCACGCAAGGCCCTCCCCGGTTTGTCTGACAAACAGGTTCCAGATGCTGTCTGTGACTGACAGTGTCGCTGAGCCAGATGCTGTCGCTTGTCCTGTTTCAGAGGAACCCACTCAGCCTGCAAGATCCGGGCAATCGCAGAGGGTGGGACTACTGGTAGTTGGGAGCTCCAGCGTTAGGCGCGTTATGCGACCATCTAGGTACTTCGCTGACAAGAAGGGAAAGAAAGTCAATGTGTACTCCGTGTACATACCGGGTGGAGTCATTCCTGATGTGGAAAGGGTCCTCCCGAATCCCATGAAGAGCACAGGGTGCAGCCAACTGCAGGTGGTTGCTCACGTTGGTACCAATGATGTGTGTCGTTTTGGATCAGAAGAGATTCTCTCTGATTTCTAGCGGCTAATAGAAGTGGTAAAGGCTGCTAGTCTTCCTTGCAAGATGAAAGTAGAGCTGACCATTTGCAGCATAGTCGACAGGACCGATTGCGGACCTTTGGTACAAAGCCGAGTGGAGGGTCTGAATCAGAGGCTCAGACGGTTCTGCGACCGCGTAGGCTGCAGATTCCTCGACTTGCACCAAAGGGTGGTTGGGTTTCTTGTTCCGCTGAATAGGTCAGGTGGCGGCTACACCGGTAGCAGGGGCTGTGTGGCGTGGACTGGACGGTTTTTTAGGTTAGAGGTCTCGGGAAAACGCAAGATTGGCTTCAGTCACAAAGGGTGCAGGCTGAACACAGGAAGAACGTAGATACAGGAAGCATTGGTATAACAGTTGCAAACTGTCGTAGCTGTGTTGGCAAAGTACCAGAGCTCCAAGCGGTAATAGGAAGCACTGATGCTCAAATCGTTATAGGCACTGAAAACTGGCTAAAGCCGGATATAAGCTCAGCCGAAATTTTTGCGAAGAACCTGATGGTGTTCCGAGAAGATAGGCTAAACACGGTTGGCGGTGGCGTGTTTGTGGCTGTTAGAAGTAGTTTAACTTGTCGCGAAATTGAAGTAGATACTTCCTGTGAGGTAGTATGGGCAGAGGTCATTGTTGGCAACAGGAATAAAATAATAATTGGATCCTTTTACCGACCTTCCAGTTCAGATGATACAGTTTCTGAAAGTTTCAAAGAAAACTGAAGTTTGATTTCAAACACGTACCCGGCTCATACGATAATAGTTGATAGTGACTTTAATTTACTCTCGATATGTTCGCGAAAATACATGTTTAATTCCGGAGGTACGCATAAAATATCATCCGAAATTGTGCTATCGCATTCTCTGGAAATTATTTCGAGCAGTTAGTTCATGAGCCCACGCGAATAGTAAACGGTTGTGAAAACACACTTGACCTCTTAGAAAAAAATAATCCAGAGTTAATAACCAGCATCAAAACCGATATAGGGATTAGTGAACACAGTGTTGTCGTAGCGAGATTGAATATTGTAATCCCCAAATCCTCGAAAAATAAGCGAAAAATATACCAATTCAAAACAGGAGATAAAAATTCACTTCATGCCTTCCTGAGAGACAGTCTCCACTCATTCCAAATTAATAATATAAGTATAGACCAGATGTGGCTTAAATTCAAAGAAATAGTATCGGCGGCAAATTGAGAGGTTTATACTAAATAAACTAACAAACGACGGAGCTGATACTCCTTGGTACACAAAACCGGTTAGAACACTGTTCCAGAAACAACGAAACAAACATGCGAAAAGTAAACAGACGCAAAATCTCCAAGACTGGCGATCTTTTACAGAAGCTCGAAACTTAGCGCGGAGTTCAATGCGAGACGGCTATAATAGTTTCCACAACGAAACTTTGTCTCGAAACCTGGCAGAAAATCCAGAGAGATTTTGGTTGTATGAGAAGTACGTTAGCGGCAAGAACAATCAATGCCTTCTCTGCGCGATAACAATGGAGATACAGTGCTGCCAAAGCAGATTTACTAAACACAGCCTACAAAAAAGAAGAAGAAGTAAATATTCCAGAATTCGAATCGAGAACACCAGCAAACATGAGTAACGTAGAAGTAAATATCCTCGGAGTAGTGAAGCAACTTAAATCATTTAACAAAAGTAAGTCTTCTGGTCCGGACTGTATACCAATTAGGTTCCTTCCGGAGTATGCTGATGCATTAGCTTCATACTTAATCATATACAACCGTTCACTCGACGAAACATCCGTTTCCAAAGACTGGAAAGTTGCAGAGCTCACACCAACATTCAAGAAAGGTAGTAGGAGTAATCCATTAAATTACAGGCCCATATCGTTAACGTCTATATGCAGCTGGATTTTAGAACATATATTGCGTTCGAACATTATGAATTATCTCGAAGGAAACGGTCTATTGACACACAGTCAACATGGGTTTAGAAAACATCGTTCCTGTGAAACACAACTAGCTCTTTATTCACATGAAGTGCTGAGTGGTACTGACAAGGGATTTCAGATCGATTCCGTACACCTGGATTTCCGGAAGGCTTTTGACACTGTACCACACAAGCGGCTCGTAGAAAAATTGCGTGCTGATGGAATATCGTCTCAGTTATGTGACTGGATTTGCGATTTCCAGTCACAGAGATCACAGTTCGTAGTAACTGACAGAAAGTCATCGAGTAAAACAGAAGTGATTTCAGGTGTTCCCCGAGATAGTGTTATAGGCCCTTTGCTGTTGCTTATCTATATAAACGATTTAGGAGACAATCTGAGCAGCCGTCTTCGGTTGTTTGCAGATGATGTTGTCGTTTATCGACTAATAAAGTCATCAGAAGATCAAAATAAACTGCAAAACGTTTTAGAAAAAATATCTGAATGGTGCGAAAAGTGGCAGTTGACACTAAATAATGAAAAGTGTGAGGTCATCCACATGAGTGCCAAAAGGAATTCTTTAAACTTCGATTACACGATAAAGCAGACTAATCTAAAAGCCGTAAATTCAACTAAATACCTAGGTATTACTATTACGAACAACTTAAATTGGAAAGAACACATAGAAAATGTTGTGGGGAAGGCTAACCAAAGGCTACGTTTTATTGGCAGGACACTTAGAAAATTTAACAGACCTACTAAGGAGACTGCCTACACTACGCTTATCTGTCCTCCTTTAGAATACTGCTGCGCGGTGTGGGATCCTTACCAGATAGAACTGACGGAGTACATCGATAAAGTTCAAAGAAAGGCAGCACGTTTTGTATTATCGCCAAATATGGGGGAGAATGTCACAAAAATGATACAGGATTTGGGCTCGAAATCATTAAAAGAAATGCGTTCTTCGTTGCGACGGAATCTTCTCACGAAATTCCAATCACCAACTTTCTCCTCCGAATCCGAAAATATTTTGTTGACACCGACCTACATAGTGGGGAACGATCACCACGATAAAATAAGGGAAATCAGAGCTCGTACGGAAAGATATAGATGTTCATTCTTTCCGCGCGCTATACGAGATTTGAGTAATAGAGAATTGTGAAGGTGGTTTGATGAACCCTCTGCCGGGCACTTAAATGTGATTTGCAGAGTATATATATACACTCATGGAAATTGAAATAAGAACACCGTGAATTCATTGTCCCAGGAAGGGGAAACATTATTGACACATTCCTGGGGTCAGATACATCACATGATCACACTGACAGAACCACAGGCACATACACACAGGCAACAGAGCATGCACAATGTCGGCACTAGTACAGTGTATATCCACCTTTCGCAGCAATGCAGGCTGCTATTCTCCCATGGAGACGATCGTAGAGATGCTGGATGTAGTCCTGTGGAACGGCTTGCCATGCCATTTCCACCTGGCGCCTCAGTTGGACCAGCGTTCGTGCTGGACGTGCAGACCGCGTGAGACGACGCTTCATCCAGTCCCAAACATGCTCAATGGGGGACAGATCCGGAGATCTTGCTGGCCAGGGTAGTTGACTTACACCTTCTAGAGCACGTTGGGTGGCACGGGATACATGCGGATGTGCATTGTCCTGTTGGAACAGCAAGTTCCCTAGCCGGTCTAGGAATGGTAGAACGATGGGTTCGATGACGGTTTGGATGTGCCGTGCACTATTCAGTGTCCCCTCGACGATCACCAGTGGTGTAAGGCCAGTGTAGAAGATCGCTCCCCACACCATGATGCCGGGTGTTGGCCCTGTGTGCCTCGGTCGTATGCAGTCCTGATTCTGGCGCTCACCTGCACGGCGCCAAACACGCATACGACCATCATTGGCACCAAGGCAGAAGCGACTCTCATCGCTGAAGACGACACGTCTCCATTCGTCCCTCCATTCACGCCTGTCGCGACACCACTGGAGGCGGGCTGCACGATGTTGGGGCGTGAGCGGAAGACGGCCTAACGGTGTGCGGGACCGTAGCCCAGCTTCATGGAGACGGTTGCGAATGGTCCTCGCCGATACCCCAGGAGCAACAGTGTCCCTAATTTGCTGGGAAGTGGCGGTGCGGTCCCCTACGGCACTGCGTAGGATCCTACGGTCTTGGCGTGCATCCGTGCGTCGCTGCGGTCCGGTCCCAGGTCGACGGGCGCGTGCACCTTCCGCCGACCACTGGCGACAACATCGATGTACTGTGGAGGCCTCACGCCCCACGTGTTGAGCAATTCGGCGGTACGTCCACCCGGCCTCCCGCATGCCCACTATACGCCCTCGCTCAAAGTCCGTCAACTGCACATACGGTTCACGTCCACGCTGTCGCGGCATGCTACCAGTGTTAAAGACTGCGATGGAGCTCCGTATGCCACGGCAAACTGGCTGACACTGACGGCGGCGGTGCACAAATGCTGCGCAGCTAGCGCCATTCGACGGCCAACACCGCGGTTCCTGGTGTGTCCGCTGTGCCGTGCGTGTGATCATTGCTTGTACAGCCCTCTCGCAGTGTCCGGAGCAAGTATGGTGAGTCTGACACACCGGTGTCAATGTGTTCTTTTTTCCATTTCCAGGAGTGTAGATGTAGAACCGACGCTTACAAAAATGGTTCAAATGGCTCTGAGCACTATGGGACTTAACATCTGAGGTCATCCGTCCCCTAGAACTTAGAACTACTTAAACCTAACTAAGCTAAGAACATCACACACTCCATGCCCGAGGCAGGATTCGAACCTGCGTCCGTAGCAGGCGCGCGGTTCTGGACTGAAGCGCCTAGAACCGCTAAATTCTGTTGCCCTGACAATATCGTGGTTGTCGGATTTCTTGCAGACGGTGTTGCTGCGATGATCGTATCGTAATTTCTTTAACGGTTATGCAACCCGTGTTGTCTTGAGTTTTCTTATGTTTCATTCTGCAAGTTCTGGTTTCATTTATCATAAGAAATAAGAATGACGAAAATCTTACGGAGTCAGTTCGGAAGCATCTCGTGTTATATAATCTGTACAATCCAAAATAAATTTACATGATCTTGAAAAATTTCATCTGGAGTAAAATTATAGATGAAATAAACTGTCCGAAATTATGTTGTATTTGTGTTATTTACTGCATTACCAGTCCCATTTCTAAAGATCTCTCACGTTTTACATAGGGTGAATTTCCAATTTTCACATATTTATATCTGGTTATATCGTCAAAAGCTAACGGCCTGGCCGCAGTGGTAATAACGGTTCCCGTTGCATCACCGAAGTTAAGCGCTGTCGGGCTGGGCTAGCACTTGGATGGGTGACCATCCGGTCTTCCGAGCGCTGTTTGCAAGCTGTGTGCACTCAGCCCTTGTGAGGCAAACTGAAGAGTCTGGTAAAGTGACATACGGCCAGGAGAGCGGCGTGCTGACCATATGCCGCTCCATATCCGTGTCCAGTGACGCCTGTGGGTTGAGGTTGACACGGCGGCCGCTCGGTACCGTTGGGCTCTCGTGGTCTGTTCGGACAGAGTTTATTTTAGTTTCTTATTTCATCAAATAGTTGGGGGCCCAGTGTCAGACAATTCAACGAATATTTCTCTTACAAGAAATACATATCTTTTAAAACATTTATTTGCCACCACAGACGGTCGTAAAGCCACACAGTCACTAAAACAATAACATTTTGAAAAGGTTACAGTATTAATTTCGATGCAGTGAGTCGTCACTTTCAAATGCAGTCACAAACCAGGGTAAACTGTAACCACACTTTCAAATATTACGAAAAGTACTTTAAAACCAGTAAACTGAAGCAAAGGCCGCAGAAACGAGTCACAAGACGTCATGAAAAATTCTGGTTGATCAACCAAAAGTTTCTACGACGTATTGTAGCCCGTTTCTGCTGCCTTTGCTTCAGCCTACTGGTTTTAACGTATTTGGGTTCAAATGGCTCTGAGCACTATGCGACTTAATTTCTGAGGTAATCAGTCGCCTAGAACCTACAACTAATTAATCCTAACTAACCTAAGGACATCACACACATCGATGCCCGAGGCAGGATTCGAACCTGCGACCGTAGCGGTCGCTCTACTCCAGACTGTAGCGCCTAGAACCGCACGGCCACTCCGGCCGGCTTTATTTATTTTCCTAGTATTTGAAACAGGTGTGGTTGCTATTATTATTAACGCAGTTTTCAAGATTTGTGATTGTATTTGAAAATGACGAGTCAGTGCGTCGAAACTAGTAATATAACCCCCTAAAAATTTTATTATTTTAGTGGTTGGCTTGACGACCGTTTGTGGTTTCAAATAAACTTTTTAGATTCCATTTAGTTAAACTCTTTGATGACAGTTACGAATAATAATTGCCCATTGTTTTCTATCCTGTAGTTTGGTAAAAGACCGGCGGCGTAGAGCCCTTGAACAGCCGTTCAGCCGGGATTCCCTTTATATAAATAACCACGGTTTTTTCTGAGCTAGTGAGGAACATGAATGCGAAAAAGAAAATAATAAAGAGGAGAAGGAGATAGAACGAGTATTTGCGTTCCACTCAGTCACCGGCTTCCGCTGCGCGTTTTGTGACGTCGGAAGCTGATAAGGACTTGCGATGCAAATAGCTTGCAGCCACCATGACCTGACACGCAAACGTAAGCCGACATGGTTATTTGCATAGGCCGCCATATCCGCGCTGGGGGGGAAATGAGACGCCGAGAGGATGACATCGCCCAACTGACACGCGAGCGGGCGAGCCTAAACCCCAGCAAAGCATCCGTGGGGCGCTTCCCGTAGGGAGAAGAGAGGAGGATCGGGCTTCAGAGCTCCACGTGACTACCACATTCGAGTAAGTGACAAAGTGATAACATTCGAACTACGCGATTTGTCTGTAGTAGTGGTTCGGAAAATGCATTGTACGAAACTCATCTGTTGGTGGTTAACTTGCTTATGCAAATTCTTATGTACCGCTACGGTCCATAGCAAAACAAAATATCTCTCTACTTCCTCTCGTTCAGAAACCAAAAATATGAACGCTCTCGATACTTCATTTATCGTTGGTGTTTGTTTTCCGACTGTTTGGGATCTGTTCTCTCTGTATGGAACCTTTTTTTGTCATTTTCACTTCTAATGCTATATTCGCTTCCTCTACATGCATATTCGCCTACTCTCCTCTCACACAAAACAGACTTATCCATTCCTCCGTGCCTGCTACCACCCTGAAGTCTGTAGTCTCTATCCTTCCTCTTTCATCGTCCATCCTTTGTCACCATTAACAATAACAATTCCAGTTCGCATTGTAGAAATGTCCCTTGCCCCGTCGTCTCCTCTCCTTTATCTCCTGTATACTTCTGATATGCCCAAAACAGCCCCACCAATCCATCTCCTTCAGTATGCTAATGACACTGCTTTTCTCTCTACACTCAAGAAATCTTAACGCTCTCTACAAATCCACCTGTCAGTTTGCCTCCTAGTTTAGCCAAAGGCTCCTTAGGACCAACCTCTCCAAGACCCCAGTCAATAATTATAGTACGCACTACTCCCCACAATCCATCTCCATGCCTTTTACCTTACCATTTACGACTATGTTATCCCATTAATTAACACGCTAAAATGTCTTGGACTGACCTTCGACTGGCATTTAACCTCACCTGCTGACCACCGAAAACAAGGCCCAGAATAGACTAAAGCTACAGGCCGAACTTGTGGATTACACCCCTTCTCTATTCTCTTCTCCATTTTTTAAGAAGAAAAAAAACAGCTTTTCTTATTCAGTCTCCGCTATGCGAATGTTGCATGGATATTCGCCCCACCAAAGCTCTTAAGTCCCCCCATATCATTGAACATCATGCACGCTCTCTCACTTTCCGCATCCGTTTACCTTGCCCCACATTGATTCTCTTATGTCTCATCAAATTTCCACCCTCCCAGTCCCTATCTGAGTTGCCGTGTCAGCCATGGTCTGGCTGAGTAAGGGAATCGGAGAAAAGCGTAATGGAGGCATCTGAAGTGCGGTGCTATATATGCATGTTAAACAGTCAGTATACAGAGAAGAACAGTAATTATGAACTTTTTGGAAAGCCAGGCGTTGAAATTACATGGAAATCATTCCTATAAGAGACACCTTAATGGGGTATTTAATAGAACACTACAGGTTTAGGTACTTACTAGAACAGTCCAGAAAAGAAATCTAGTACAGAGGATAAACGCAGTATGTTACATTAACTACAGAGCGTACAGGATACACTGTAAAGAAGATAACGTTTACGCAAGAAAACAAGCCGTTGAGAGCAATACAAAAGAAGTACTTTAACTGATCAAAAGCTCTTGTCACCAATTAGTGGACATTTGCATGGCGTGTGTTAACCCTTCGCCTTTATGACGGTTTGATCTCTGCTGGGGACACCTTTTGGTGACGTGTCTGAATGTATTGGGCCAAATTTAGCCTCCTTAGTAGGTTAGAACCTCTATAAGCTCTAAAAGGGTGTAAAAAAGGCGACAAATCGGTATACGTATTCCTGAACTGATGCTTCACATAAAGGCAAGTTACAGTTTCGCTGGACTGTGCGGCTGGTCCCGACGGGGGTTCGAGTCATCCTTCGGGCATGGATGTGTGTGTTTGTCCTTAGGATAGTTTAGGTAAAGTAGTGTGTAAGCTTAGGGACTGATGACCTTAGCAGCTAGGTCCCATAAGATTTCCCACACATTTGAACATTTTGAACAGTTTCTCTGTAACATTCTAAAGACAGTACTTGACATAAAAGTGAACACTTCAAAGTGTTTGTAATTTCGTATCCCATTCTTCCATTTTAACATTGCGAAACACTTGTGCTATTACAAATCGTTTGAAGGCCATGAGTAAACAATGTTTTAAAGCTATTTTCAGACTCCTATAGATTGTCACATATGGATTTGTATGTCTGTGTAGATGAACACAATGTTTCTTGATAACAAACAAAGTATTTCATGAAACGAATCCTTCTCTTTCCACTTGCGTCTTCCCATATATAAACCTGCAGTAATATTTATAAATATAAAACAAAATCACTTGTTAACAACAGTTCCAAATGACGTCCCCGGGACGAAATAGGAATTGCAAGGGGGACGAAATTACGAACATCCCCAGATTTATTATCATGGCTGTTAAGTAACACAGGTCAAACCCTTGCCAGTAGCAGTTACCACGACAGACTACAACACACGACAAAAATACAGCCCAGTATATGAACACAAAGCAGGTCTCACACTATAAATAACAGGCGTGAATTTAATTGCTGTACTAACTCATCTCAGCGTAAAAAGATGAATCCTCTCGAACACGGAAGCTAAATGTGCTGCAAATAACACTATTTCAACAAGCGATAGACTCAGGTCACGCATGCACGACCACATCTACATCTACATCAACGTGGTCACTCTGCTATTCACAATAAAGTGCCTGGCAGAGGTTTCAATGGACCACCTTCATGCTGTCTCTCTATCGTTCCACTCTCGAACGGCACGCGGAAAAAACGAACACTTAAATTTTTCCGTGCGAGCCCTGATTTCTCTTATATTATCGTGATGATCATTTCTCCCTATGTAGGTGGATGCCAACAGAATGTTTTCGCAATCGGAGGAGAAAACTGAGCCGGCCGGCGTGGCCGAGCGGTTCTAGGTGCTGCTGTCTGGAACCGCGTGACCGCTACGGTCGCAGGTTCGAATCCTTCCTCGGACATGGATGTGTATGATGTCCTTAGGTTAGTTAGGTTTAAGTAGTTCTAACTTCTAGGGGACTGATGACCTCAGATGTTAAGTCCCATAGTGCTCAGAGCCATTCGCACCATTTTTGAGAAAACTGGTGATTGAAATTTCATGAGAAGATCCCGTCGCAACGAAAAAGGCCTTTGTTCTAATGATTGTCACTCCAGTTCACGTATTATGTCTTTGACACTATCTCCCCTATTTCGTTATAATACAGAACGAGCTGCCCTTCTCTGTACTTTTTCGATGTCGTCCGTCAGTCCCACCTGATGCGGATCCCACACCGCACAGCAGTACTCCAGAATAGGGTGGACAAGCGTAGTGTAAGCAGTCTCTTTGGTAGACCTGTTGCACCTTCTGTGTTCTGCCAGTGAATCACAATCTTTGGTTTGCTCTACACACAATATTATCTATGTGATCGTTCCCATTTAGGTTATTTGTAATTGGAATCCCTAAGTATTTACTTGAATTTACAGCCCTCAGATTTGTGTGGCCTATCACGTACTCATGTGAATAACTTCGCACATTTCTTTATTCAGGGTCAATTGCCACTTTTCGCACCATACAGATATCTTATCTAAATCATTTTGCGAGTCGTTTTGATCATCTGATGACTTTACAAGATGGTAAATGGCAGCATCATCTACAAACAATCTAAGACAGCTACGCAGATTGTCTCCTATGTCGTTAATGTAGATCAGGAACAGTAGAGGGCCTATAACACTTCCTTGGGGAACGCCGGATATTACTTCTGTTTTACCCGATGACTTTCCGTCTATTACTACGAACTGTGACCTTCCTGACAGGAAGTCACGAATCCAGTCGCACAACTGAGGCGATACTCCGTAGGCACGCAGTTTGAATAGAAGACGCTTGTGAGGAACGGTGTCGAAAGTCTTCTGGAAATCTAAAAATATGGAATCGATTTGACATCCCCTGTCGATAGCACTTATTACTTCATGAGTATAAAGAGCTAGCTAAACATTGTTATCAATCGTGGAACCGGTAGATTTCCAGGGGGGAGCGGGGGGGGGGGGGGGGAGCGTGAGCGTGGAGTAGTGACGGGGGGGGGGGGGGGGCGGATGTAGCAGCAGGGACCACATCAGGGCCCCTCACGTTACTTACTTTACCTTCGAAAGCCGAAACCAATGAAGGCAGTTATGTTGGATGCTGGCGTCTGGAGTGAAGCTAATATCCCAAGCTGGTACCATTAGGTTCAGATCGGGACTGTAAGCTGGCCTGTCCATTTCAGGAATGTTATTGTCCACAAACCTCTGGCTCTCAGATTATGTTTTTGACAGGTTGCATCGTCGTACTGATATAATCGTCATCTTTGAAATGTTCTTCTACTGTATGCATACACATCGTTGTAAAATGTGTTAATATCCTTCCGAATTCAATACAATAATAGGACCACACCCCGATTACGAAAAACACCTCCATACCGTGGCATCATCTCTTCGGCACTTCACTATTTGGACTACCGCAAATTTAAACGTAGTTAAATCCTCTCAGACAAAGAGAAGGTAAACGATGTTAAAGTTAGCGTAAGGAGGGCTATTCGTTCAGTGAATTCGAAAGTAAAATTCTATGTACCGACTTGACAGAAAATACTAGGAATTTCTGGTCTTACGTTAAATCAGTAAGTGGATGGAAACAGTATATGCGGACACTCTGCGATGATAATGGCATTGAAACAGTGGATGACACGTGTAAAGCTGAAATACTAAACACCTTTTTCCAAAGCTGTTTCACAGAGGAAGACCGCACTGCAGTTCGTTCTCTAAATCCTCGCACGAACGAGGAAATGGCTGACATCGAAATAAGTGTCCACGGAATAGAAAAGCAGCTGAAATCACTCAACAGAGGAAAGTCCACTGGACCTGGCGGGATACCAATTCGATTCTACACAGAGTACGCGAAAGAACTTGCCCCCCCTTCTAACAGCCGTGTACCGCAAGTCTCTAGAGGAACGGAAGGTTCCAAATGATTGGAAAAGAGCACAGATAGTTCCAGTTTTCAAGAAGGGTCGTCGAGCAGACGCGAGAAACTATAGGCCTATATGTCTGACATCGATCTGTTTTAGAATTTTAGAACATGTATTTTGCTCACGTATCATGCCATTTCTGGAAACCTAGAATTTACTCTGTAGGATTCAACATGGATTCCGGAAACAGTGATCGTGTGAGACCGAACTCGCTTTATTTGTTCATGAGACGCAGGCTCTCAGGTAGATACCATTTTCCTTGACTTCGGGAAGGAGTTCGATACAGTTCCGCACTGTCACCTGATAAACGAAGTAAGAGCCTACGGAATATCAGACCAGCTGTGTGGCTGGATTGAAGAGTTTTTAGCAAAAAGAACACAGCATGTTGTTTGTGGTGTCACCGCCAGACACCACACTTGCTAGGTGGTAGCTTAAATCGGCCGCGGTCCATGTAGTACATGTCGGACCCGCGTGTCGCCACTGTGATCGCAGACCTAGCGCCACCACCAAGGCAGGTCTCGTGATACGAGAGAGGACTCGACCCCAGTTGTACGAGAACCTAGCTACCGACCAGTTGTACGAAGCCTTTCTCTCTCATTAGCCGAGAGACAGAATAGCCATCAGCTAAGTTAATGGCTATGAACTAGCAAGGCGCCATTTGTATCAGTGCCTATAGCTTACGAGTATTCAAGAGAGATGTATTCCAAGGACTATTAAAAAGATAAGTAATAAGCATCTACATACTTTTCTTCTTATT
This sequence comes from Schistocerca piceifrons, assembly GCF_021461385.2. Taxonomy (NCBI): domain Eukaryota; kingdom Metazoa; phylum Arthropoda; class Insecta; order Orthoptera; family Acrididae; genus Schistocerca; species Schistocerca piceifrons. The sequence continues at coordinate 192,952,900 of NC_060138.1, forward strand.
CATTTATAAGTTCTCATGTTCCAGACTTCACGCCCGTCTGCTTTAGCCTTGCGTGCCCTATCGGCTACAGCGTTAGTCTAGCATTCCTTTTCAGCCATCAACTTCACGGTGTCGGCCCAGCTACCGACACAACATTTATTGGCGACGAGGGAAAAGTGAACTTTTTCTGATTGCTTACATTTAATTGTGTCATGGCTTCGCCACATTCTCCAGATGTACTGTCCGAATTTTATCGCTTGCAGAATCAGCAGACGCAGGCGTTACTGGATGCCCTTGGACAGCTCGTCCAGGGTCAACGTGCGCTGCACACCGATGCGGCCGCAGCCGCTTCACCGCTACCGCAGCCACAACCTGCCGTTGCACCGCCTTTTAGGCACTACGACCCGAACCAAGAGACCTGGCAAGAGTGGTCCCGCCAGTTTGCCTTCCACCTCGCTGCCTACAGAATTCAAGGTAATGAGCGGCAGCCGTTTTTGCTTTCTTGTGTCGGTGTGTCCACATACCGTGTGATAGTGAAATTGTTTCCCCGACGCGACGTAGCAACTTTGTCCTACGAGGAAATTGTGTCTGCATTAGATGCCTATTTCAAAGAAACAGTTAATGTGGTTGCAAAACGGTATACGTTCTTTCGTACAAAACGTACGGCCGGTCAAACTAATAGGGAGTGGGTAGCAACATTGCAAGGACTTACTAGGGACTGTGCCTTTGAATGTGACTGTGGTCTTTCTTATTCAGATACAATGGTGCGTGATGCAATTGCACAGAACGTTTCTGATGTTCGCATACGGGAGCAAATTTTGAAACTAGTTAATCCCTCCCTTCAACAAGTGATAGACATATTGGATAGACAGGACACACTTGACTGTGCTCAGGAATCTTTTGAAACTTCGCCAGCCGTGTGTAACATTAACCGGCCCGCTGGACGCGCTGCGCGGCCCGGTAACCGGGCCTTGCGCACGTCGACACAGCGACCGCCGCGTGCTAAGCCAGGTGTGCCGCGCCAGCCCACAAATGCAGTGAAATCATGCCCGCGGTGTGCTACTAGACATTCGCGTGAACATTGCCCGTCACGCCAAGCTATTTGCTTTTTCTGCCATAAGAAAGGACATGTTCAAAGTGTTTGCCAGAAAAAGCTCAGATCAGACAATCTCAATCATTCCCGGCCCTTTGCTTCGCGCCGGAATCGAACCAAGGACGCTCAGGCTCGTGGACCTTCGCCTATGGACATTCATGTCGTTAATTCCACTTCGTCCGGTGACACTTTCTCTAACTGTAACTGTGTTCGTCCCACAAAAACTGTGCGTCGCAGTCGCCGGAAATCACGTCAATTAGCCAGTGATTCTGTACCAGTGTCTGTTCCAATTGCACAAAACAGTCGCTCTTGTCGTCAGCAGGACAATAAACTTTTTGTGGACTTAGCCTTTGAAGGCAAAGTGATACCATTCCAGCTCGATACCGGAGCTGCAGTTTCATTGCTCAATCACGACACGTACAAACAACTGGGCAAACCTCCGTTGCGTTCCGCAAATGTTAAGCTAACTACATATTCCGGACAGACAATTCCTGTGTTAGGACAGTGCAGCCTTCTTGCAACATACAAGGGACAAACAACACTGGTGTCATTTTACGTTCTTCGTTCTTCTTCTGCAGTGAACTTGTTTGGTCTAGATTTATTTCAGTTGTTTAACATGTCTATTGTAAATCAGGTCCTATCAGTGAATCAGACTGTGCCTACAGACAGTGTTTCTCGGCTGTGTGACGAATTTGCAGACATTTTTGCACCGGGCTTAGGTTGCGCTAAAAACTATGAAGCACATTTAGAACTGAAGGTAAACGCGCAACCGAAATTTTTCAGAGCGCGCAATGTTCCCCACGCATTGCGTCAGGAGGTCGCAAGAACATTGAACAATGTAGAATCACAAGGTGTGAGTGAATGTGCGCAATGCCTCTTTCATTTCAGCTCCGCTTCATCGCTTACGCCGTACGGGTGTTCCGTTTCTCTGGACGATGGAATGCGAACGCGCCTTTCGCCAGTTGAAATCGGCGTTGCTTTCTAATACTTGCCTTACGCCATTCGATCCCCAGAAACCCCTTTTGTTGATGGTAGATGCATCGGAGTTCGGGATCGGTGCTGTGCTTGCGCACAAAGTTGGATCCCATGATCGCCCTATTGCCTTTGCGTCCAAATTGCTCTCGTCTGCGCAAAGAAATTATTCACAGATAGAGAAAGAAGCTTTGGCTCTCGTGTTTGGTGTTACTAAGTTCCATGATTTCTTGTATGGTCGTCACTTTACCATCATCACAGACCACAAACCTTTGACATCGCTTTTTCATCCGACCAAGCCTGTACCTCCACGTACAGCGCAGAAATTCATTCGCTGGTCTATTTTCCTCTCGCAGTACCGCTACGATATCTTGTATCGGTCCACTGCTAAGCACGGCAACGCCGATGCGTTGTCCCGTTTGCCTGTTGCTGAGGATAAAGCATTCGATTCTTCCGAACTTGCTTGCATGTTCATTGATTCGGAAACCGATGAAGTGGTCGAATCGTTTCCGATCGATTTTCGTCGTGTAGCTACAGCCACAGCTGCTGACCCTGTCCTTGCTACTGTTTTGCGTTTTGTTGCTACGCAATAGCCTTTGTCAAAGTCTCGGATCGAGGATCCGTTGGTTCGCCGATTTTTTGCTCACAAGGAGAGACTTTTTGTTCGACGTGGTGTTTTGTTGTTGCGTTCTGATAATGATCAGTCCAGAGTCGTGGTCCCACGTTCGTTACAGTTCTGTTTTACGGCTTCTTCACCAAGGACATTGGGGTATAGTGCGAACGAAACAACTTGCTCGTCAGCACTGTACTTGGTTCGGAATCGATGCTGCGATTACGAATATGTGTTCTTCGTGCCCGGCGTGTGCCGAACAACAATCCGCACCGCCGCGGAAAGCCTTTGCGTGGCCAAAAGCCACTTCCCCTTGGCAACGCTTGCACATTGATTTTGCTCGTCCATTCTGGAATGCTCGATGGTTGGTTCTGGTCGATGCCTTCAGTAATTTTCCTTTTGTTGTCCGGATGTCTTCCACGCCGTCCTCCGCCACCGTCCAAGCGTTGTCTGCTATCTTTTGCATTGAAGGTCTTCCGCAGACTATTGTTTCCGACAATGGCCCACAATTCATGTCCGCAGAATTTCAGTCATTCTGCCAGGCCAATGGTATTCAACATCTGACATCCGCGCCGTTTTCGCCTCAGTCCAACGGTGCCGCTGAACGATTGGTCCGGACTTTCAAGTCACAGATGTTGAAATTGAAAGAGTCGCATTCTCGGGAGGACGCATTGTTGCTCTTTTTGTCTTCGTATCGCTCTCAGCCCCGAGATGGTCGCTCGCCGGCTGAGTTGCTCCACGGTCGTCCTCATCGCACCTTGATGTCTTTGCTGCATCCGCCGCATCAGGTTCCTGTGCAGCGGCAGACTCCTGCTTTTGCTCCAGGCGACGTTGTATTTTATCGCCACTATCGAGGTTCACGGCGTTGGCTCGCAGGGCGCATTCTTCGCTGCCTCGGCCGCGCGATGTATTTGGTTTTGGGGGCCTCTGGTGAGGTGCGTCGGCATCTCAATCAGCTGCGCCTCTGTCGCCGCTCGGGTTCTGCCGCTCCCCGTCTGCTTTCAGCGACGGTGCCGTCCGGTCAGCGCCCTGGGGACCCATCTACTGGCTCGCCTCATCCCCAGGTGTTACCGATGATGCCTTCCATTTTGCCCCATGGCGACGCGCCGCCGCCGCCGCTTGTTCTCCCGCCGGCGCCGCCCGCGTTCGACGCTTCGTTGCAGCCGCCAAGCGCCTCTCTGGGTCACGCGCCGCCGGTCGCTTCCCGTGACCAGCTGTCCTCCGCCATGGAACTCCCGCCCGCTCCGGACCACATGACGTCATCGCGCGTCGGCTACCCCGACGCCATGGAAATCGACCCTTCGGTCCCTCCTGTCTTATTACGGGCGCATACACCGCATGTTGTCGTGCACCCTGGACTAGTTTTGCAGGCGTTTCCTAGCTCCCCTCGGACCGGATGGCCGGGTGCGGGTGGCACAGCCTCGCCTGTTGTTAGGCTCCCCACCTCATCGCATACGTCAACATGTGGTCCTCCCCACGGCGGGCGGAAGCCTTATCTCACGACCGTTCGCCGATTTGCGGGGGAGGAATGTGGTGTCACCGCCAGACACCACACTTGCTAGGTGGTAGCTTAAATCGGCCGCGGTCCATGTAGTACATGTCGGACCCGCGTGTCGCCACTGTGATCGCAGACCTAGCGCCACCACCAAGGCAGGTCTCGTGATACGAGAGAGGACTCGACCCCAGTTGTACGAGAACCTAGCTACCGACCAGTTGTACGAAGCCTTTCTCTCTCATTAGCCGAGAGACAGAATAGCCATCAGCTAAGTTAATGGCTATGAACTAGCAAGGCGCCATTTGTATCAGTGCCTATAGCTTACGAGTATTCAAGAGAGATGTATTCCAAGGACTATTAAAAAGATAAGTAATAAGCATCTACATACTTTTCTTCTTATTCATTTATAAGTTCTCATGTTCCAGACTTCACGCCCGTCTGCTTTAGCCTTGCGTGCCCTATCGGCTACAGCGTTAGTCTAGCATTCCTTTTCAGCCATCAACTTCACGGTGTCGGCCCAGCTACCGACACAACATTGTTCTCAATGGAGAGACGTCTACAGACGTTAAAGTAAATTCTGACGTGCCACAGGAGAGTGTTATGGGACCATTGATTTTCACAATATACATAAACGACTAGTAGATAGTGTCGGAACTTCAATGCGGCTTTTCGCGGATGATGCTGTAGTATACAGAGAAGTTGCAGCATTAGAAAATTGCAGCGAAATGTAGGAAGATCTGCAGCGGATAGGCACTTGGTGCGGGGAGTGGCAACTGACCCTTAACATAGACAAATGTAATGTATTGCGAATACATAGAAAGAAGGATCCTCTATTGTATGATTATATGATAGCAGAACAAACACTGGTAGCAGTTACTTCTGTAAAATATCTGGGAGTTTGCGTGCGGAACGATTTGAAGTGGAATGATCATATAAAATTAATTATTGGTAAGGCGGGTGCCAGGTTGAGATTCATTGGGAGAGTCCTTAGGAAATGTAGTCCATCAACAAAGGAGGTGGCTTACAAAACACTCGTTCGACCTATACATCAGTACTGCTCATCAGTGTGGGATCCGTACCATTTCGTGTTGACAGAGGAGATAGAGAAGATCCAAAGAAGAGCGGCGCCTTTCCTCACAGGGTTGTTTGGTAGGCGTGATAGCGTTACGGAGATGTTTAGCAATCTCAAGTGGCAGACTCTGCAAGAGAGGCGCTCTGCATCGCGGTGTAGCTTGCTGTCCAGGTTTCGAGAGGGTGCGTTTCTGGATGAGGTATTGAATATATTGCTTCCCCCTATTTATACCTCCAGAGGAGATCACGAATGTAAAATTAGAGAGTCGAGCGCGCACGGAGGCTTTCCGGCGGTCGTTCTTTCCGCGAACCATTCGAGACTGGAACAGGAAACGGAGGTAATGACACTGGCACGTAAAGTGCCCTCCGCCGCACACCGTTGGGTGGCTTGCGGAGTATAAATCCAGATGTAGATGTAGACTACACGTGATGGCAGATAATGTTCCCAGGCATTCGCCAAACCAAAAAACCCTTCTACCGGGTTGCCGCAGCATGTAGCGCGATTCATAACACCAGATCACTCGTTCCGTTCATCCACTGTTCAATGGCGTCGCACTATACACCACTTTCCGTTCTCCTGAGCATGTACTACAGGAATGTGTGGCTTATGAGGAACTGCACGGGCATTGCGCCTCATTCCTTTTTACTCCTGAGGTACAGGAATTGTGTTAGCTGGACTGCTGGTACCACTTTGGAACTCACGTGCGATTTTTTAAACAAACCGCCGCAATGCTCGACTGTCCCTCTATGTCCGCACTTGAGGTCCGCCTGCTCTCGCTGTGGCTGTTCCTTCGCGTTTACACTTGACAGTTACGTCACAAAAAGTCCCTCTGGGCTGCCTTACAAAGGCTGAAATGCCCATGACGGACAAAATCTTTCGGTTTTCAACTCGCGACATTTCGAATAAAACACTCAAACTTTCGACAAGTATCTCCGCCATCGTCGTCACGAGTAGACAACCACTGAGTGTCGGGGCTGGCATAGTTTTCCTCCTATTTAGGCACGAGTGCAGCACCCAGAACCAATCAGAGACTGCCGAAACGACTCGTACACGGAAGGGGAGTTGCGCAGCTCACTGCAGGAGCATCGAGTGAGGTCACGCGGCGTGAGACGCTGGCACCACATTTCAAAGAGCCGTTCCTGCCTCCCTACAAGCACCAACCATCCGTTTTTGCTTTCTTTAGATATCTAAAACGCGCCCCCACGCCCTACTATGTGTGTATCCATAGTGTCTTTTAAGATTATTGCTCTTTTTCTTACCTCGATCTCCTCTTTTGTAAAGGAATCCCAATATGTTGACAGATTAGTCAGAGTCTCGTCTTTGACATTGTATTTTGCGTCCATTTTCCATGCAATGCGCAGCTACGGCCGACTTGTCAAGCTTCGTTTGTTTAATATATTGCTTGTGCTCTGTTCAAAATCCACAAATGTGCTAATTGTTTGGCCTATATAGATGCTGCTGCATTGATAAGATGCACACAAAGAGCTATGTCATCTTTACCAGGGCGCAGCATATCTCGTATCTAGATGGTGGGCTGGGACACTGCCCTTAGTACATGTCTTTGCAGTGAACATCCTAACGTCCAGGTCATTGCCCACAATATTCCAGAAAAAGTCAGCTTGGCCTCTTCCACCTGTCCACAAGACGTCCTTTGCGGCGCCGTCTTCTCCCAACCTCCACTGCTGAAAACATCATCAAATTCATGAAAATCACATTCATCCATTCCAATTTCCATACACCCTTCAACAAGTACCTCTTGCTGCCCAATGTACACTACTGGCCATTAAAAGAGCTATACCACGAAGATGACCTTTGGAGAAAAGAGAACCACTTGCATGAAAATCAAGAGCTCAGATGGAAACCCAGTTCTAAGCAAAGAAGGGAAGGCAGAAAGGTGGAAGGAGTATATAGAGGGTCTATACAAGGGCGATGTTCTTGAGGACAATATCATGGAAATGGAAGAGGGTGTAGATGAAGATGAAATGGGAGATACGATACTGCGTGAAGAGTTTGACAGAACACTGAAAGACCTGAGTCGAAACAAGGCTCCGGGTGTAGACAACATTCCATTAGAACTACTGACAGCCTTGGGCGAGCCAGACCTGACAAAACTCTACCATCTGGTGAGCAAGATGTATAAGACAGGCGAAATACCCTCAGACTTCAAGAAGAATATAATAATTCCAATCCCAAAGAAAGCAGTTGTTGTCAGATGTGAAAATTACCGAACTATCAGTTTAATAAGCCACAGCTGCAAAATACTAACACGAATTCTTTACAGACGAATGGAAAAACTGGTAGAAGCCGACTTCTGGGGAAGATCAGTTTGGATTCCGTAGAAATGTTGGAACACGTAAGGCAATACTGACTCTACGACTTACCTTAGAAGAAAGATTAAGGAAACGTAAACCTACGTTTCTAGCATTTGTAGACTTAGAGAAAGCTTTTGACAATATTCACTGGAATACTCTCTTTCAAATTCTAAAGGTGGCAGGGGTAAAATCCAGGGAGCGAAAGGCTATTTTCAATTTGTACAGAAACCAGATGGCAGTTATAAGAGTCGAGGGGCATGAAAGGGAAGCAGTGGTTGGGACGGGAGTGAGACAGGATTGTAGCCTCTCCCCGATGTTACTCAATCCGTATATTGAGCAAGCAGTAAAGGAAACAAAAGAAAAATTTGGAGTAGGTATTAAAATCCATGGAGAAGAAATAAAAACTTTGAGGTTCGCCGATGACATTGTAATTGTCACAGACAGCAAAGAACTTGGAAGAGCGGTTGAACGGAATGGACAGTGTCTTGAAAGGAGGACATAAGATGAACATCAACAAAAGCAAAACGAGGATAATGGAATGCAGTCGAATTAAGACGGGTGATGCTGAGGGGAGTTTTGCTATTTGGGGAGCAAAATAACCAATAATGGTCGAAGTAGAGAGGATGTAAAATGTAGACTGGCAATGGCAAAGAAAACGTTTCTGAAGAAGAGAAATTTGTTAACATCGAGTATAGATTTAAGTGTCAGGAAGTCGTTTCTGAAAGTATTTGTATGGAGTGTTTCCATATATGGAAGTGAAACATGGAATATAGATAGTTTGGACAAGAAGAGAATAGAAGCTTTCGAAATGTGGTGTTACAGAAGAATGCTGAAGATTAGTTGGGTAGATCACATAACTAATGAGGAGGTACTGACTACAATTGAGGATAAAAGGAGATTGTGGCACAACTTGACAGGAAGAAGGGACCGGTTGGTAGCACATGTTCTGAGGCATCAAGGGATCACAAATTCCGCATTGGTAGGCAGCGTGGAGGGTAAAAATCGTAGAGGGAGACCAAGAGATGAATAAATTAAGCAGATTGAGAAGAATGTATGTTGCACTAAGTAGTGGGAGATGAAGAAGCTTGCACAGGATAGAGTAGCATGGAGAGCTGCATCAAACCAGTCTCAGGACTGAAGACCACAACAGCATTTGTCAGTGTATAAAACACCAGAAAAAGCTTTGTAACTAAACCAATGTATGTATGTCATAAAAATAGCTTTACATATTATTGAATATAAGAAACAATTAGTTTTGTAATAAAAAGACAAGAACTAAAAGAAATTACTCTGCTAATCAATAGTTTGTAAATAAAACAACAGAAAAACTATGAATAAACCGCAGTATATATGTCATCAGGAATAAATAGCTTCCTAAATAAACCAATGAATTAGCGAAACAAGACTTAACTAATTTAACTGCTAAATATGTTAATAATAAATCATTAGTTAAATTGCTGTTATTATTTCCAAATTCTCACAGTATAGAATTATTGTTCATTTTAATTTATTTGTAACATACCTGAATCTTACCCTATAGTTCTTAGATGTTGAATGAAGAGACCAATGTAACTGAATCGGGTATAAAGTACGATAAGGTGATGGGGGAGGTCGAATCTCTTTGGTCCACTGGGAGAAAGGATTTTCCATCATTTTAATATGTTCCCATAGTCTGAAGAGACTGCGGTGTGAGGGAGGTGGATAGGGGCGGAGGGGGGAGGGGGGAATCCCACAAATGTTACATCACACAAGAGCATTCGGTCGGTGTTGTGAAACATTATGACCTTGAATACATCTCTTATAACTGTCTCATGAGTGTGAATAGGGCGGAGATTGCCCTGGGTGACCTTCAAAAATTGCCGCTGTTTCCCCAGGTGGATTGGGGTGGGGGTGCCTTGAATATAACTGGAACAAGTGTGTAATGTCATAGCGGAAAACATTATCAGTGACCTTGAGATAAATTCGTTATCTCGTCCAGGACACACACTGCACAAATATTTAAGTATTGTCGTGGGAGACTGTTGATTGTGGAACTACAATACTTAGTCCTAGATCTTAAAGTGTTTCTAATATTTTGAAGAAACACAGACAGTGACAACAGAAAAATATGCCATGGGATTCGAAACTGATCCTAAAAAATCAAAAGAGCCCAGTAACATATTGACACAAAATGCCTTGACATATGCCTGAGTTTGAATACTCTAAATTCGACTAACTCGTTCAGCTAAACGTCTCTTTAAATTCGTAGAACCTGTTAACACGAAGGGATAAGGCCATGAATTTTTGGGGTATGTCTCTCGTCCCTGAAATTTGCCTAAGGTGTTTTCCGCCAAAGATATGAACAATTTTATAGAAATTACCAGAGCCATACGCCAACGTTTCGGCGTTTAATGTGTTCTGAAGCACCTCATGGGAAATAGGCAGGAAGCTATAAAAGCTCTGCCCGATTTCTCGTGGCATCGTTGGAGACGTTTCACATCTGGAACTTCACAGAAACTCGTAAAGTACTTAATACCTCTCAGTATAACTTGGACTCCATGATTTGGGTACCAGGGCAGCGGCAAGGAAACTTCTACGCAACTCAGAATTAGTGTGTGTGTGTGTGTGTGTGTGTGTGTGTGTGTATGTGTGGTGTGGGTGGGTGAGTGGGTGGGTGGGTGCGTTAATGTTTGTGTGAGTTATACATTAATAAATTACCGGCCACATGAGGCCGTCCACATGTTCCCAAGGTTCTTTCGAGTTAGTAACAAAAGTTTCGCTGGGAAGCCCTTACACATCGTCCACACAGTCTCCATCCCTCCCCATGCGGTTTCCATATTTTTGGAGCCCTGAAAGAAAGATATTCGCAGCCATCGATTTGTTGCAGACGGCGAGATGCACGCCCGGGAACAATCATGGTTCCGTAGGCAACTGTAACGATTTTTCCAGGAGGGCATTGCCCATCTTGTCTCACAATGGGATAAATGTATTAACAGTTAGTGTACTTGGTCTTGAAATAGTAAGCAGTTTACTTACTTTTTTCCACCCGCCTCCTTTTCATTCAGTTTCCTCGCATACATATTGTGAACCTGAACTTCAGCGACAAATTTTCGGAGGTAGTTCAGATATGTTTCCTGAGTATTTTTGTGTAAAGTCAAAATTGGCTTGATCTCCTGTAACATTAAACAAAAACAGAGATGTGTTTCCCGGCGCAGGCTATTGACAGTGTACTGAGAAGTACTGCAGACAAAGTGCACCGCACACTTGGACTAAACTACATGGCCAATTCCTTTTGCTGCCTTCCTTGTTGCTCAAACTTCCCTCATTCGCTCGCTGTGTTTCTGTTTCCGGTCCTCTGTCCATGCTTCTTGTCGCCGTTTATCATACTGTCATTTTTCACTGCGAATGATTTTGCTTGATTGTTTCTGTGTTTTCAGGAAGTTCATCCAATTCTCTTGGGATTTATGACTACTAAATTTTTTCCATGCACTGATTCGTTGGTCAATGGCTTGGTCACATGTGTGGTTCCGCCAACGGTGTTTCCTTGTGCGTGGTGCTTGTGCTAGTTTCATGGCCTCTCCGATTCTTCCTGAAAGTTGTGTCCAGTCTGTCGTTTTCTCCATTTTAATTTTGTCTAATATTTTTGTCTGGTTTAAAGTAAGGTATTCTGGATCTGGTTTAACAATTTTATTCTTCTGGAGATTTTTCTTGGGCACAAGACGAATTCTGATCTGTAGTAGGTGGTGGTCTGAGGCGAAGTAGCCTTTACGTGTGTCTATGTTCAAAATTTCTTTTTGTGAGTCTTTCTGGACTATTACGTGGTCGATTTGTAGTTCTTGCTTTCCGCTGGGGAATTTCCTTGTGGGAAGTTTCCGTGTTGGTTTCTTGAATTTTGTTGACATAATGGCGGGGTCGTGGCATGGACACAGGCAGAATTTTCAGATAGAACATTTCATTTCATCCACGCGCTCTCGGTTAGAGGTGAATTAAGGCGAGAACTCGGACAAAGGAAGAGGAACGGGATTCGTAGTGCTATCTCGCAGCTCTACGCCGAGTTACTGTGATGAGATTTATAATTCGGTAGCGCTCGAGCTTTGCCCGCATTCTGAACAAAGGACGTGGGAGGTTTTTAAATATGAACGCTACCGACGGAGACGGAAAAATATTTCCTCGTACTCGCCACAGTAATGAGCGTGTATCGTGTGGAACTTGGTTGCTACATCAAAAGCGGCTGGGAAGGAAGGACGGAAGTGGTGGAGACTGGGGTAATGGTGCGAGAGTCACCGCCAGACCGAGTACTGAGGGCGTCAGCGAGAGGGGAGGCGTTATTTTGGCACTGCAGTCTGAGGGCGAGTGGGCAGGGCGAGGAAACACCAGCGAGTCTCAGCACGCCCAGAACATCGCTCAACAGATCCGTAGCTGTTGCTTCGCGTGTTAGGAGACTAACCCTCTGAAACATGGAGAGCGTGCACAGAGGGGCTGCCAGCGCGGAGATAGCCGGTACAGAGTCGTATCATCACACGTTCACACAGTTGCACTCAAAAAATGTTTTATTACATTCTAGATAATTTTGGAAAGCAAAATAATTTCGTAAACATTTCAGACTATGGTGCACTTTCCTTAAAGTCATAAATCGCATACCCTGAGATCAGAATTGGAATAAAGGTCATCCTAATGAAGGTGGAGACGTAACATTCAGTTGACTCAGGGTAGTATCGTAAGATCTGATTCATCTAGAAACCCCTAGATCTTGGTTTGTTAGAAGTGATTCACAACTGGAATCAGTCAACTCATGCAAGTACCTGGGTGTAGAGATTGGTAGGGATATGAAAAGGAATGATGTCACCGAATCAGTCGTAGAAAAGAGACGCTGCGAAAATGCAGTGAAGTACGAAAGAGGCTGCTTATAAATCACTTTGAAACGTCCCCTTTGAAAAATTATGAATGACTGTGCTGGTAAACCTCTTACGTTATTTGATTTTCAAACAGCTGAGCGAAACTGAACGTACTCGGACATTTCTCTCTTTACTTATTCTGACCATCACTAAACTGACAATATTTTTAGCGCAACGCAATCTGACTTTCAATAATCCCTACAAAAGAATGGCCCTGACTAACAATAACCTATACCTTTCATGAATCACTTACCTCAAAAAAAATCTTCGTTACTCAAAGTACTGCAATACAGCGTGCGCCAATACTGCCAGGTAAATAAAAGATTCTATCTACTGAAGGCACTAACTACTGATAGGCATAGTTAGCAAATGAAACATTTTGATGGAGAACAAACAATGTATTTACCTTAATAGTGTTCAAAAGTCATAATATATATATATATCAGTTCATGACATCAAGTCTTACAAATTTCCTTTTTCTGACGGCCACACGTCCAGATCGTTCGCTCTCAAAACTCTGCCATCTCTCTTCCCACATCCACCACTGCTGGCTGCTCACCTCCAACTGCACAACGCTACGCGCTGTTGACATCCAACTGTCCAATACTACGACAGCGAATATTCCAACAATGCCAACCAACCACAGATTTCATACAGCACAGTCAATGATTTTCATACAGAGCGCTACGTGTCGTTACCAACATAAAAACCTAAATAGCCTACTTACAACTTATGCACCCCATTTCAGAAATTACGCAAGTGTGTGGTACCCATACCAGACAGGACTAACAAGAGATACTAAAAATGCGCAAAGGTAACAGGAATGGTGACAGACTTGTATCTCATGGGAGAACGTCTCGAAAGTGCTGAAAAAGGTAGAGTTGGCAGACACTAGACTGTAGATGTCAATTTTTCCACGAAAGCCTAATTACAAGGTTTCAATGTCCAATATTAAGTAAAGTCTGCGAAGACAAGCGCAAACGAATTGCGTCACGCACACAGGAATTTAACATGTCATTGTTTCCAGTCTACGCACCCCTTTAGAAAGGGGCGTTACCCCAGCATGTGGTTGCGTGCTAACTACTCTCTCCGATGCAGTTAAGGGATATTCAGTGTGCGCCTGTATACGTAGTTCTATCGCACACACTAATGGGACGATTGTGAAAGTAATGTTGCCTTACATCTGCTTCCATGTTGCCTTACTCGAAAAAAAGTGAAAAAAAAATGTTAATAACAATGGTAAGCCCTTCTGTTGTTCTGCAACCTTCACTTACTAACACTTGTTCACTCTTTGATACTGTTCGACGATTACATTGTTCAGATATTTAAGGTACCAACATAGTATTTCATTCTCAACGGAACTGGGAAGGTCCACTATAAATTCCTGAGACCTTACACATTAGTTCAAACAAACACATAGTTGTTACAGCTAAACTGCTACTGATACTGTAATCTCTGAGAACTACCATAATACAAAAATGCTTCTGTTTCAGCTGAAATTGCGAATTACTATAATCGGTCAATTTATAATACTTCCACTACGCCACACGAAGGATTACATCTCCATCGACAGGTGAATTCATACGAGGTAGTGTAAGTAGGCTGTTTAGGTTTTTATGTTGGTAACGCCACGTAGCGCTCTGTATGAAAATCACTGGCTGTGCTGTGTGCAGTCTGTGGCTGGTTTGCATTGTTAGAATTTGCTATTGTAGTGTTGGGCAGTTGGTGTGAACAGCGCGTAGCGTTGCGCTGTTGGATGTGAGCCGCCAGCAGTGGTGGATGTGGGGAGAGAGATGGCGGAGTTTTGAGAGCGGATGATCTGGACGTGTGTCCATGAGAAGGGTAAATTTGTTATATTGGATATCATGAAAATATATATATATATATATATATATATATATATATATATATATATATATATATATGTATGTGTGACTTTTGAACATTATTAAGGTAAATACATTGTTTGTTCTCTATCGAAATCTTTCATTTGCTAACTATGCCTATCAGTAGTTAGTGCCTTCAGTGGTTAGAATCTTTTATTTTGCTGGCAGTATTGGCGCTCGGTGTATTGCAGTAGTTCCACTAACGAAGATTTTTGTGAGGTAAGTGATTCATGAAGGGTATAGGTTATTGTTAGTCAGGGCCATTCTTTTGTATGGATTATTGAAAGTCAGATTGCGTTGCGCTCAAAATATTTTGTGTTAGTTTAAGGTTGATCAGAATAATTAAAGAGCGAAATGTCTGAGTACGTTCAGTTCTGCTCAGCTGTTTGAAAATCAAATAACGTAAGGGGTTTGTCAGCACAGTCATTCATAAATTTTTCTAAGGGGATGTTTCAGTAGTAAGTCTTTAATGTACTGTGTGTAGGCCTACTACTTTTGAGTAACCCGTGTTACCAACTTTGAGTGTCAACAGTCACCTGTCCGCTCCTCCTTACTTTACATGCACTTCCTGTGTAAGCAGGTTAGCAGAGCAGACCCATGCCAGAATCGTACAAAACCTTCATGAAGTTGAAGGCAACGTTTTCTGTTCACTCATCGGCTCTTGAAGCTCACACGTGAAAGTACTGAATATTTTGACGGACATTCCTTTCCATCCCTCGGGAGAGTTAAACAACTACGTTTCCCATTCAACATAAGGGTTACGAAACTCCGTGAATGTTTACAATTTCATATGGTGTCTTTCACATCAATTTTTGATGTGTCAAAATTTCAACCTGAACCGTTAAAACGAATACACAAATGTTTTTTTAAGAAGGAAATATAAAATCTACATTGTCCGTCTATTTCTCCAGCCTCTTAACAGGTATATACAGAGTACGGCTAGAATTAGAGGAGAAAATTGAAATAAAAATCGTGCAGGGGTAATGAATATCAAAGCGGATCATTTATCATCAACGCAATGTCATTAAAAACTATGAACAAAAGGGACGCATTGAAAACAATGACGAAGGGACGCCATTCTCTTGTATAAATCGATATATCGATATACCACAAGCGTCTTCTAACCAAGCTGAGTACCTACGATGTATCGCCTCAGTTGTGCGACTGGATTCGTGACTTCCTGTCAGAAAGGTCACAGTTCGTAGTAATAGACGGAAAGTCATCGAGTAAAACAGAAGTAACATCCGGCGTTCCCCAAGGGAGTGTTATAGGCCCTCAATTGTTCCTGATCTATATTAACGACATAGGAGACAATCTGTGTAGCCGTCTTAGATGATGCTGTCAATTACCGTCTTGTAAAGTCATCAGATGATCAAAAAGACTTGCAAAATGATTTAGATAAGATATCTGTATGGTGCGGAAAGTGGCAGTTGATCCTGAATAAGGAAAATTGTTAAATTATTCCCATGAGTACTAAAAGATATCAGTAAATTTCGATTACGCGATAAGTCACATCGAATAAAATTCTCGAGCTTTCGGTGGCCATTCCGGCATCGTCATCAGCTGAACCACTGACTGCCGGGACTAGCACAGGTTTCCGCTTATATAGCCGCTACTGCCGTTCCTGGCATCAATCAGAGAGGGCCGAAACGACGCTGACTGGGCAACTCGTGGCAGCACCGGCCCGACGTGTGACGTCAGGGGTCACGAGAGGCCGGCTACGTTTGAAACTGCCGCTCCCGCCTCGCTACAAGCGTCAAGCATTCGTCGTTGCTTTCTTTCGACAGCCAAAGCCCGCCCGCTCTTGTGCTCTGTTAAAATTACCGTTGTTCATTCTGATCTCAGCCGCCTCTTTTTCAACGGAATCCCAGTATGCTCACAAATGAGCCAAGGTTCTGTGTTTTCAAAATGCCTTTTCTGTCCGTTTTCCAGGCGATGCACAGGTGTGGACGACTTGCCAAGCTACCTTTGTTTATTATACCGCTTGTGCTCGGTGCAACGCTCTTCAGCTGTGCGAGCTGTCTCACCTATACAGATGCTGCCGCATTCGCAAGGGACGCCATAAATTCCAGGCACAAGAAGAGCTACGTCGTCTTTGAAAGGGCGCAGCATACGTCGTATCTTGGGGGCCTACCGGAACACTGGTCTCAGTCCATGTTTCTGCAGCACACGCCCTGAATACGTTAAGACGTTTTGATGACGACCTACAGTCACGACTGCAGCACTTGAAACACGTGTCAAGAGAAAATGGTCGTAGCAAGAAAGACATTGCAAACGCGTTCAGGTGCCACCGAAGAAAGAAACCTCGTGAATCGGCAGAAGAGGCCAAGTCGGCGGCCGGCCGCTGTGACCGAGCCTTTCTGAGCGCTTCAGTCCGGAACCACGCGGCTGCTACGGTTACAGTTTCGAATCCTGCCTCGGGCATGGATGTGTGTGATGTCCTTAGGTTAGTTGGGTTTAAGCGGTTCTAACTCTAGGGGACTGATGACCTCAGATGTTAAGTCCCATAGTGCTTAGAGCCATTTGAAACATTTTTGAACCAAGCCGGCAGAAGAGGCCAAGCCGGCTGCTTTCCTGCCATACTGTGGGGCAATGAGCAACAAGTTAGCAGGAGCAATCAGCGTCGTTTCGGCCCTCTCTGATTGGTGCCAGGGACCGCAATAGTGACTATATGCCGTAAGCGGAAAACCGTGCCAGTCCTGGCAGTCAGTGGTCTTCTTCCTGACAACGATGGCGGAGATGAGCATCGAGAATTTCATTCGAACTGACGCGGATTGAAAACCGATAACATTTTATTCAGACATGCTACCGCTAAAGATTCCGAGGACACGAGTTGTTCTATTATAAACTGAACGGCCAAAAAGCACAGCAGCGATGATTGCCCTATTTGGGGATATACCGAGTATGACACCCGAATGTTGCTGCTATATACGGTGTGTTACGGCTCTGGACACGATGTCGGACAAGTCTGTTAGAGACCGGTGTCTGGTGAACGTGGCAATACGTAGCATTTTCACCGATTTTGAGCGTGGTGTAATAATCGTTGCAGGACACTTGTGTCGTACGGACAGCAGATTACACAGGAATTAGTACTTTCCATGTCAACAGTCTAGGACAACGGTGTCAGACTCGCAACACGTCGGCCGTATGTGGCACTGGAAGGTTATTTGTGCTGCCCACGTCTCCAATATAACGGTAGGTATACCTTCCTCACAATCTCACTAAATTGACTAACAGGAATATTTTGGTACGCGACTGCCACGTGACTGTCGCAATGAGTATAAAAGTGGATTCCATTCATGTCTTTTACAGCGTCATCCCTTCAGAATAAGCAGCAGACGGGTCCGTGGGGCAACAGTGTTTGCTTCGAAAAGCAGAACAGCGCTCTGCAGAGCGTTCAAGCATAAACAGTAGTTCACACTCGACCTACGTTTTTGTCAGCACAGTTCGCCGTCGTACCTCTGTCACTTTGCTCCCTAGGTCCCAATGCTGGAGTTTGAAAGTCTTTACCAATGTGAGTAGCAATTTTCATTTATGAAGGGAAGTTATCCTCCCATCACCTCTTAAATTTAAGACTCTTCTGGGGTCAGTTCTGAAAGTAATTACCGTGAATAAGTTTCGGAGTGGGTCTCGTGCTCTAGGGGTAGGGTCTTTCATTACTAATCAAAGCTTCCTCGATCCCGGGTTCGAAACCCGCCACCACTTAAATTTTGAATAAAGGTCATCAGTAATGGCGTTCGAAGTCACCCTCATTCAGCCAACGGTCTTGTCAAAGAGAGCTGGGAAGTGCACAGAGGTCCCGCAACTTGCGCTTATGGTAGAAAACCACCCCTAAAGTCAGAAGAATCATCAATGATCAACAACATGAGAATTCAAAAGGCAATGGAAAGCACTGTATTAAGGGGTACAATGAGTGTCCACAGAACATATGGCCTGTAACTGAGAAAGTGTCATGATGATTTCTCCGTTGGCAGTAGTCCCCCACTCGTCTCTTCGAGAGTGGGCTGCTTAGGGGTAGATGACCATGAGAAAGAGACTGAATAACCAATGAAAGGAAGATGTTCAATTGGCCAGGGCTTGGAAATGTCGCACAGTAAGCTTAACAGGTCATACATCCAAGATACTGGCAAGAATCATATACAGAAGAATAGAAAAGGAAATTGAGGATGTATTAGATGATTATCAGTTTGGTTATAGGAAAGGTGAAGGACTAGAGAGACAACTGATAATAGATGGAAGACTGAAAAAATCGATACCTGTTCATAGGATTTGTCGACCTGAAAAAAGCATTCGACAATGTAAAATGGTGCTAGGTGCTTGAGATTCTGATAAAAATAGGAGTAATCTCTAGGAGGAGACGGATGAGGTACAGTATGTACAGGGGACAAGAGGGAACAGTTAGAGAGGAAGACCGAGAAGAAAGTGTACGTATTGGTTGGTTCAAATGGCTCTGAGCACTATGGGACAATATCTATGGTCATCAGTCCCCTAGAACTTAGAAGTACTTAAACCTAACTAACCTAAGGACAGCACACAACACCCAGCCATCACGAGGCAGAGAAAAAAGTGTACGTATTAAAATGGATGTAGACAGGGATGTACTCTTTGGCCTCTACTGTTAATCTGTACATAGAAGAAGCATTGAGGGAAATAAAAGAAAGGTTCAAAAGTGGAAGAAATTTTGGAGAATGTACGTTTGGAGCACAGCATTATATGGTAGTGAAACATGGACAGTGGAAAACCGGAACACAAAATAAACGAAGTATCTGAGATGTGATGCTACCCAAGAATGTTGACAGTAGGGTGGAGTGATGAGGTAAGGAAGGAGGAAGTTATCCGGAAAATCGGCGAGGAAACTAACATATGGAAAACACTGGCAAGAAGAAGGGTCAGGATGATAGAACATCAGTTAAGACATCACAGAACGACTTCGGTGGTACCAGAGAGAACTGTAGAGGATAAAAACTGTAGAGGAAAATAGGTAATCCGGGAAATAACTTAGGACGTAGGTTGGGAGTCCTGTTCTGAGATGAAGAGTTTGGGACTGGAGAGGAATTCATGGCGAGCCTCTTCAAACCAGGCAGTAGACTGATGACTCGAATAAAAAAACAATTTCCTCTCAAACTGGGAAGATGACACCAGGAAAGATATGTAAAATGACACTGTGCTCTACCAGAACTAAGTTTCGGTAGTTTCGGTACGCTTCATTGGTGACGTAGTTAATGGTAGGATAAACAGTAGTATTGATAGCCAAGATAGGGAAGAAATTAGATAGGGAAGAAATTAGTTAATAAGAGAGAAACTGGGAGCCGACAAATTCCTATGTTTTTTGCTTGATTGGTGGTTTATTTTGAGCGTAATTAGCACCGCACATAATTAAGTGCAAATTTAAACGCAGCCAAAGCCTCTCATACAAACAAAAGTTAAACGATGTCAAAGTTAGCGCAAGGAGGGCTATGCGTGAAGCGTTCAGTAAATTCGAAAGTAAAATTATATGTACCGACTTGACAGAAAATACTAGGAAGTTCTGGTCTTACGCTAAATCATTAAGTGGATCGAAACATCATATCCAAACACTCTGGGATGATAATGGCATTGAAACAGAGGATGACACGCGTAAAGCTGAAATACTAAACACCTTTTTCCAAAGTTGTTTCACAGAGGAAGACCGTACTGCAGTTGCTTCTGTAAATCCTCGCACGAACGAGAAAATGGCTGACATCGAAATAGAAAAGGAATAGAAAAGCAACTGAAATCACACAACAGAGGAAAATCCAGTGGACCTGACGGGATACCAAGTCGATTCTACACAGAGTACGCGAAAGAACTTGCCCCTCTTCTAACAGCCGTGTACCGCAAGTCTCTAGAGGAACGAAAGGTTCCAAATGATTGGAAAAGAGCACAGGTAGTTCCAGTTTTGAAGAAGGGTCGTCGGGCAGAAGCGCAAAACTATAGGCCTATATCTCTGACATCGATCTGTTATAGAATTTTAGAACATGTTTTTTGCTCGCGTATCATGTCATTTCTGGAAACTCAGAATCTACTCTGTAGGAATCAACATGGATTCCGGAAACAGCGATCATGTGAGACCAAACTCGCTTTATTTGTTCATGAGACCCAGAAAATATTAGATACAGGCTCCCAGGTAGATTCCATTTTCCTTGACTTTCGGAAAGCTTCTATACAGTTCCGCACTGTCACCTGATCAACAAAGTAAGAGCCTACGGAATATCAGACCAGTTGTGTGGCTGGATTGAAGAGATTTTAGCAAACACAGCATGTTGTATGTAAATAAGTTATACACAACTGCAACCAGTCACTTTTTTCAATAATAATGCTTTATTACATGAACCGGTTTTCTAACCTTTTCAGGTTCATCTTCAGATGAACAGCATCCAGCATGCGCTTTACAACTGTTGCTTGTAACAAAGATCTTGACAGAGAGATATGGCATAAGACTACTCTTCTTATGCCATATCTCTCTGTCAAGATCTTTGTTACAAGCAACAGTTGTAAAGCGCATGCTGGATGCTGGTAAAGTGTCACTGTCAAAGTGTAAACTAATATAGTTCGTGTGAAAGTGTTCTGGACATCAAAATGGAGGCAGACAGATACGGAAAAAGCCGCCTATACTGTCGCAAACCAGCACCCAGCATTATGCTATTGCCAGTAATGATGTAACTTCCCGGATCCTCCCGAAACCATCTGAAGATGAACCTGAAAATGTTCGAAAACCGGTTCATGTAATAAAGCATTATTATTGAAAAAAGTGACTGGTTGCAGTTGTATATAACTTATTTACATTCAATATACAGTCACGGTTCTAAAATATCCTTAATGGATAAGCATAAACAGCATGGTGCTCTCAATGGAGAGACGTCTACAGACGCTAAAGTAACCTCTGGCGTGCCACAGGGGAGTGTTATGGAACCATTGTGTTTCACAATATATGTAAATGACCTAGTAGATAGTGTCGCAAGTTCCATGCGGCTTTTCGCGGATGATGCTGTAGTATACAAAGAAGTTGCAGCATTAGAAAATTGCATCGAAATGCAGGAAGATCTGCAGCGGATAGGCACTTGGTGCAGGGAGTGGCAACTGACACTTAACATAGACAAATGTAACGTATTGCGAATACACAGAAAGAAAGATCCTTTATTGTATGATTATATGATTGCGGAACAAACACTGGTACCAGTTACTTCTGTAAAGTATCTGGTAGTATGCGTGCGGAACGATTTGAAGTGGAATGATCATATAAAATTAATTGTTGGTAAGGCGGGTGCCAGGTTGAGACGATCCGTACCAGCTCGGGTTGACAGAGGAGATAGAGAAGATCCAAAGAAGAGCGGCGCGTTTCGTCACAGGGTTATTTGGTAAGCGTGATAGCGTTACGGAGATGTTTAGCAAACTCAAGTGGCAGACTCTGCAAGAGAGGCGCTCTGCATCGAGGTATAGCTTGCTGTCCAGGCTTCGAGAGGGTGCGTTTCTGGATGAGGTATCGAATATATTGCTTCCCCCTACTTATACCTCCCGAGGAGATCACGAATGTAAAATTAGAGAGATTCGAGCGCGCACGGAGGATTTCGGCCAGTCGATCTTCCCGCTAACCATACGCGATTGGAACAGGAAAGGGAGGTAATGACAGTAGCAGGTAAAGTGCCCTCCGCCACACACCGTTGGGTGGCTTGCGGAGTATAAATCTAGATGTAGATGTAGATGAAGTTTTGGTCCACTGTGTATTTTACATCCTTGCAGAATCTGAAAGGTATTAAAAATCAGTTGATCGCGTAACTTCTGTGTTTTTATATAACCTATGCATTTGTTTTTGATAGGAGTATAGTTTGCATGCGCAAACATAAAAAATATATGTAATTATTGTTCTTACTTTCTACTTATCAGGATGGAAGGTAGGAATTTCTTGCATTAGTGAGAAATGCGAAAGTTGGTTATGAATAACAGAAACATGGTGTACATATGTTCGACGCAACTGAAGTGATATTTAATGTATTTCTGCTTCAGGTTTTATTTATTTTTAGAGTTTTGTTGATGAAAGTTTCCTAGCGCTATGTGATAAATCTGTATTGATTTCTTTACTCTCACTGCAACATCACTGCCGGCCGGTGTGACCGCGCGGTTCTAGGCGCTTCAGTCTGGAACCGCGTGACCGCTACGGTCGCAGGTTCGAATCCTGCCTCGGGCATGGATGTGTGTGATGTCGTTAGGTTAGTTAGGTTTAAGTAGTTCTAAGTCCTAGGGGACTGATGACCACAGATGTTAAGTTCCATAGTGCTCAGAGCCATTTGAACCATTTTTTGCAACATCCCTCAATTTTACGTTAAAAATTAACAATTTTCGAATAAACCCTGAATTGAATATGGCAAATTCAAATGTAATATGAACTCCTTCCAGACAGATTTCGGAAAGCCCAACGGCACCAGCCGGCAACCGTGTCATCCTCAGCGGAGAGGGATCACTATATGCGGACACGCAGGGGCATGTGGTTAGTAAAAAATGCTTCAGATGGCTCGAAGCACTATGGAACTTAGCATCTGAGCTCATCAGTCCCCTAGACTTAGTACTTAAACCTAACTATCCTAACGACAGCACACACATCCGTGCCTTAGGCAGGATTCGAACCTGCGACCGTAGTAGCAGCGCGGTTCTGGACTGAAGCGCCTGGGACCCCGCGACCAGAGCGTCCGGCTTGAGGTTAGCACACCTTTCCCGCAGCCGTTGTCACTTTTCGTGACGGCATTCGCTACTTCTCAGTCAAGTAGCTCCTCGATTAGCCTGATATGAAACTTCCTAGCAGATTAAAACTGTGTGCCGGACCGAGACTCGAACTCGGAACCTTTGCCTTTCGCGGGCAAGTGCTCTACCAACTGAGCTACGCAAGCACGACTCATGCCCCGTCCTCACAGCTTTACTTCCGCCAGTACCTCGCCTCCTACCTTCCAAACTTTACAGAAGCTCTCCTGCGAACCTTGCAGAACTAATTTTTAATCTGCCAGGAAGTTTCATATCAGCGCACACTCCGCTGCAGAGTGAAAATCTCATTCTAGAAACATCCCCCAGGCTGTGGCTAAGCCATGTCTCCGCAATGTCCTTTCTTTCAGGAGTGTTAGTTCTGCAAGGTACGCAGGAGAGCTTCTGTAAAGTTTGGAAGGTAGGAGGCGAGGTACTGGTGGGAAGTAAAACTGTGAGGACGGGGCGTGAGTCGTGCTTGGGTAGCTCAGTTGGTAGAGCACTTGCCCGCGAAAGGCAAAGGTCCCGAGTTCGAGTCTCGGTCCGCCACACAGTTTTAATCTGCCAGGAAGTTTCGATTCAAATGTCATTCGCAAAATTTCGTCCTGCACGTATTTACGTCAGTAAGTGGCCGTTAGAGATTGACAAAATTGCAACACTGTAATCACATGTACGGTAACTTACCTCTGTCAGCATGTAGGAGCAGTGCTGTGCAGTTGGTGAAGCGGATAGCCTTTTGGGTTAGTTTCTGGGTGGAGGCATATTTGTTTTTATTTGCTAAATGTAGTCTGCGTGGTACGATACCTGGCGTCTTTATCGTCATACAGCGATTGCAGTGGCTCTCCTACAAAATATTAGCACTTACGTACTACGAACACAGGTATGGAAGTGCAATCGTTTTGATTGGTGAGCTTGGAGAAAAGCCTTTGGATGTTATGGACGTGAATCGTTTCCCACCTCTGCAGCTACTAATTTACAAACCTTTGTACCTTCCCCCAGTGGTCCCACCGAATAGCACCAAGATATTATTCTACCCACATGAAGGTCCATTACGTTTCGTTAGAGCCTTATGTCACTAATAGAGCTAGCAACGTACTGTGTAAATTATTTCCAAACTCAGTTATCATTTGTATGTATTATCATCATGGAACCACTAACTATGCCTTTCAACATTGTGTCTGATAAGTAAGTATCTCCTGAGTTACCATTGGGGGAGAGTACACAAGAAACAGGTATGGAATCTAGTAAATGCAGTGGTGTGAAACGAATTGCGTTCACGAAGTACAAAAGGCTTCTTTAAAGGCCAACCAATGGAAATGACTGTACTTCCATTTCTGTGTACGTTGTTCATAAGTGCAAATGTTTTGTTGAAGACCCATTGTAATTACTGTATGACGGTTAAGACGCCCGGTTGCTTACCACACAAATTTAGCAAATGAAAACAATACCCATAGACCTAGAATCGAATCCTTGAGCTCGTGCATGCTATCCCGACACGCTATTCACTGCACCACCTGCACAGCTTTACTCCTACCTGCTGAAAGAGGTAGTTACCATGTACATGATAACAGTGTTGCCAGGCTATCAATCTTTAACTTCCATTTATTGGCGGATTTATGTGCAGGAAGAAATTTTGTGAGAGACATATTTCTATTGCTAATTTAAAGGCTGCTCATCTAGATTATTGCTTTGCGGTATGGGATTGTTACCAGATACGACTGACGGACGGCATCGAAAAAGTTTGGAACGGGACAACTTGCTTTTTGTTAAAACGGAACAGGAGGGAGAGTGTCACGGATATGGTACGCAAGCTGGGGTGTCAATCATTAAAACAAAGGCGTTTTCCTATGCGGCGAGATCTTTTCACAAAATTTCATTCACCAACTTTATCCTCCGAGTGGGAAAATATCTTTTTGACATCCGTCTACACAGGAAGAAGTATGATTGCTATAAAAAAAAAAAGAAACAGCGCTCGCACGGAAAGATTTAAGTGTTCATTTCTCCTACGTGCTGTATGCGAGTGGCACGATAGAGAAAAAGAGTGAAAGTGGTCGATGAACCCTCTGCCAGGCACTTAAGTGTGAGTTGCCGGACAGTCATGCAGCTGGAGATCAATCAACCCATATTACTTTCAAAACTGTGACTGCAGAATTGGTCTCACAAACTAGTGGGTTCTACGATGAGTATACCAAAACTTCACTTATCTTTGACCCGGAGTGGGTTTCTATCTTTCTCCATTCCTACACTACTGCGACATTGTGAGATGAAAACGATGTTTTGAAATACATATCTGGAAACGGGAGCCCGAGTGTGTAACTTTTTCTTCGCCCTGTATATCTTCACTCAGTTTGTAAACTGTTCACAGCTCCCGTTTTAAAGGAATTTTGTAAGACGCTGATTGCATACGTAAAGAAAACGATCGTTCGAGGTAAGGCCCGATAGATATGCGACTCATCTAACGTATAGATAACGCGAGTATGAACTCAACTTACTCAAGCTACTAGGAAAACTGCTGTAGTATACACTTACTAATGATAGTCTACGGTGACCCAGAGTAGTTCTAAATCCGCCGATTTGAATGTGGGACGGCGGGAACCGATGACCGTCTCATGTCTGTCTTCCCGCGGCATTTTCCCACTCAGTCTAATACACTGGCTTTATGGTCTCGTCGCCGAAAAACTGCCAGCTGGCCGTCGCCAAGTGAACCTGTTGTATATCGGGCACCTCCTGATCGTAAAACTGTACTTTACCACTGAACAGACTGTCTTAGTTGTCTCGATTATGAGGTATGGATAAATCTGCAACAGACTGGAGAGTCATGCTATCCCCAACTGTCTGTAAGTAGTGACAGGTGTCCTGCAAGTCTCACATCGGATATGATTCAATTTGCGCGTCGTGACAGGTGTAAGACTGAAGCCTGGGAGTTCCATATTTAGATTCTCGGCTCACAAGAAGCAATGCTGACGTGAAGATAAGCATTCAGATATCGAGGAAATCATGAGGTTGGAACTACACTACTGGCCATTAAAATTGCTACGCCACGAAGATGACGTGCTAAAGCCGCGAAATTTAACCGACAGGAAGAGGATGCTGTGATATGAAAATGCTTAGCTTTTAAGAGCATTCACACAAGGTTGGCGCCGGTGGCGACACCTACAACGTGCTGACATGAGGAAAGTTTCCAACCGATTTCCCATACACAAGCAGTGGTTGACCAGGGTTGCCTGGTGAAACGTTGTTGTGATGCCTCGTGTAAGAAGGGGAAATGCGTACCATCACGTTTCCGACTTTGATAAAGGTCAGGTTGTAGCCTATCGCGATTGCGGTTTATCGTATCGCGACATTGCTGCTCGCGTTGGTCGAGATCCAATGGCTGTTAGCAGAATATGGAATCGGTGAGGTCAGGAGCGTAATACGGAACGCCGTGCTGGATTCCAACGGCCTCGTATCATTAGCAGTCGAGATGACAGGCATCTTATCCGCATGGCTGCAACGGATCGTGCAGCCACGTCTCGATCCCTGAGTCAACAGATGGGGACGTTTGCAAGACAACAACCATCTGCACGAACAGTTCGACGACGTTTGCAGCAGCATGGACTATCAGGTCGGAGACCATGACTGCGGTTACACTTGACGCTGCATCACAGACAGGAGCGCCTGCGATGGTGTACTGAACGACGAACCTGGGTGCACGAATGGCAAAACGTCATTTTTTAGGATGAATCCAGGTTCTGTTTACAACGTGATGATCGCATCCCTGTTTGTCGACATCGCGGTGAACGCACATTGGAAGTGTGTATTCGTCATCGCCATACTGGCGTATCACCCGGCGTGATGATATGGGGTGCTATTGGTGACACGTCTCGGGCACCTCTTGTTCGCATTGACGGCACTTTGTACAGTGGACGTAAAGTTGTGTTACGACCCGTGGCTCTACCCTTCATTCTATCCCTGCGAAACCCTTCATTTCAGCAGGACAATGCACGACCGCATGTCGCAGGTCCTGTACGGGACTTCCTGGCTCGTCACAATACGCCAGTCACTACTTTTGATGAACTGTGGTATCGTGTTGAAGCTACATGGGCAGCTGTACCTGTACATGCCATCCAAGCTCTGTTTGACAACGTCCAGGAGTATCAAGGTCGTTATTACGGCCAGAGGTGGTTGTTCTGGGTACTGATTTCTCAGGATCTACGCACCCAAACTGCGTGAAAATGTAATCACATGTCAGTTGTAGTATAATATATTTGTCCAATGAATATCCGTTTATCATCTGCTTTTCTTCTTGGTGTAGCAATTTTAATGGCCAGTAGTGTACTAGGTAACAGACTTACGGCGTTTGCCCTGGCTGGTTGTGGAGATCTCAGTAGGATAGGACAGATACATGCGGTCGTCCGACTGTAAGATGGTCCACGCCCGCCTGGCGTGACTGCGGCTGCCGTGTGGTGTAGCGTGCTGCCGCTGGCACGGAGGCGCGCTAATCATGGCGGATGACGTCAGAGAGCCGCGGGGTGAGCCGCTTCTGTTGCTGGCCGGTGAAATTGCGCGAGGGCCGCGCCCTCATTAAAAAGCGCCCTTACCCGCCACTGTGCGCCCGCCGCACCCGCCGGCAGCACAGACAGCGGACCGCGCTGAGGTTACTCCACGTGGCCGCCACCCGCCTTGTGTAGCTGGAAGGTTCACGCTCTCTGGAAATCGCTGATGTATGTTGTACTTCATAGCAGGACAAGTCGATAGACAGCTTTTGTTTATTCCAATCGTCATCCATACAGCTGTGATTTCTGGATACTTATTAGTTCACATGCAATCCATTTCGGGATATTTAAATCCAGTCATCAGGCTCTTTTTTCCATTAGTCTTCTCGTTGCTAGATGTCCGACTTTAGCCTGACAAGTTCAGATTTTTACGGGCGTATCTGGCTAAAAGTCTGGCTTTTCCATCTTGTGTTAGTCTTCTTGACAATGAGCTTTTGTATGTCCATCCTTTTAGCAGGAGGTATCTGGGACGACGGCCGTTTACCGTCATGACAAATAAATAAAAATACCTGCAGCCGTCCTTATGATTTGATTTTATTTTGTTGCCACCAGTTTCAAAGCTTCAGTGCGTCATCTTCAGGCTGTTTTTGATGCAATACAGGTTGGTATGCTCCCCAACTCATTGTCAGTTGATGACTGGAGTGCTGACACATTATCTGCGTATCCATAAATTCTGGCAACTGATGTGTTATGCACGGGGAGCATACCAGCCTTGACGCACTGAAGCGTTGACACTGATAGCAACAAAATAAAATAAAATCATCAGGACGACTGTAGGTGTTTTCATTTATTTGTCACGATCTTAACAATGATGTAGAGAATCCACAAGTAAGGCCCGTTCAAAGCAAACGATATAACTGCAACGTACAGGCTGGGGCAAGTAAAAGTTGCCCAGAGAAAAGAGTTCCAGGGTGTAAAGGGGAAAGGAAATCCAGTACTAAGCTGACTATAGCAGACGTTGAAAGTGACCACCATTCATCTCTTGGCGCATGTGCGTCCCGATGAGCAAGATGATAAAGGCGCATGAAAGCTGGACTGCTGGAATTGCTCCAGTCTCATGTGAAATGTTCTGATGTAGTTCTTCAAGACTATGAGAGTTGTTGCAACACACTCTAGATGTGAGGGGTTCCCACACAAAGTAATCGAACAGTGACACATCAGGTAGTCTGGTTGGCTAGCTAGTGCCGCGACCTGATTAACCTCTGCTAACAACTCTTTTAGGTGTGAAGATCGTGTAAATGTGCTCCAACGTTCGGCCTGATATATGGGTTATTGCTCCATCCTGTTGCAAGTAACTGTAGGTCTTTTCATTCTCCGTTAATGCTGCCGCAAATGGTTTCTGTGGTGTCACCGCCAGACACCACACTTGCTAGGTGGTAGTTTTAAATCGGCCGCGGTCCATTAGTACATGTAGGACCCGCGTATCGCCACTGTGTGATCGCAGACCGAGCGCCACCACAAGGCAGGTCTCGAGATACGGACTAGCACTCGCCCCAGTTGTACGGACGACGTAGCTAGCGATGCACACTGACGAAGCCTCGCTCCTTTGCCGAGCAGATAGTTAGAATAGCCTTCAGCTAAGTCCATGGCTACGACCTAGCAAGGCGCCATTAGCCTTACATAGCTTGTATCTAAAGAGTCTCACTTATATCGTCAATAGCGATGTACCAAGGATGGATTAAAGTTAAGTATTCCAGAAGCTACGTACTTTTCTTTATAGCATTCATTACGTATCCTGTTACAGACCTATCTCTTGCCTGCATGAGCTAAACGCGTGCCTTTCGGCTACTTCCGTGGCGTGGCTGTCTTGCTACGCCACAACAGTTTCAAAATGTTTGCAATTTAACATGTAAATCAGTGTCTGATGAAAGATGTAACTAATAATGCGGCGTGCAGACACTGTACACCAAACCCCAATCTTTTGATGATGCAGTGGTATTTCGTGGAAGTTATACGGATTCTCCGCTGCTCACCTGTGATTCTGTGAGTTGAATTAACCGTTTAGGTGAAACCAGGTTTCATCAGACATTTACAACATATCCATGTCCACGTCAATCAATGTTATCGCAATGAAGAACTACTCACAGAATTGCTGGCGCTGAGGAGCATTTGCTGGTTATAATGCATGAACAACAGACACTCGGTAGGGATGCACGTGCAGGTCCAGGTGGAGTGCTCGTCTGCATGATAGGCGTTATATGCCGCTCCTTTGCGAGAGGCATAGGGTAATGTGGTAGGTACCTGAAGGATTTTCTGGTGAAATGCAGCCAAATTTTCTGGTTGTGCGATCCGTTTCCGAATGTTTTTTGACTTATTCAAAACAGATCCAAGGTCCAGGTCGAGTATTCATCCGCATGATCGACGTGATACGCCGCTCCCTTACAACAAAAAAATGGTTTATTACTGTCGACCAATAGTGCTCAAATGGTTCAAATGGCTCTGAGCACTATGGGACTTAACTTCTGAGGTCAGTAGTCCCCTAGAACTTAGAACCACTTAAACCTAACTAACCTAAGGACAGGATTCGAACCTGCGACCGTAGCGGTTGCAAGGTTCCAGACTGTAGCGCCTAGAACCGCTCGGCCGTCCCGGCCGGCTCCCATACGACAGGCGTCGGATCTACATCTACATGGATACTCTGCAAATCACATTTAAGTGCCTAGCAGAGGGTTCATCGAACCACCTTCACAATTCTCTATTATTCCAATCTTGTATATCGCGCGGAAAGAATGAACACCTATATCTTTCCGTACGAGCTCTGATTTCCCTTATTTTACCGTGGTGATCGTTCCTCCCTATGTAGGTCGGTGTCAACAAAATATTTTCGCATTTGGAGGAGAAAGCTGGTGATTGGAAATTCGTGAGAAGATTCCGTCGCAACGAAAAATGCCTATCTTTTAATGATGTTCATCCGAAATCCTGTATCATTTCTGTGACACTCTCTCTCATATTTCGCGATAATACAAAACGTGCTGCCTTTCTTTGAACTTTTTCGATGTACTCCGTCAAGTCGTACCTGGTAAGGATCCCACACTGCGCAGCAGTATTCTAAAAGAGGACGGACAAGCGTAGTGTAGACAGACTCCTTAGTAGGTCTGTTACATTTTCTAAGTGTCATGCCAATAAAACGAAGTCTTTGGTTAGCCTTCCCCACAACATTTTCTATGTGTTCCTTCCAATTTAAGTTGTTCGTAATTGTAATACCTAGGTATTTAGTTGAATTTACGACTTTTATATTAGACTGATTTATGGTCTAACCGCAGTTTAACGAGTTCCTTTTAGCACTCATGTGGATGTGATTTAGTAGGACTCTGGACATTTTCTGATGATACGCAGCCAAATTTTCTAGCGTACGGGTATGTTTAGGAATATTTTTTGACTTGTTCAAAACGTATCCTGTCTGACGTCATTTTCGGGGTAAGCGATGTATGGTACTCTGGCACTTTGACACCATTTAACTTCGCAGTAAACAACTGACTACACCGTTTCCATGACTTCGTTGTCACATAACTTTCGACCGCTAACACCCGCTGCCACACTGTGAGTACCACCGTCCCCTTCGCACTGGTCCATTGACACTGACACAGTCCGCATTACTCCCTGAACCGGTGTGGAGCACATGGCGGACGTACACCTGGTGTACACGTAGCAGAGTCTGGTTGTATGCTTACACTCACGCCGTTGTATCCCTTTGTCCGGATCGTTTTCATTTGCCCCACCCTGTATAAGAAGATATATCCTAAGGATGTACAGAATGTCTAAGAAATGTTGCGACAGACTGCGAGGGGCTGTAGAGGGTGTCTTGACGAACAGCTCGAGGACACGGGCCTACGTCCGGAAACGCCATCCAACGACTCTACAGGGCGTCGACATTATTAGTGCCGTCGCCTACCACTAGGTCAACCCTTCGGCATCAGACATGATTCTGGGCGCTGATGAGACATAGATGGCACGGCTCAAAATATTACTTGTTATTCTGTGATCGCGACTAATCGCCACGATCGCCAGTGGAGGGGATGGCGCTGCGTAGAAGCACTTTGTATCTAATGCATACGTTGCTCTGTTGCCTTGGTGGATGACGCTTTTGGTCACGGGTTTGCATCGGCACTTTATTTCTCTCCTGTATGTCGGAAAATATAGGCGATGTTAAAGGGTTTCAGGAGCAAAATAAACTGCGAATACAAGACCGTGTCCGGAACCGTCATCCATTGAGACGACAGAGAATGGTGTTGATACGAGACAAGGCGTGTCTATGCATCAACTAGCTCCCCCTTCTCCACTGGCGATCGTGGCAATCAGTTGCCATCAGTGAATAACAGACAGCACTGCGAGACGTTCCGCCAGCGTTCTGTCAGCGTACAAAGGCGCATTTGCTGCCGAACTGTTCACCTATTAGCAGCCACCGGTGCCTATAATGTCAACGTTCTGTACTGTCGATAGATGGCATTTCCGGACATGGGATACTATCCCCAGATTTTTCCTTAACACACCCTCAACAGCTGCTCTATTTCCGTCGCAACTTTAGTGATATCCTGTATAATTATACCAAGCAATGCTGGCCTAGAGAAAATATTAAGTTGGATGACAGTAAATTATTTCATCAAAATTAAAGTTTCACTAAATTCATGGAATGAAGAAAAGGCGACCATCTCTTTAAAAAGCTTTCGGCTCATGGAAAGTGCTCAGCTTATTTCTAACCAAGTCGTTAAGAATTTTATCCTGAATACTTAACCTGGCAGAACATTAATTTGAAATTTCAAGGCCATAGTGCCAACATCTAAAGGATGTTTTACTTTATAAAAGCCCCATAGACAAAGGTGTTATGATGACGACGAACGAGTCGTCGCCAATGTTGACTGGTTTGTCAGTAACGTCGATAAGATGCTGGCTGCATGGTCTGCATCTGCAACGACTAAAATAATTAGAAGTCGTTGGTAAAAAAAATAATATATACCGTACTTAACTGGTTGTACAGGATTCTTCTTGGCTGTATACATATAAACAGATAGCTATTGAGGCCTCACTAGGCCAAACGTTAGTAAGCACCTTGTTAGAGGTTGCTTCCTATCAACTGAAAGCTATGCTACTTTACTACTTGACGCCCCGAGCAAGAGTGGACGAGAGCTAGCTAGAAACTTGATACAAGCCGCGGAGCGGCGCTGGTCGCGACTCGCGGGTCCAACGATACTAATACGGATCGACCGCTGATACCACAAAAGGAACGCAGTAAATTTCAAAACCACACAATCACAATTATGATGTTGTTGTTCTGATATTTTAAATTATTCTTAAAGAGTATTTAAAAAAAGAAAAAGGAATAAACTTTCTCCATTAAGTTGGTTCAGTTGGGAAGTATGAATACTTAATTACCGATTACTGTTATTTCTTTACAAAGTTGAAATGTCCAAGGTCATTGAATATCTTTTTATATCCTGTACCAAAACAAATGAAAATTTTCTACTTTTTTTTACCTAAGAACTTTTAGTTTATTTTGACACAGGACTGTCTCATGAAGAAGACTAAATAAGTAAGAAAAATATGCACCTAGCTGATATTATAATTCAGAAGTATATGGCTGTTTACTACTGTTCTTTTAGTGTAGGTAACTCTTCTTTTAGTCTAAGTACGTTTAAGGCTAATCAGGCAAAAATTGACTATAACTGATAATTAATAAACGGTTGAAGTTACATAACCCTCTACAGCTCCCTCTTATAGCATGGAAGTTACTCTGTGAAGTCTAAGCACATGCCCTATAATCCTGTCTACTTTTCTAGCCATACAATAGGGACGTCCATAGCGCGGTCCGCCTGCTTAGCTGGCTGCCGGCACGGTAGCTCAGCGTGTTCGGTCAGAGGGCTGCTTGCTCTCTGCAAAATAAATCAATAAATAAATAAACTGAGTAAGGGAACCAACGATCGACGGACGGATGTCTTGTGACGACCTCCCAGACAAAATGCAACGAACTATATCGAAAAAAAAGCTATGTGGTAACGTGCTTGCCTCCCATGCACTGGGCCCGAGTTCGATTCCCGACCGGGTCGGAGATTTTAACAGCTTGTGGACCGGGTGTTGTGTTGTGTTATCCTTACCATCTGTCGAAAGTTGCCCAGTGTGGCACCGTATGAAATAAGGCTTGCACTTAGTGGCCGACCCTAATGGGACATCCCGGCCGATAATGCCAGACGATCGCCTACATCAAATGATAAATTTCAGGTCACTTCTGTTATGACGCTATTAGTTTACATTCTGCAATAACTCCGAAACTTTGACATTACACGCATTTAAATTCTTTTTACGCCTTTCTTTATTAGTAACAGCATCGTCGAATAAATATGGTTGCTGATGATGTAGATAGAAATACGCCAAAGGAGGAGCAAATCGTTTCTTTCTTTAGTGAACTGATGGCGGCAACAAAACTTCTGCTCTGCACATCTGAACGCTCACTCCACAGATACCCTTGCTAGCCTGCGTTTCATGTCCTCATCGCTTCGTGCGTCGAGAATAATTGTGGTTCCAGTGCACCAGAATGCCTTCTCTTGGTTTAAAAAGTAGCCTACAGCCACCCACGAGCACAAAAACACTGCACGACATTGCTCTGAAATGAAAATACGTAACTGTTTGAGTTACCCTTCACAGCATTACTGTATCGTGTTAGGTCGGTAGAATTTACAGGACTACATAGGATTCCGTACTAGTGCAGCAAATGTAATACATGCAAATTAAACGTGCTGCTCACTAGCATAGTGTGGTGCACCAACGACAAACTTGTCTCCTCCAAGGTAGAAAGCTACACTGAACAGCCAAAAAAACTGCTACACCTGTCTAATATCGTGTAGGGACACCGCGAGTACACAGAAGTGCTGCAACACGACGTGGTATCGACTCTGTTAATATCTGGAGTAGTACTCGAGGGAATTGACACGATGAATCCTGCAGGGCTGTCCATAAATCCGTAAGATCACGAGCGACTTCCGAGGAGCACATTGCAAGGCATCCCAGATATGCGCAATAATGTTCATACCTGTCGAGTTTGAAGGCCAGCGGGAATGTTTAAACTCAGAAGAGTGTTCCTGGAACCACTTTGCAGCAAATCTGCACGTGTGGGTTCTCGCTGGAATTTCCCAAGTCCGTCGGAATGGGTAATGGAACTGAATGGATGCAGGTGATCAGACAGGATGCTTACATAAGTGTCACCTGTCATAGTCGTATCTAGGCATATTTGGGGTCCCATATCACTCCAACTGCACACGACCTACACCGTTACTGAGCCTCCACCAGCTTGAGCAGTCCCCTGCTGATATTAAACATGGTTCAAATGGGTCTGAGCATTATGAGACTTAATATCTGAGGTCATCAGTCCCCTAGAACTTAAAACTACGTAAACCTAACTAACCTAAGGACATCACACACATCCATGTCCGAGGCTGGATTCGAAACTGCGACAGTAGCTGATATGCAGGATCCATGGATTCCTGAGGTTGTCTCCATACCCGTACACGCCCATCCGCTAGGTACAATTTGAAACGAGATTCGTCCGATCAGGCAACTTGTTTCCAGTCATCAACAGTCAAATGTCGGTGTCGACGAGCCCAGACGAGGCATAAAGCTTTGTGTCGTGCAGTCATCAAGGGTACGCGGTTGAGCCTCTGGCTCCGAAAGCCCATATCGACTATGTTCCTTTGAATGTTCGCACGCTGACACTTGTTGATGCCCCAGCACTGAAATCTACAGCAATTTGTGGAAGTGTTGCACTTCTGTCACGATGAACGATTCTCTTCAGTCGTCGTTGGTTCCGTTCTTGCTGGATCTTTCCCGGTCGCAGCAATGTCGGATATATGATGTTTTACCGGATTTCTGATGTTCACGGAACACTTTTGAAATGGTCGTACGGAAAAAGCCCCACTTCATCGATACCTCGGAGATGCTGTGACCCATCGCTCGGGCGTCGACTATAACGACACGTCCACACTCACTTAAATCTTGATAACCTGCCATTGTAGTAGCAGTAACCCATCTAACAACTGTGCCAGACACTTTGATATATATATTTAAGGCTCACCGGCCATTTGACCATCTTCTTCTCATCGGATGCACAAACAGTGCCCGAACTCCTACGGAAATCGGCTGTAAAGCCGCGAGTAACTAGTATAATGGGCAGGGGCACTAAGAATGTAGTGCGAGACAATAAGTTGCGAATGTGGGTCTCACGGGAGGCGTGCCAGTCGCACTGTCCTCTGTGTCCTCTGTGGCTCAGATCAATAGAGCGTTGGCCATGTAAGCAGGACATCCCGGTTTCGAGTCCCACATTTCTACTGTCCCCGTTGACTTATATCAACGTCTGTATACAACTAGGGGTATTCACTTCATTGTAAAGACACTTTGTTGACCTATATAGGCATCGCCGACCGTAGTGCCATATTCTGCCTGTTTACATATCTCTGTGTTTGAATACGCATGCCTATACCAGTTTCTTTGGCGCTTCAGTGTATAAGAGTCCAGGCAGCGAGAAAGAGAAGCAGTGGTTGAGAAGGCAGTTTGACGGCGTTGTAGCCTCACCCCGATGTTATTCTATCTGCACACAGAGCACACAGTAAAGGAAACCAAAGCAAAATTTCGTGTTTGAGCTTTGTCGACGACATTATAATTCTGCCAGAGTCAACAAAGGACTTGGGACAGTAGTTGAACACAGTGGACAGTGTCTCGAAAAGAATATAAGATGTACATCAACGAAAGCTAAACAAGGATAATGGAATATAGTCGAATTAAATCAGCCGATTCTTGGAGGATTGTATTAGGAAAGGTTGCACTAGAATACGTGGATGTATTTTGCTACTTTCGCAATATAACAACTGATGATGGTTCAAATGGCTCTGAGCACTAAAGGGCTTAACATCTGAGGTCATCAGTCCCCTAGAACTTATAACTACTTAAACCTAACTAACCTAAGGACATCACACACATCCATGCCCGAGGCATTACGTTGGTGGCAGGTCGTGAAAAAGAAAGCCAGAGGCTCTGCCTTCCAAGAAGACGTCTGCTCTGCTCCAAGTCTGGATAACAAGCGAGAGAAGCAACTGTGTTCTCCATCGCAGACCACTCCAGCGTCCACACACGTGATCGGTATAACGCGCACGCTATTGGCTAAAATCTATGGCGTGAATTCGCCCGCAGTTTCAGCAGAGGGCTCAGGGCGTCTCCTGTCAGCAGCTTTAAGTGGACAGAACCGCCTCGGTTCTGAAAGGCAAGAGACTTGTGTCACGTAGACACAGGTTGAATTACTCTGGGAGAAAACTTGTAAAGATTCCACTGGGCCTTTGAAATAAATTTCTTAAACCAATTCCCTAAAATATTCGTTGACTGACTCACATCCTTTACATAAGGCTTCAAATTCAAGATCCCCAAGCACTTCTTCTACTCTTCCAGACGTCCCAGGGAAACATATGGAGCATGTTGGTGCGTCTGCTCTTGTGATCATTTGTCTTGTGCTGTGCAAAAGTAAGTTCTGAGTAAAACATAATCAGCTACTTCAGTGTTCTCCTTACGTTTTTATCCGACCCTAGAATCGCATTATGTTTCAAATTGCCTTTATGCCAAACGGCTTTAGGGTTTCCCGTGGTTTCCCTGAAGAAGACGCGTCCTGGGGTGCTTCTTCTGAAAGTGCTCAGCGGATTTCTTCTCCCATCCTTCACCCTTCACTAATCGCAGCTTGAACTCTTCTCTGATGATCTCGTTGTCACAAATCGTTGTACAACAATCTTCCTTCTTTCTCAGAATAATTTATTTTCTCTTGGGTTACCATTTTTGTATTCGTAGCTGCACAGAGTGGTGTAGACGCAGCAGTTTTGCTAAATACTTATTATTTAACTTCAAAGACCCCATTTTTTATCGCACATACATCGATTTCTTAACTACACGACTTGTGTGCGCAATATGAATGTTAAAGTTTTGCGATCGGTAAGTTTTATCAATTTGCTGGCATCCATAAATCGTAAAACACTATTCAGTAGTAAAAGGCATAAAGTAATGTGGGTCTCAGGGCAGTATGGGGTAATAAAATATTCCGGAACTTCTAGTTGCGTCAGATGGTTACATTCCCACGAGCTCTCGACCGAGATTTTCTCGGCCATGGTCAAGAGTTATATCACTGCCTTCCCTTCTATGCGCCTCGTCCTTTACACAGCCATACTACTGGCTGCTGTGTCACTGGTTCCTAGACCATCATTAAACAGAGCATTATTAATACACTGAGGTGATACGATTCGCTGATGACATTGCTATCCTGAGTGAAAGTGAAGAAGAATTAAATGATCTGCTGAACGGAATGAACAGTCTAATGAGTACACAGTATGGTTTGAGAGTAAATCGGAGAAAGACGAAGGTAATGAGAAGTAGTAGAAATGAGAACAGCGAGAAACTTAACATCAGGATTGATGGTCACGAAGTCAATGAAGTTAAGGAATTCTGCTACCTAGGCAGTAAAATAACCAATGACGGACGGAGCAAGGAGGACATCAAAAGCAGACTCGCTATGGCAAAAAAGGCATTTCTGGCCAAGAGAAGTCTACTAATATCAAATACCGGCCTTAATTTGAGGAAGAAATTTCTGAGGATGTACGTCTGGAGTACAGCATTGTATGGTAGTGAAACATGGACTGTGGGAAAACCGGAACAGAAGAGAATCGAAGCATTTGAGATGTGGTGCTGTAGACAAATGTTGAAAATTAGGTGGACTGATAAGGTAAGGAATGAGGAGGTTCTACGCAGAATCTGAAAGGAATATGTGGAAAACACTGATAAGGAGAAGGGACAGGATGATAGGACATCTGCTAAGACATGAGGGAATGACTTCCATGGTACTAGAGGGAGCTGTAGAGGGCAAAAACTGTAGAGGATGACAGAGATTGGAATACGTCAAGCAAATAATTGAGGACGTAGGTTGCAAGTGCTACTCTGAGATGGAGAGGTTAGCACAGGAAAGGAATTCGTGGTGGGCCGCATCAAACCAGTCAGTAGACTGATGACCAAAAAAAAAAAAAAAAAAAAAAAAAAAAAAAAAAAAAAAAAAAAAAAAAAAAAGAGGTGACAAACGTCGTGGGATAGCGACATGCACCTATACAATTAGTAGTATTATCTCGTACACGAAGTATAAAATGGCGGTGCATTGGCGGAACTGTCATTCATATTCAGGAGATTCATAAGAAAAGGTTTCCAGCGTGATTATGGCTGAACGACGGGAATTAACACACTATGAACGCGGAATGGTAGTTGGAGATAGGCGCATGGGACATTCCAACACCACGTAGAACGCAGTGGGTGGTGCTTTCACTTAACGACCGAGAACAGCGGCATTCACATAGAGTTGTCAGTGCTAACAGACAAGTAGCACAGCATTGAATAACCGCAAAAATCTATGTGCCACGTACGACTATCGTATCGGTTAGGACAGTGCGGCAGAATATGCCATTAATGGTCTATGGCAGCAGACGATCGAAATGAGTGCCCTTGTCAATAGGACGACGTCGCCTGAAGTGCCTCTCCTGAGCTCATGACCATTCTGTTGCACCCTAGACGACTGGAAAACCGTCTGAACCCTGAATCAAGTTAGAAATAGCTGATGGTAGGGTTGGAGCGTTGCACAGAGCGCACGAAGCCGCAAGCACAGGTTATCAACAAGGCAATATGCAAGCTGCTGGTGGCTCCATAATGGTGTGGGTTCTTTTTACCTAGAACTGACTAGGTCTTCTGGACCAGCTGAATCGATCATTGATGGGAAATGGTTCTGTTCGGCCATTCATGGATGTTATGTTCCCATTGACAGTGCGCCATGTCACCGCACCACAGTTGTTTGCGATTGGTTTGAAGAACGTTCTGGGCGCGCAGATCGCCCGACATAATCCGATAGAACATTTGTGGAACATAACCGAGAGGACAGTTCGTGCAAAAAAGTTCTTGCGCCGGCAACACTTCCACAGTTACGGGCGGCTTTAGAGCCATTGAGACTCAGTATTTCTGCAGGGGGCTTCCAACGACATGTTGAGTGCATGCCACATCGAGCTGCTGCACTACTCTGGGCAAAAAGAGTTCCGACACGATATTAAGACTTCTGTCACCTCAGTGTGATAATCAGCTCTGAGGACATAACCACCCGACTGATATCGCGAGAACATTTTGTCACTATCATTAGTGGACAATACGTAGGCAAAATTACTAGCCCCAGTAACCAGCTATCCCAAGACACGATTTACCAAGGATTTGCTATAAGGAACACAAGAAGTATTATGCCATAAATCCTGTATGAGAACAACAGTTTCACCCCATGAGAGGCTGACAGCTCCATTAAGATTTCTTGAAAACAGGAAAGTAAAAAAAACAGAAATTTTGACTGCACTGTCCAAACAAGCATCCATGGAAATTATACTGAACTCGTGCAGTATTTATATAGAATTGACGTTCGCGGAGATCATAACGCCAGCCCCGTTCACCATCACTGCCACCCAACATGGGATGAGGCCTGAAGACGCTCAGTAACGAACTGTAACCGGCAGTCCCAAAGTAAAGGTTTTTTGCTGTCTAGACTGTTTATATTCATTTTAAAGTACTATGAATAACCGCTGTTTCTCCATGAGAAATGCTCTCAAAAATTACTGTATAGTCACGTCTCACGAATGGTCTCATTATGATAGCGAGTTAAGTACACTCTTGCTAATAAATCAAGGATAATGCTGATAAATGGTGGAACAACGCTCTGTTGGGCAGTTTGCGGGTTTAAATCACCTCGGGGTATGACAATGCGGTGCATTTGACCTGCGGTCGTCGCACGGTGGCGCTGGCAGTAGGGGAAAAAAAATGGCTCAAAAGGCTCTGAGCACTATGGGACTTAACATCTGAGGTCATCAGTCCCCTAGAACTTAGAACTACTTAAACCTAAATAAGGACATCACACACATCCATGCCCGAGGCAGGATTCGAACCTGCGACCGTAGCGGTCACGCGGTTCCAGACTGTAGCGCCTAGAACCGCTCGGCCAACCCGGCTGGCTGGCAGCAGTCCACATGCAGACGCTTTCAGACGAGTGTTGAAAATGGCTCAAAGAACACGTATTGATGACATTATGAGGGGTAGAATACTAGAGTGACTGGAGGCTGGTCGAACATAGGAGGTCGTAGCACGGGCCCTCCGTGTGCCACAAAGTGTGATCTCAAGATTATGGCAAAGACTCCAGCAGACAGGAAACGTGCTACAGTACGGGACGTCCACAGTGTACAACACCACAAGAAGACCGATATCCACCAGCAGTGACCGCAGACGTCCACGAAATACTGCAGGTAGCCTTGCTCGGGATCTTACCGCAGCCACTGGAACAGTTGTCTCCAGACACACAGTCTATAGACGACTGAACAGACATGGTTTATTCGCTCGGAGACCTGCGAGGTGCATTCCACTGACCCCTGGTCATAGGAGAGCCCGTAAAGCCTGGTCAACAACACAGCACGTGGTCATTGGAACAGTGATCCCAGGTTATGTTCACGGACGAGTCCAGGTATAGTCTGAACATTGATTCTCGCCGGGTTTTCATCTGGCGTGAACCAGGAACCAGATACCAACCCCTCAATGTCCTTGAAAGAGACCTGCATGGAGGTCGTGGTTCGATAGTGGGATTATGATTGGTGCACGTACACCCTTGCATGTCTTTCACAGGGGAACTGTTAGGTATATCGGGACGTCATTTTCCACCAATATGTCCGCCTTTTCAGGGGTGCAGTGGGTCCCACCTTCCTGCTGGTGGATGATAACGCACGACCCCACCGAGCTGCCATCGTGGAGGAGTACCTGGAAACAGAAGATATAAGGGGAATGGTGTGGCTTGCCTGCTCTCCAGACCTAAACCCCATCGAGACGTCTGGGATGCTCTCGGTCGACGTATCGCTGCACGTCTTCAAACCCCTACGACACTTCAGGAGCTCCGACATGCACTGGTGCAAGAACGAGAGGCTATACCCCAGCAGCTGCTCGACCACCCGATCCAGAGTATGTCAACCCGTTATGCGGCCTGTGTACGTGTGCATGGTGATCGTATCCCGTACTGATGTCGGGGTGCATGCACAGGAAACCGATGCGTTTTGTAGCACGTGTGTTTCGGGACGGCTTTCTCAACTTATCGCCAATACCGTGGACTTACAGATCTGTATCGTGTGTGTTCCCTATGAGCCTATGCTATTAGCGCCAGTTTTGTGTAGTGCCACGTTGTGTGGCATCACATTCTACCACTATCCCTAATTTATGAGCATGCGTGTAGATCAGGTCGAATAGATTCCGTTACTTTACTCAAGTTTTTGAGGTAACCTGTCAGCGTTGAAATTAGCTTTGACCACCGTTTCCTAGTTTGTGGCAGATTCAACTGTTCCATTGTTAAAAGCAGAGGCCTCTATGAGCCGGAAGATTTATCTGATGTGATAGAAGAAGAAACAGGAGTAGATTCAGAAGAGACAAGGGATCAAGTTTTAGAATCAGAATTTAAGAGAGCTTTGCAGGACTTAAGATCAAATAATGGAGAAGGGATCGGTAACATTCCGTCAGAATTTCTAAAATAATTAGGGGAAGTGGCAACAAAACGATTATTCACGTTGGTGTGTGGAATGTACGAGTCTGGCAATATACCGTCGGACGTTCAGAAAAATATCAATTCTGAAGACGGCAAGAGCTGACAAGTGTAAGAATTATCGAACAATCAGCTTAACAGCTCATGCATCCAAGTTACTGACAAGAATAATATACAGAAGAATGGAAAAGAAAATCGAAAATGTGTTACATGACGATCAGTTTGGCTTTAGAAAAAGTAAAGGCACGAGAGAGGCAATTCTGACGTTACAGTTAATAATTGAAGCAAAACTGAAGAAAGATCAAGACACGTTTATAGGATTTGCCGACCTGGAAAAAGAGTTCGACTATGTAAAATGGTGCAACATGTACAAAATTCTGAGAAAAATATGGGTAAGCTATAGAGAGACGCGTTACATATACAATATGTAAAAAGGCCCAGAGATAATAACAACAGTGGACGACCAAGAACCAACTGTTCGTGTGGTGTCACCGCCAGACACCACACTTGCTAGGTGGTAGCCTTTAAATCGGCCGCGGTCCATTAGTATACGTCGGACCCGCGTGTCGCCACTGTCAGTGATAGCAGACCGAGCGCCACTACACGGCAGGTCTAGGGAGACGTACTGGCACTCGCCCCAGTTGTACAGCCGACTTTGCTAGGAGAGGTTCACTGACAACTACGCTCTCATTTGCCGAGACGATAGTTAGCATAGCCTTCAGCTACGTCATTTGCTACGACCTAGCAAGGCGCCATAGCAGTTGATAATTAATATTATGAAGCATGTACCGTAACGAGAGATGTTCTACAATTGTGGATTAAAGTTAAGTATTACATCATCTACGTACTTTATTTGCAATTCTCAAGATATTGTCCTGTTCCAGACCTCACGCCAGTCAGCGTGTAATTAAACGCGTGCATTTCGGCCTCCTCTAGAAACACAGTGTTGGCACTTCTGCCAACACTGCAGTTCGGATTAAAAACGGTGTAAGACAGGGATGTAGACTTTCAACTCTACTATTCAATCTGTCCATCGAAGAAGCAAAGATAGAAATAAAGAAATGTTCTGGAGTGGGATTAAAATTCAAGGTGAAAGGGTATCAATGATACGATTTTCCGATGACATTGCTATCCTGAGTGAAAGTGAAGAAGAATTACAAGACCTGCTGAATGTAATGCACAGTCCAATGAGTACATAATATGGATTGAGAGTAAGTCGAAGAAAGACGAAAGTAATGAGAAGTAGCAAAAATCAGACCAGCAAGAAATATAACATCAGGATTGACGGTCACGAAGTAGATGAAGTTAAGAAGTTCTGCTACCTAGGCAGCAAAATACCCAGTGACGGATGGAGCAAGGAGGACATAAAAAGGTGACTATCACTGGCAAAAAGGGCATTCCTGGGCAAGATAAGTCTACTAGTATGAAACATAGGCCTTAACTTGCGGAAGAAATTGCTGAGAATCTAAGTGCGGAGCACCTCTTTTTATGCTAGTGAAATATGGGTTGCTGGAAAACCGGAACAGAAGAGAATTGAAGCATTTGAGATGCGGTGTTACAGAAGATTATTGAAAATTAGGAGGACTTATAAGGTAAGGCATGATGAGGTTCTGCGCAGAAGCGGAGAGGAAAAAAATACGTGGAAAACTCTGACAAGGAGAAGGGTCAGGACGATAGTACATATAATAATACATCAAGGACTGATTTCCATGGTACTAGAGGGAACAAGCGCGCTTCAGATCTGTGTCATTTTTAGACCACACGCTATGATTAGTCTCCGCAGATGTGACCTGACCATTTGCAAAAATGTACCACTTCAACTTCCAGGTGTGGTAGCGTCTACTACCTCCGTGAATTTCCTGCCCACATGCTACGATTTGCCTGCGTGCGATGTGCACAGACATTAACTCCGATGAATCGCTGCGAGCGTGTGGACAATGAGATCACGCGATCGGTCTATCGCGAGGTTGGATCGGGAACATCAGACGCAGGACATGATAGCTGACTTTATAAATGGTGGACTGAGCGCTAATGTCGTTTCAGCTCCCTATAGCACTAGCCCATCGACGACACGACAGTCAATTATCTCTTGACGAAGGTGAGGAGGAGCTTGTGGAAAGCTCACGGAAGTTTCGTGACTTTATGCTGTTGAAAGAACGGACACTGCAATAATATGAGTCGGTATCGTAAGAGGAAGAGCACGAGTCTGAAGCAGAGAAGAATGGCTAGCGAAATGGCCCTTGTTCTTTCAACAGGAAGTATCATGGCACTTGTATCGTGGATTTAGGGAAACCGGGGAATATCTGAATCTAGATAGGCAAATGGAGATTTTCAAA
This sequence comes from Schistocerca piceifrons, assembly GCF_021461385.2. Taxonomy (NCBI): domain Eukaryota; kingdom Metazoa; phylum Arthropoda; class Insecta; order Orthoptera; family Acrididae; genus Schistocerca; species Schistocerca piceifrons. The sequence goes on from NC_060138.1 coordinate 192,997,411, forward strand.
ACCTTCGTCCAAAATCCGACTCCAGCAAGTTCGTTAGCTGGAGAGGTATTTAATAAAGCTACGAAGATTGTGATAAAGAAAATAACACTATAGAAGTACTAAGAACGTCACCGTTGTCGCATGGCTTGTGCGAGCGGCAAAGCAAATTTTCGAATTCAGTCATTTTATACACAACCAAAAACACTTAAAAAACACTACGGTTTCACTTTTTTGTTTGGTATTATTGCTTCAGAATTAAGTTAGAAATAGTTTCCACCATTAACGGTTATGAGTAAAGTGCTTAGGAGGTTTCTCATGATTCTAAGACGAATGCTGCAACTGGATATATCGTGCCAAATATAACCAACTCGGACTCCCTCTATCCCTTTACCAACTCCCTTGCCATTTAGCTGACAAGCCCGTGACTAAAGAGTGGGTCAAAATTCAAAGAAACCAATCTACCTTTAGGGGCAGAGAATGTAAAGTGTATAAAAAGATACTAAGGAAGAGAAGAATTACGTATCAGTCTTGCCCGGATGGGTCCTGTTGATATGTGAAATTGAAATACTGTTCCTCACGAAACTAATGTATCAGTTTTAAGTGATACCCGACGAAAGCATTAATACTAAAAGTACTCCATGCAACGTTGTGGGCAAGTTGCCACTAAAGCTTCTATGAACTTACTTAAGATCCTTGTAATTATTTTCGTAGTCTATCACCGCCAAACATCGAAACGCTGTTCGATTTTTGCAGTCGCTAGACTGATCTGAAAATTAAGCACAGAAAATCTCCTTTTTGCTCTCACAAAGTTCAGTCGCGAAATGTTTGAAAAACATGCGAAGAGTTGATAAGGCTCTGCAGTAATTATTTTTCTTGTGACTGAGGGAGCTTTCACTTTAGCCACTTTGGTATTTCCTGTTGCTCTTTTTATTGCTGCATTCATATGTGACCGTGTACTGAACAATATCAAGCTCTCTCACTGGGCAGTGAGAAAGTTCATGCTACGTCTCTTCTCGTGATCGTAATAATAAATTTTTAGCTTGATGTCTGAAATATCTGTTAAATCTATAAAATGCACGTCAATTCATGTATAGAGCCTTACAGCAGAAACGGAAGTTAACTGAAGACCAATTTTTGAAGCGTTGATATCATAGAGAACAGCCTTGGCATAAAGTGTATGTCTTTTGGGTAGTTCTAATGGACCATTGTATACCTTCCGCATTTAACACTAATATTACGGTAGTACGAATAATAACTGAAATATATACGTGCAAAACGAAGCTTGAAAGCTGCGATAAATCAAGGCTAACGACAATGTTACGGTTTACGTACATTTACAGCCGTGGATTAGGGATTTGTAGAATTCACGTCGCGTTATTTCGTCAACCAAACGTCAGTATCTTCTAACTAATGAATGCGTATTCACATGTGGCGTAATATCGAGAATATCACTGAAGTAAACGAAATTAAGGTTAGTGGGATGTTAACACAAGGCCGATAACGGTTCGTCAGCAGTAGAAACAGAACAGGGTATATTTCTTCTTGTCCTGTTTTCGCTGGTGGTACTCTCGTTCTTTTATCATTATGGCCTAAATTTTCGTGTATAAAATGTCGGCCCTGAAATAACATAATAGACATTTTGGGCAACAACAGAAAATTGTATGAAGTTATCCGTCTGTCGTATCAGTCTTCTTATAGCACTGCTCCGCAATATTTAAGGATGCGATAGGGGAAGTAACATATATAAAGTAACTACTCAAATGGGACTGACCCTGCAACACGAAGCAGTGGAAGGAGCGGGAAAAGGCACTGTATATGTGTCAATCACCAAGCAATTACGGCGCACTGTGATCGTGGTCTTTATTAAAACATGGTCCAGAGACAACACTTGGATGACTTCACACGGAAAGCAGTCTTTGGGAAAATGGAAGGATGAAGCGTGATGAGCGTAGCTCAGATGTATGGTACTGCTCACAGCAGTGCACGAGAGGCGTTCCCAATCACTTGCACTGCTGCCCGAAGCAGAGGTGGAGATCGATCACAGTCATCTACAGCAGCGGATGACCGCTACATTGTCCAACAGGCAAGAAGTTACCAACTTCAAATTGCTGGTGTAATTGCAAGCACGTTTTACAAGACTGATAGCCACGCTGTCTCACGCTCCACAGGGGCAATGTCTTTGTCCGACGATCATAACGTTGTGTTTCGCTGACTCCCGCAAGTCGGTGGCACGGATTGCTAAGGTGCCGAGAGCATAGGGACTGGACCAGCGAGGAGTGGAGTCGCATGCCTTCTTGAATGAGAGTCAGATTCAGTCAAGTAGTGATTCTGGACTTACTGTAACACGTAATGCACCTGGGAACATAGCGAACATGATAGTTTTGGTGGTTGAAGGATACGGTGTGGGGACCTCCGAATCTTTGACCATGTTACAATCACTGGTCAGTGTTACCGTGACACCTTACTTGTACCCCAGTGCCTTTTTAGGGGTGCATTCGGAACAGATTTCATACTTATAGATCACAAGGCGTGAACACATCGAACACCGTAGGTGAAGAAGCTCTTCGACCCAGAGGATACTTGGTGGATGGACTGGGATGCTCTTTCCTCCGACTTAAATCCTATCGAGCTCGTGAGGGATGTATTGGGGAAACGCACTGCAGCGTGACCACGTACACCGACGACCGCCCATCAGTTGTCAACCACGCTGTTCGAGGAATATAACACCCTACCGCAAGAAGTCCTTACCGATGTTGTGGCCAACATGGAAACACATTGGATACCATGCACTGCTGTCTAGTGAGCATACGCCCTATTAAGAATAATGCTCCGCCTTTTGTAATGTCTAAGTGACCACTATAAATACCGGTGGCTTTAATGTACACTACTGGCCATTAAAATTGCTACACCAAGAAGAACTGCAAATGATATACGGGTATTCATTGGACAAACATATTACACTAGAACTGACATGTGATTACATTTCCACGCAATTTGGTTGCATATATCCTGAGAAATCAGTACCCAGAACAACCACCTCTGGCCGTAATAACGGCCTTGATACGCCTGAGCATTGTCAAACAGAGCTTGGATGGCGTGTACAGGTACAGCTGCCCATGCAGCTTCAACACGATACCACAGTTCATCAAGAGTAGTGACTGGCATATTGTGATGAGCCAGTTGCTCGGCCACCATTGACCAGACGTTTTCAATTGGTGAGAGATCTGGAGAATGTGCTGGCCAAGGCTGCAGTCGAACATTTTTTGTATCCAGAAACGCCCACACAGAACCTGCAACATGCGGTCGTGCACTATCCTGCTGAAATGTAGGGTTTTGCGAGGATCGAATGAAGGGTAGAGCCACAGGTCGTGACAAATCTGAAATGTAACGACCATTGTTCAAAGTGCCGTCATTGCGAACAAGAGGTGATCGAGATGCGTAACCAATGGCACCCCATACCATCACGCCGGGTGATACACCAGTATGGCAATGACGAATACACGCTTCCAATGTGCATTCACCGCGATGTCACCAAGCACGGATGCGACCATCATGATGCTGTAAACAGAAGCGGGATTCATCTGAAAAAATGACCTTTTGCCATTCGTGTACCCAGGTTCGTCGTTGAGTACACCATTGCAGGGGCTCCTGTCTGTGTTGCAGCATCAAGGGTAACCGCAGCCATGGTCTCCGAGCTGATAGTCCATGCTGCTACAAACGTCGTCGAACTGTTCGAGCAAGTGGATGTTGTCTTGCAAACGTCCCCATCTGTTGACTCAGGGATCGAGACGTGGCTGCACAATCCGTAACAGCCATGCGGATAAGATGCCTGTCATCTCGACTGCTAGTGATACGAGGCCGTTGGGATCCAGCACGGCGTTCCGTATTACCCTCCTGAACCCACCGATTCCATATTCTGCTAACAGTCATTGGATCTCGACCAATGGATTGCTAGCAGCAGTGTCGCGATACGATAAACCGCAATCGCGATTCGCTACATTCCGTCCTTTATTAAAGTCGGAAAAGCGATGATGCGCATTTCTTCTCCTTACACGAGGCATCACAACAAAGTTTCACCAGGCAACGCCGGTCAACTGCTGTTTGTGTATGAGAAATCGGTGGGAAACTTCCCTCATGTCAGCACGTTGTAGGTGTCGCCACCGGCGCCAACCTTGTGTGAATGCTCTGAAAAGCTAATCATTTCATATCACAGCATCTTGTTCCCGTCGGTTAAATTTCGCGTCTGTAGCACGTCATCTTCGTGGTGTAGCAATTTTAATGGCCAGTAGTGTAATTACGAGGTGTTATCCAAACATTCCCAGAGTTTGTGAGATACGCGCTTACAAGCGTTAATAAAACTGCACTTGTTCTCTACTAAAACTACGGTTCGGTAGTTTTGGTACACTACATAAGTGACGTTGTAAATGGTAGAATTATCGGCAGTGTTGGTAGCATTGGTAGGGAAAGAAACGTAATGAATTTGTAAGGGAAAAACTGGGAGTCACGATTTGTCTATGTTATCCTACTTGTTTTGTACATAATTAGAGCCGCACATCGCTCAGTGTTACTTCATTGTGTATTTTTTATCTTTACAGAATGTAAATTTTATAAGTAATTTAAATTAGTTGTTCGCGTAATTTCTGCGGCTTTAGGTAACTACAGCAATTACTTTCGATGGAAGTATAGTTTACATTCTCAGTCATAATGAATCTATTTAGTTATTATTGTTTTATAAGCAATACAGCGTTCTTCATCGTGATGGTAGGCAAGAGTTTCCTGTGATTATTAAAAACGTCAAAGTTGTTTACGAATAACAGAAACACGTTTCAAGTAAATTCGACGAAGTTTTGAAGCGATGTTTGATATGTTTCATGTATTTTTATTATTCAGTTTTTTGTAATTTTATCTTCGTTTTGTGGAAATTGCATTTTCTAGCGCTACGTGATGAATCTGTACTGTTTTCTTTCTAGTTTTACTACGTTCCTCTGTTGCACGTAACACATCAAAAACTTTCAAATAGAACCTGAATTAAGTATTGCCAATTTAAATTTTGTTATAAATACTATCTACTTCCAATTTACAGACAGAGAATAACTGTGTAGAGAAATGTTTCGTAGATTACCCGGCCCATTATATATACTCACACAGTTTCTAGACGGTTCACCGCTTCCGGCTTTTAAGGGAATATAGTAAGACACTGATCGCATACGTTATGAGGTTGCGCTCTATACATAGGCAACACACCTAATGTAGAGATGTTGCCGGTACGACATTAACTGACCAAAGCTACTAGCAAAACTACCGTAGTCTGCACTTACATACAACAGTCTACGGTAGTTTTACAGCGCCAAGCACAATCAGACACCGCTAGGAGCAGTGTAATACAAATTTCGTGCGGCAGTATGCCTAACAGCTTCGATCTGGGTGGAAGTGTTTATTATTGTGGGGCAGATTTCCATTGTGACGTTTGTTGGCGTTTTCTTGGTTTTGCTGTGATCTAGCTGAGAGAACAGCTTTGCTTGTAAGTTCTGTTTCAACTTGGTAATACAGCCGGGGAAGCGCACAAAACGTTAGTGCAAGCATTCGCTAAATGACACTTACGGACAAACACAAACGTATGACGGATTTAAACGTTTCAAAAATATTGACGATGACGAATGTGTGGGACGACAATCTACCGGCATTAGAACAGAAAACGTCAGTGCTGTTCTGGATGCGTTTGTGAAAAATCTTAGGTAAACCATCCACGACATCTGGTGATGTCCTAAGACGGCTAAGGGAGTTTGTGAGAAGAAAACGTCCAGAAGCGCAGGAATGCCTGAGTTCTTTACCAAGACAATGCGAGGCTTCACACAGGCTTTCTCATCGATTTGCCTCCTTATGATTTATTTTCTTTCCCAAGTTGTAAATGAAGTTGAAAGGACGAAAATTTGAAACTGTATGGGAAATTCAACCGGAATGGCAAATGGTCCTCAACACACTAACTAAAAAAACTTTCAGGATGCATTCCGTTTGTGGAAGAAGGGCTGTGAGTGGTGTCTCAACTCCCAAGGGGACTTCTTTGAACATGGTGGTGACGAATAAAAATATTGTATAATATTAATTTTTTGGTGTTAGATTTCGGGAACTTTTGGACAACACCTCGTACTGTCTTTGAGTAAGTGTCATGCAATTCATCTGGGTGCGTATTTCTTTCAGTTACCTTTCATAGTATACTGTAGCGATCCTTTTTAATGTGTAGTCCAATTTCATACTGACATGTTAAGTGGCAGTGACACTTCATGAGCAATTTATCGTAGATCGCTGGAAGAACGTAAAGTACCTAGCGACTGGAAGAAAGCGCAGGTCGTTCCCATTTTCAAGAAGGGTCATAAATCAGATGCGAATAATTATAGGCCTATTTCGCTTACGTCAATCTGTTGTAGAATAATGGAACATGTTTTGTGTTCTCGTATTATGACGTTCTTAGATAATACAAATCTCCTTCATCATAACCAACATGGATTCCGCAAACAGAGATCATGTGAAACTCAGCTCGCCCTATTTGCCCAAGAAATTCACAGTGCCGTAGACACTGGCGAGCAGATTGATGCCGTATTCCTGGACTTCAGGAAGGCATTTGATACGGTTCCGCACTTACGTTTAGTGAAAAAAATACGAGCTTACGGAATATCGGACCATGTTTGTGATTGGATTCAGGATTTCCTAGAAGAAAGAACACAACATGTCATTCTTAACGGTTCAAAATCTGCAGATGTAGAGGTAATTTCGGGAGTACCGCAGGGAAGCGTGATAGGACCTTTATTGTTTACAATATACATAAATGACTTAGTTGACAACATCGGTAGCTCCGTGAGGCTATTTGCAGATGACACGGTTGTCTACAAGAAAGTAGCAACATCAGAAGACTCGTACGTACTCCAGGAGGACCTGCAGAGGATTAATGCATGGTGCGACAGCTGGCAGCTTTCCCTAAACGTAGATAAATGTAATATAATGCGCATACATCGGGGCAGAAATCCATTCCAGTACGATTATGCCATAGGTGGTAAATCATTGGAAGCGGTAACGACCGTAAAATACTTAGGAGTTACTATCCGGAGCGATCTGAAGTGGAATGATCACATAAAACAAGTAGTGGGAAAAGCAGGCGCCAGGTTGAGATTCATAGGAAGAATTCTAAGAAAATGTGACTCATCGACGAAAGAAGTAGCTTACAAAACGCTTGTTCGTCCGATTCTTGAGTACTGCTCATCAGTATGGGACCCTTACCAGGTTGGATTAATAGAAGAGATAGACATGATCCAGCGAAAAGCAGCGCGATTCGTCATGGGGACATTTAGTCAGCGCGAGAGCGTTACGGAGATGCTGAACAAGCTCCAGTGGCGGACAGTTCAAGAAAGGCGTTACGCAATACGTAGAGGTTTATTATCGAAATTACGAGAGAGCACATTCCGGGAAGAGATGGGCAACATATTACTACCGCCCACATATATCTCGCGTAATGATCACAACGAAAAGATCCGAGAAATTAGAGCAAATACGGAGACTTACAAGCAGTCGTTCTTCCCACGCACAATTCGTGAATGGAACAGGGAAGGGGGGATCAGATAGTGGTACAATAAGTACCCTCCACCACACACCGTAAGGTGGCTCGCGGAGTATAGATGTAGATGTAGATGTAGATTACTTTCGTCCTTAAGTTTTGGACACTTATTTTATCAGGTCTCGTAGTGTGATTAAGAAATTGTCATTTTTTTAGAACTTATAACTAATATTTGTTAAAAGTCAGAAGCAACTTTCATTCGCAGTGTATTAAATCGCCAATAACATTACTTTTTACAGATAAATTTTTTTTTACTTGTGAACTTCCTAACAAGCAACAGAACCTAAAACTCCCACAACGACGTACTGCGCAATTTTCTTTAGAAAATGGTACCAAGTTTGACTACTTCAAGCTTCTCCGTTTCATAAGCTTGAGTCACTTTTTGAAATTTCTGAGCAGCGAATAATAATTACAGGGCCTCCTATGAGCAGCCTTTATATAACGGTACCAAAGAGCGGGCAGCGTCTGAGAGCAACATTGCCCTTTTGGCTAAACAGCAAGAAGTTACGGTAATCAGCGATCATAGATCACTGAAGAAAGCAGGGGAATGCTGCGTTAAAGAAGGGAGCAGTACCCGCTATACAGCGACATCTTTGAATTTTTGAGTGCCCAAAAAATCTGTGCGGTCTTAAGACGGATGAAATGAATTAGATCTAAGCAGAGGAAAGGAAGAGTGGGTTTAGCGTCCCTTCGTCGTCAAGCTCATTAGTGACGGTGTAAGCATACGTTTTGTGGTTTGCGTAGTACAGTATCGTCCGTCAAGCCTGATGTCTCGTCGCTTAATGCATTCATCATACGGTCACTTGCAAAGAAAAGGGTCGGTTTTGAACGTATTTAGTATGAGATTTTTAATTACGCCACTGGTTTAGATACACAAGCTACAGGAACAACAGCAAATAACACATGATATGATGTCATAGCAATCTGATATGGGTATATAATATTCATGTGTCTCTGGTATACCGTGATTAGAAAAGGAATATTTTTTAGTATACACTATGTGTCGAAAAAGTTCTGAGACTGACTTTTGTTCCTGGCATGTCTGCGTCGTCGGCGCATTAACTATGGTGGCAGTTTAAACTAACAACTGGTGTGCATTCCACCAGAGAGAAGTGAGCAGGCAGTGTTAGGTAGGGGACGCGAGACAGTGATGTGTCGACGTTGTTTCGTCACAAATTGCAGTGGAGCATCATCTGTAAATCAAGCGTTCAAGACTTTTTCTTGGATCTTTTGAGGAAAAGAGAATAGTGTGCAAAGTTTGTCCACACAACGGTGCTTGAATGTGAGCCGATTTCATTCGAATGCAAAATGCGGAGAGTTCGTTTATGGTAAAAATCGTTATACGTGACAAGACCTGGTGTTATCAATACGAACCTACCACAAAAAAAAGAAAGAAAAAGAAAAAGAAATCACACAAAGGATAGACGCTTTGCCGACATAACCGACATTCAGGCCAGCGTGAGAGCATATGTTGATCAACATACAAAAGAATGACATTTCTGACGGTTTTATTTGGTTGTAAGGATGTTCTGTTTGTTGTACTCAAGTGAGAGAAGATTATGTAGAATGCCTGAAGCATTAAAAGCACCACCTTAACCTGTCTATTCTTTTTTAATCCTGTTCCAAAACTCCTTGGCTGACGAGGCACATTAACTAGACATACTAGTTATCCACTGGTGAGTACAACATAAATATTACATACGAATTAAATACACCAAAATATAAAACGGAAGGACAAAATCGAAAGTGTGTGGTAGACAACATGCTGAAAAAGTAACCACTCTCAGGGTGAAAGAAAAGAAGACAAGCTGTTAATAGCTAATTTGACAGAGGAAGATAAAGTCATATGGCGATGCAGAAGTAGATATGTAATTTCGCAATTGGGGAAATGTCGTTCCAAATCTTTATCTTACCACAGACATTTAAAGTTTTACTGAAGGAACCAGGTACTTCCTCCAGAAATAACAGTTCCAAAGCTATAATGTTTGATCTTTCATTTATTTCTGTGTTCGCTGCCACTTTCGGGGTCGCAGCCTTCTAAATATTCATGAATATACATAGTCCCCAAGCCACAATACAGTGCGTGGCGGAGTGTATCTTGTAACATTGCTAGTCATTTCCTCTCCTGTTCCACTCACAAATGGAGTGAGTCGTGATTTCTCTTGTCTTCACGTTCCTTATGCGAGATGCACGTTGACGGTAGTAAAAACGTTCTGCAAATGTCGGTTCTGTAACATTCCTTCAAGGGATTCCAATTTGAGTTCGTGTAGCATTTCCGTAATACTCTTTGATCGAATCTAACGGGGACAAATGCTTTAATGGCTGACTTCAAACCAATGTGACAGATACCCAAAACAATCGAGTATTATTTAAGAATGGGTCGAGTAAGTGTTCTGCACACGCTGTCCTTCATATATAAGCTACATCTTCCTAGAAATCTTTCAATAAAGCGAAATCGACCTTTCCACCTTCTCTATTACCATAGCTTACGCGCTTGTACCATTTCACGTCGGTTTGCACTGCTATGGCCAGATATTTGATGCAACAGCTAGCCAGAAATTCTGAACAAGCTACTGTTTATCCCCCTACAGTGACTCACCGACGATACTTTCCCATATACTATAGTTTTATCAGCAAACAGCCGCAAATTGCACTCAACCCCCCTCCCCCGTTCCAACGCCTGACTTTTTTTTGTTGCCTGTCTTCTGACTAGTTAGATACGACTCGCCACGAATTCTTCTCCTTTGCCAACATCTTCATCTCAGCGTAGCACTTGCAACCTACACCCTCAATTATTTGCTGGATGTATTCTAATCTCTGCGTTCCTCTACAGTTTTTGTGTTTCTGACCATTTATGTATATCAATAACAAGAGCAGTTCAGTCACACTGCTAACGATAATGTTGCGTCCGATGAACACTCGCTGTGCATCACAACGCACCAAGTTCTATTACTTAAAGAAGCTTTGAGGCGCTCACGTATCTGAGAAGCTACTCATTATTCTCGCACCTTCATTAATAGTCTGCAGTTTGTCACTGTCTCAAACACTTTCTCCAAATCTAGGAATATGGTATCTGCGTGCTGCTTACTTCACATGATGTCGTGCGTTATAAATGGCTCTAAGCGCTATGGGACTTAACATATGAGGTCATCAGTCCCTAGACTTAGAACTGTTTAAACCTAACTAACCTAAGGACATCACACACACAGGATTCGAACCTGCGGCCATAGACGTCGCGCGGTTCCGGACTGAAGCGACCAGAAAGGCTCGGCCACAGCGGCCAGGTCGTGCGTTATAAGAGCAAGCTGAGTTTCACACGAGGTATGTTTTCTTAATCCGTCATGATTTGTGGACAGGTACATCCTCAACAGCTCACATTCTTTAAAATCAGCCAAGTTATCGCGTTGGAAATTGATAGTGAGCGAAGGGAAAATTACTGGCTACATGCCTCTCTGTACTCGTTAATCATGATTAGATTACTTTCACTATATTTGTAGGAGACAGACGTGGTGGCAACTGAACTGTCGCACACTATTTCCCTAAATCTATTCGAAAGTGTGTAGAGAGAACAGCTTCGTCTTTGTACAGACAGATTCCATTTAATGAAATGATAATTAAATCAAGACCCTACGCTGCCGAAAAGCGTTGATATACATCAACGGGGACAGTTGTGTGCTCCGACCGCGACCCGGGATCTCCTGGTTACATGGCAGACGCTCTTTCAATTTTTTTTTTTTTTTTTTTTAATTTCATTTTCTTCGCTTTCGTTCGTTGCATCTGCTCGGGGCGGACGTCATAAGACACTCGTTTAAGTTCGTTGTTGGTCGATTAACTCAGTTTTTTATTCCAGAAGGCAGCTAACCCTCTGACCTAACATGCTGAGCTACCGTCCCGGCAATCCACGTCAGCCACCGAGGGCACGGAAGATAATGCGACTGCAGGAACTGAGTGTTCTAGCAGTAGTGGACACCAAAAGATCCTGAGGAAGATCGCAGCAGAGGGGTCGAAACGTCGAACATTTTAGAAGAAACATGACACACCCTAATAATCCAGAAGATTTTAACTTCAGTGGCTCATACCTGCTTGATAAGGATTTCCATCACTGGAACACCACTCTAAAATTTGTCACACTTTATGGATTCTCTGCTCTTTCCCACATACTATCTGTTTTGTACACCGTCACACACGGTACACAGCAATAACCACAGAAGGCGTTACCAGCAATACATTTCTCGTAGTGGTACCACAAAGTTCCCATCTGTCGTCACATATGTGGTCAACACAACGGGAACCTTATTATGCTCCCGCCACAGTTCTCTCTAATAGCCGATAATTGCGTCCTGACGACAGAGAGAGCGCTCATACCAGGGACTACTGGTATCATTCGCCAAATATACTGCTGGAAAAAATCGCAACACCAAAAAATAATTAATGCAGAGTAATGAAATTTCGAAAATACATTTGCCTTGGTAACATTAAAGTGATTAACTTTGCAAAATCACAAGTAATGCAAGGACAAGATAAGCCATTGCAAATGGGAATGCTGGTTCATTAATAAATGGCGTAATTACAAGCAAGCAGACGTGCCTGCATTGTGTTGCACAAGTGCCGAATGTCAGTTTGTGGGATGGAGTTCCATGCCTGTTGCCCTTGATTGGTCAATACAGGGACGGTTAATGCTATTTGTGGATGACGCTGGAGTTATCGTCCGATGATATGTGCTCGATTAGAGACAGTCTGGTGATCGAGCAGGCCAATGCAGCATGTCGACACTATATAGAACATATTGGGTTACGTCAGCAGTACATGACCGAGCGTTATCCTCTTGGGTAACATCCCCTCGAATACTGCCGGCCATGGTGGCCAAGCGGTTCTAAACGCTTCGGTCTGGAACAGCGCGACCACTACGGTCGCAGCTTCGAATCCTGCCTCGGGCATGGATGTGTGTAATGTCCTTAGGTTAGTTAGGTTTAAGTAGTTGTAAGCTCTAGGGGACTGATGACCTTAGATGCTAAGTCCCATAGTGCTCAGAGCCATTTGAACCATTTGAGCCAATACTCTTCACTGATGGCAACACAAGATATCGAATCACCTGATTGACGTATAAGTTCGTAGTCAAGGTGCGTGGCATAACCACGAGAGTATTCCCGCTGTCATACGTGATCGCGCCCTAGACGATAACTCCAGGTGTAGATCCTGTGTACCTAGAACGCAGACTGGTTGGTTGCATGCCCACAACTGGCCTCCTACTAATCAACACTCGGCCATCAGAGGCACCGCAATAGAACCAGCTTTAATCAGAAAACACAACAGACCGCCATCCCACCCACCAACGAGCTCTCGCTTGACACCACTGAAGTCGCAAATAGCGGTGGTTTTGGGTCGATGGAATGCAAGTAACAGGCCGTCTGGCACGCTGCTGTCCTTGAAGCAACCGATATGTAACATCTCGTTGAGTCACTGAGGTATCAAGTGGTACTCAAATTGCGCCAGAACCATATGCCGATTACGAAGATCCTACACCTCGGTAAGGGCTTCTAACGACCGAGCATTCTCGTGACCACCGGTTCCAGCAGTCGTGTACAATTGCTACATCCCTGCCAAGTCTTTCTGCATGATAGCAGAGGGAACATACATCTTTTCGTAGCCCTATACAGGGCCTTGTTCACGCTCAATGGGGTTTGATAATGGCAATTTTTGTCGCTTTAAAGGCGTTCTTGACTAACATCAACTCACTACGTCCAGTCTCATTGGTAACTAACGCTCACGACCCTTACAGCATGTATTTAAAGCAAATCAGGGCAGCTCGCGGTCATGCCGTTTATTGCTCGTCATCTTGTTCTTATGGTTATGTCAGCTCTTTCTTAATCAATTTTTTTTTGGCGACACTCAGTTGATGGTTTGCTTGCCCGTGAGTGGCAGCAGCAGCGCTTATCGATAAGTGCACTGTTGTATTATCTCTGGAGCGACCGTTAGTATTTCCGGGTCGTCGTCTGTCGGGAGTTCAGTCGGGGACCGAGCGTCACTGAGGCGCGAACAGCCGGTACTCGCCGACCGCTGGCCACACACGTGTACTGTCCGACGGAAGGACACTCGAGCGGGAACGACCGCTGGTTGGTCGTTTGGTTGGTCGTCTCATTCGGCGACGTGTATTTGCTCTTTTGACCGTTTCTGGGCCTTGTCCATTGGTCATCTTGCCGGACGTGGGTCGGTTCCTTCCTTGTGCAGAGATGTCGTGGCCAATCGGCAAGAGTTACCTCTGCATGGGTGTGTCCGAGCCAGTGTGCTCGGGTCGTCGCATCTCAGAGTTCCGGACTTGGAGTTGAGTCGGGATGGGGCTGCAGTGAGGTCCGTACAGCCAAGACACGCCCGACCGTTACTGACACACGTAACTTGAGTGGGGACGACCTTGGTTGGTCGTTCGGTCGTCATTGGACGACGTGTATTTGGTCGCCGACCGCTTATGGAAACTGTGTGAGTCGACTTTTGATTTCTCCTTGTCGTTCCACAGTGACTGGTTGTAGGAATGTCGGAGTTCTTGGTTGGTTGGTTGTTTTGGGGGAAGAGACCAAACTACGAGGTTAAAAAAATAGCTCTGAGCGCTATGGGACTTAACGTCTATGGTCATCAGTCCCCTAGAACTTAGAACTACTTAAACCTAACTAACATAAGGACACCACACAACACCCAGTAACTACGAGGTCATCGGTCTCATCGGCCGTGCCCTTTCAAAAGGAACCATCCCGGCATTTGCATGGAGCGATTTAGGGAAATCACGGAAAACCAAAATCAGGATGGCCTGACGTGGGATTGAACCGTCGTCCTCCCGAGTGCGAGTCCGCTGTGCTAACCACTGCGTCACCCGCTCGGTGGAGTTCTTAGTGCAAGTGTTTACGTGGAACTGTGTGTAGCTTCTGTGATTTCCACTTAGCAGTTATGAATGCTATCTTCGTGCTGGAGTAGGCAGTCGCTCAGTCGGGACAGAGCAAAGAATGTGTTGATGCTATCCGGCACGCCGTGTAGTTCGACAGCCTTTGGAGTTTGTTTATATGTTTGAGTGGTTATTGTGCCTTGACTGTGTTTAGACCCCAATTATTAAGACATAGTCCGGCTGCGATCCTCGTCCTCGCTGATATTTTTGGTTGTCGTTCCGTTGGCCGGGTGGAAGGGAACTGATTGGGTTGTTGGTTGGTTCTTCAGCCTTCCCGAGGTCGTGCTGACACCCGATTATTTAGTGTTACGCTTGGCTGCCTGTCTCTCCTAAACTATTGTTAGAGTTTCCTCTCCAGGCCGACCCTTGGAACACTTCTGAACACCACTGTTCTGCTGTTTGTGATGGTGATTTTGTTTCGTCGCAAGTACTGTGCCAGGCCTTCAGCCAATTTTGTCTGTTCTTTGTTCAGTATATGGCCTTCAGCCGAACCTTATGTGAAGTACTTAAAGTAAGGCCTTCAGGCATTTGTCTAAATTCTTGTGCCTTAAAAGGAATTATGTAAGGATATTTTAATTTTACTTAAGTAAGGCCTTCAGCCGTTTCTCTAAATCCTTGTGTTTTAAAAGGAGTTATTTTACTTTATTATTGAGAAGTTACTTGGACCCTCAGCCGTGAATTGATCCTTGTTGTTTCAAAGAGAAAACTGTGCATTTATTTTCGAGGAATACAGTTGTGAGTTCTTGTGTAACTCGCCGGATTTCACCTCATTTGCATCCTCACAGTGACGCTATTAGCACCACTCTTAAATGACTGGCGCGAAATTTGGATAGACACCGTATTTATGATATAAAAACACGCCTACCAACTTTCGTTTATGTCGTACAACTCCTACTTAGTGGTTTTCCCCGTCAGTATAGTTCGCAGATGGGGCTGACTCTACTGTTCACCGATAAAAGCGGCTGCACACCTTCAGTCCCCCAGTTGCCGATGTGTTGCCAACCAGTTATAGTTACAGACCAGCTGTCAAAGTTACTGATCGTTTGGTGAACAGTTACAGATATCTGCAGAACGCGCAGGTATAGCCAGAAACTACCACTTAGTGGTTATGGGATAGTTAACACCAAGTGTCAAAGAGATTATTCTTACTTGGGCCTAAACTACAAATTGCCTAAAGTAGTCTAGTTTTAATTATTATTGGGTTGTCCACGTTATTCGTGTTTTAGTTACGATAGGCCTGTGATGGCTATCATTGCAGGTGTGCAGGCATGCTAGCTGAATACGGCAGCTACATTTCTGTGGGAGCGGATACGCTTCCTTTTATGTTAGTTGCCAAAACTAGTTGGTAAATACAACACTGTCCGAAAAAACTAAGACTAGCATCGCCTCCCCTACAACAGCTTGTACGTGATCGTCTCATTTCATATAGTTTCTTAGCGCAGTGCTATCCTCAGATAAGATGAAACCTGCTCCAAGTGGTCTTCTCTAATCCTGTATTTGGGTGCTTTCTCTTCGTGTATTTGGGTGCTTTCTCTTCACTATAAGAAATATTTTTCATTTAGTCACATGTAAAGCGAGCTGAAATTCCTTGCACTAAATGGAAGTCAGGGCCAAGTGCTGCTGCATTTACGTGCGATCGTCCAACGACGATTCTTTCTTGCAGACGACGCTATCGTTCAAAGCTTTGTCTTTGAGTCAAGACTGTCGCAGTTTTAGTTTATTTTATTTATTGTAGGTACTGTTGCTAAGCGAAGTGCCCGCGCGGTTAGAGGAGCCATATCAAGGATTGCGCGGCCCTTCCGCCGGAGTTTCGAGTCCTCCCTCGGGCATGGAGGTGTGTGTTATTCTCAGCATAAGTTAGTTTAAGTAGTGTGTAAGTCTAGGGACCGGTGGCCTCAGCAGTTTGGTCCCTTAGGAATTCACACACATTTGAATACATTGTCCGGGTGTGTTTATACCAATCTTATATTAATCCTGCTCGTATTTGCCCTTCTTTCTGTCCATCTGCTCCTCTCCCCTCTATCCAACTGCTCCTTTTCCCTCTGACCATCTCATCCTCCCCTCTCATCCACCGTCCTCGTCTCCCTGTCCATTTCTTCTCCTCCCATTTCTATCTCCTTCTCCCCTCTTTACTCACATCTCTTCCTTACCCCTCTCTGGATATCTCTTCCCCCCATTCTCAGATTCTCATTCTATCTGCTTCTTGCCCCTCTTTCTGTCCATATCCTTTCCCCTCTATCCCTTCCATCCCCTACTCTGTACATCTTCTCCTCTCTCCTTTCTCTTTCCATTTCTCTCTCCCTCTGTCTATTCCTCCTCCCATCTATCTGTAACGCTCTCCTCCTACCCTCTCTCTCTCTGTCCACCTCCTCCTCCACTTCCTTCTTTCCATTTTCTCTCCAAATTATCACCCTCACCCCAATAGGGGGTCTTGCAGTCACAGTATTTCTTTCCAGTTAGTAAGTAATATATATTCCAAGTTCGGTTGAAGTTGATCCAGGAGTATAGGAGGAACATTTTACCCATTGCTTTGCCCACGTACGTGCTTGTCACATATGTTTAACGTATTAGACTCATATTTGTACACGTATTTCGCCCTTATCTCTGGCGAATTCGGTAATGCAGATCCGTTTTCACTCAGCTCAGTGTTTATGACATCACATCTCCTGACGTAAATGCCGTGCATTAACATAATTTTTCAGATACATTTAGTGTTATATGTGGATACTGTCTGAGAAACGTGTTGCGAATCGAGTAAGTAGTAAGGAAGTAATAAATTTAAACGTCATGCAAAATTTAAACGTCATACATAATGCAGCAGTTTCTCATACATCCTATGACATCGTATCGCCTGAACTACATGTCGCACAATGATATAATTTTGCAGGTACATTCAGTGGTATATGTGAATATTGTCTGAAAAATATACCACAGATACATTCAGTAGTAAAGAAGTGATAAATTAATACGTCATTCCTGATGCGGCAGTTTCGCTGCATGTGCAGCGAAATTGTAGAAAGAGATAAACTTTTTCCCTTTCGTCGTTTTCTGTAACTTATCAGCAAGGAAAGTTTCGGAAAGCTTTTAAATTATGTGCAAAAATTCGTTGCAAGTTCTCTCTAAGGGCTCTCATTCTCAAGCACTGGATGAATAATACCCGGGTATTCGGGTATCGTCGGCTACTCTTCGTTTTCGCCCCCATCTGCACACCTTCGAGAGGTGGTTCTTACCTCCACAACGATTATTTCCCGACAGTAAGTAAAAAATTTGTATAAGCTCCTACGGGACCAAACTACTGAGGTCATCGGTCCCTAGACCAACACATTACTTAATCTAACTTAAAATAACTTACGCTAAGCACAACACATACATCCATGTCCGAGGGAGGACTCGAACCTCCGACGGGTGAGCTGCTCGAACCATGACAGGACGCCTGAGACCGCCGGACAGTAAGTGATACATATAGCGAGTTTGGATTAAATCGGTCCAGTGGTTTAGAAGGAGATGGGGAACATAGATACGTATTTATCAGATGTATGGGTTTCGCACAGTACAATCAAAGAATTAACAAAAATGAATATAGTGTCCTATGATTGAACAACTACTCTAATTCCGTAAATGTGAACGTTATCTATGGCAGGAATCAGTGTTTTCAGAATACTTTGCGGCGTCATTTAATCAAAAATCCCTCATAAATGTGAAGCTGTGTAGCATCTATCTGAAATTAAAATGTGCTGACGTGTTTATCATTAGACAACACATCAGCTAACTGAGAACTGAGAAGATACGAGTTTTATGCAGTTTTAGTAATACTGTGGTAACCACTATAAGAACCTCCTGAAGTATTAAAACAAATAGTTATAAAATAAAACTTGAGAAAGGTGACATAAGATATGTTAACCTCATGTTATATGCCATAGCTCTACATCGACATCTGTACTCAGGGTCGGCTCCGAGTCTCTGCACCAGGCATCGATCCTGCACAGATTTTTATGCGTGTCGCTACAGTCTTTCGGCTGAAGAATCGTCTGTGAGTGGTCTAACATATTCTCCAACCTTATCTGCTACATCATAACTTGAGTTGTAAACAGTACTGGGACTGTAACTCTCCATTGGGGTTTTCTGTCTATGTTGCTCTCTTAAGAACGGCGTTCAGACAAGAAAAGAATAGGAGATTTTGTAATACGTTGCTGTAGAAGAATGCTTAAGATTGCATAAATAACAAATAATAAGCGAATAATATAACTCGGAGAAAAAATACTACAATTGGACCAAAATAAGGGTGAGGTTCATAGGACAAATTCTGAGGTACTAAGGAACTGTCAGTTAGGAAACGGAAGGAAGTGTGGGTGAGGTAAATACTACAGAAGGAGACCAACTGTCGAATACAGTAGGTTCAAACGGACGTAAGGTGTCGTAGTTAGGGAGCTATGAAGAGACTTGCAAAGAACACAGTAGCATGTAGGTCTGCACCAAGTCAGTCTTCAGAATTTAAACCACAAAAGCAATAAATAGTACATTGAGTTTTATCTGCTCGGAAGACTTGAATCCAGTCACAGATCCTGTCAAATACACGGTAAGCTGGTATTTTGTTCTCTGCACAAAAGTGCGAAACAGTATCGAACGCCTTCCAGAAGTAAAGAAACACGTCGTAACGGCGGTTTCATTGTCAACCGCGCTCTTATCTCACGGCGAACAGAGCCAGCTGAGTTTCGCGAGATCTCTATTTCCAGAACCCTTGCGGATATGTGAAGAGATGATTTCTCTTCCCTAAAAGCTTCACAACTTAAAACGCGCTACATACTTCTAAAACAGATTGACGTCAATCTTATACAGACTTATTATATTGTGAAACTGTCCGACGACCCTTTTTGAAACTGCACATGACCGTAATGCTTAACATCAGCAGTTCCACACCTGGAGGTAATTACTCCTGAGGGGTAAAATGAAATTTTCTAAGGAGTAGAAACTAAACAGTTCGATTCTATTCCAGTCACGAAACTAAAATACTTTCAAAACATCACTACTATTACCACTATTCCCAAGCAGGGTAGCCTCGCGGTCTGGGGCGCCTTGTCACGGTCTGTGGGGCTCCCCCCGTCGGAGGTTTGAGGACTCGCTCGGGCGTGTGTGTGTGTGTGTGTGTGTGTGTGTGTGTGTGTGTGTGTGTTGTCCATAGCGTAGGATAGTTTAAGCTAGATTAACTAGTGTGTAGGCTTAGGGATCGCTGACCTCTGCAGCTTGGTCCCATAAGACAACACCACAATTTTTTTCTTCTTATCACTATTACTATTGTTAGTGGCTGTGGTCAGACACAAAGCATTAACAGCCTCAACTCTTTCAATTTATGCCAGTTCAGAAGTAAGGTGTGCAGGTGTGTCACATTTACGAATAGTAAGTATAGTGCACACATGGACACATGGGGTTGCAGTGTCCAGGCCAAGAAAGTGCCGCAATAGGGGGTAGTAATGCAGGGGAAGTATATTTGTAACAAGTGTCTACCATCACTGTGTTTAGTTATTTTTCTTATCTGAGAAGTAGTTATGGGAAGCACTTGGGATGCACCACGAATTCCTTCGTTATTCATTCCAACACACATACACACACACACACACACACACACACACAAACACACACACGCAGACACACACACACAAATTACGTATCATTCATCTTTCATTATTTTAAAAATAAAAATATTGTAAGAAAACCCTTTCATTTTGCCGTTCAGTCAGATGCCTCAAAATGTTCAAATGTGTGTGAAATCTTATGGGACTTAACTGCTAAGGTCATTAGTCCCTAACCTTACACATTACTTAACCTAAACTATCCTAAGGACAAACCCACACACGTATGCCGGAGGGAGGACTCAGACCTCAGCCAGGACCAGCCGCACAGTCCATGACTTCAGCGCCATTAGACCGCTCGGCTAATACCGCTGTCAGGTGATAATGTGGTGGAGGAGCAGGGCAACAGGCAGTCGGAAGGGGGGAGAAGGGCGGGTGTACCAGCTAATGTCTAATTGCACTCATAGTCTATGAAAGGTTGGGAACCGCTGCTACAGAACTCGTAGAGCGCTCTGTGTGTTCGGCGACGTGGGCGGCTCGGCAGCTGTGCTGTCTGTAGGCAAGGCAGGCAGGTGCGAAACTGCAGCTGGTGCAGGTCGAACCCGCACTGTTCCGCTCTGTTGCGTGCGGGCCTTCTTCGTAACCTGCATAGTCAGCGCTTGCGTGGCAGTTCTGTCAAATCCTTCGAAGTGGGATACAAAAGTGAATGAAGCATCCTCTACCACCGTGAAATATTAGCGTTGAAACGGAATAAATCAAAGTGATGCGCCTCATAAACCACCTAAGAACAGTAGAACACTCTTATTTTATGAAAAGCGTTTTTTGGAATGTAGATGTTTGGTTTTATGCGTCCAGCCATCATTTCCTCTCCTTTTATCAGCTACAATACCGATGACAGAAATTTTATAGCCACTGAGAAAACGAGAAAATTCCTTGCAGACACAGCAAATGAGACCTTCAAGGAAGTTCACAATTGCTCAATAATCTACACTACTGGCCATTAAAATTGTTGAGGCACGAAGATGACGTTCTACAGACGCAGAAATTTAACCGACAGGAAGAAGATGCTGTGATATACAAATGATTAGATTTTCAGAGCATTCACACAAGGTTGGCGCCGGTGGTGACACCTATAACGTCCTGACATGACGAATGTTTCCAACCGATTTCTCATACACAAACAGCACTTGACCGGCGTTGCCTCGTGAAACGTTGTTGTGATGCCTCGTGTAAGGAGGAGAAACGCGTTCCATCACGTTTCCGACTTTGATAAAGGTCGGGTTGTAGCCTATCGCGATTACAGTTTACCGCATCGCGACACTGCTGCTCGCGTTGGTCGAGATCCAATGACTGTTAGCAGAATATGGAATCGGTGGGTTCAGGAGGGTAACACGGAACGTAGTGCTAGATCCCAACGTATCACTAGCAGTCGAGATGACAGGCATCTTATCCGCATGGCTGTAACGGATCGTGCAACCACATCTCGATCCCTGAGTCAACAGATGTGGACATATGCAAGACAACAACCATGTGCACGAATAGTTCGATGACGTTTGCAGCAGCATGGACTATCAGATCGGAGACCGTGGCTGCGGTTACCCTTGACGGTTCATCACAGACAGGAGCGCCTGTGATGGTGTACTCAACGACGAACCTGGGTGCACGAATGGCAAAACGTTATTTTTTCGGGTGAATGCAGGTTCTGTTTACACCATCACGATGGTCGCATCCGTGTTTGGCGACATCGCGGTGAACGCACTTTGGAAGCGTGTATTCGTCATCGCTATACTGGCGTATCACCCGACGTGATGGTATGGGATGCCATTGGTTACACGTCTCGGTCACCTCTTGTTCGCATTAACGGCACTTTGAACAGTGGACGTTACATTTCAGATGTGTTACGACCCGTAGCTCCACCCTTCATTCGATCCCTGCGAAACCCTACATTTCAGAATGCACGACCGCATGTTTCAGGTCCTGTACGGGCCTTTCTGGATACAGAAAATGTTCGGCTGCTGTCCTGGCCAGCACATTCTCCAGATCTCTCACCAATTGAAAACGTCTGGTCAATGGTTGCCGAGCATCTGGCTCGTCACAATACGCCAGTCACTACTCTTGATGAAGTGTGGTATCGTGCTGAAGCTGCATCGGCAGCTGTACCAGTACACCCCATCCAAGCTCTGTTTGACTCCATGCCCAGGCGTATCAAGGCCAGAGGTGGTTGTCCTGGGTACTGATTTCTCAGGATCTATGCACCCAAATTGCGTGAAAATGTTATCACATGTCAGTTCTAGTATAATATATTTGTCCAATGAATACCCGTTTATCATCTGCATTTCTTCTTGGTGTAGCAATTTGAATGGCCAGTAGTGCATAAACAAATGAAGTGAACTTCAGCTTGAAGAAGAAAAATGACATTCTTAAATGTAGATGGCACCTCTGTAGTCTGTGTAACAGATGAAAAATATCTGAAAACGTATACTGATTCTCGGTTGAAGTCGTGCGAACACAGGAAGATACTTGTCAGTAGACCTGCATGAGCATGTTAATGCCCTTAGAGTCCTGTCATAAGTATATAACAGCCAGCGACTTTTAATAACACACTATTCATACATACCTTCAATTATCTCACATTCTCTTCTGGGGAATAAATGCACAAAATATGAATACAGTTTTCAAACTTGAGGAAAGGAGTAATAACCAAAAACAGTAGTCCATCTCATTACAGTGGTCTGTTTAAAACACTGGGTATTTTAGTTCCACCATGTGACATTGTAAACATTAAAAATATTATGGATAACTACCGCACAGACAGCTCTGTCCAAGGCCATGAAACAAGATGTCGACTCAACTTACATTTACCAAGAAGGAATAAACATAAAAGTCAAAACAGTATTTTCTATCAAGGAATAAAGCTGTTCAATAGATTATTAAAGGAGATTAAAGAATTTGCTAATACACATTTATTTATAAAAGATGAAAATTACCTGTTAACCCAAAAAATCTATTGATTGAAGAATTAGTTAATAATACAGGTAACACAAATTATAATCATGACAATAAAACACTCAACATTATATACACTTTTGCACTATACACGGTGATTCAAAAAGAATACCACAACTTTAAAAATGTGTATTTAATGAAAGAAACATAATATAACCTTCTGTTATACATCATTACAAAGAGTATTTAAAAAGGTTTTTTTCCACTCAAAAACAAGTTCAGAGATGTTCAATATGGCCCCCTCCAGACACACGAGCAATATCAACCCGATACTCCAACTCGCTCCATACTCTCTGTAGCGTATCAGGCCTAACAGTTTGGATAGCTGCTGTTATTTCTCGTTTCAAATCATCAATGGTGGCTGGGAGAGGTGGCCGAAACACCATATCCTTAACATACCCCCATAAGAAAAAATCGCAGGGGGTAAGATCAGGGCTTCTTGGAGGCCAGTGATGAAGTGCTCTGTCACGGGCTGCCTGGCGGCCGATCCATCGCCACGGGTAGTTGACGTTCAGGTAGTTACGGACAGATAAGTGCCAATGTGGTGGCGCTCCATCCTGCTGAAATATGAATTGTTGTGCTTCTTGTTCGAGCTGAGGGAACAGCCAATTCTCTAACATCTCCAGATACTGTAGTCCAGTTACAGTAGCACCTTCGGAGAAAAAGGGACCAAAAACTTTGTTGGCTGAAATGGCGAACAAATGTACAACTAAATGAAACTTTATAGCTCCCTTAATTCGCCGACAGATAGTGCTTAGCTCTGCCTTTTGTCGTTGCAGAGTTTTAAATTCCTAAAGTTGTGGTATTCTTTTTGAATCACCCTGTATTACCTCCTTCTTCTTTTCTAGTTTCTCGAAGAACGTAATTACAAGACTTTTTTTGGGTCATCATTCTTCTGACTGGTTTGATGCGGCCCGCCACAAATTCCTCTCCTGTGCTAACCACTTTATTTCACTGTAACACTTACAACCTACGTCCTCAGTTATTTGCTGGATGTATTCCAATCTCTGTCATCCTCTACAGTTTTTGCCCTCTACAGTTCCCTCTAGTACCATGGAAGTCATTCCCTCATGTCTTAACAGATGTCCTATCATCCTGTCCCTTCTCTGCGGGCGCTGATAACCTCGCTGTTGTGCGCCCTAAAACACTAATCAACATCATCATCATCATGTCCCTTCTCCTTATCAGTCTTTTCCACATATTCCCTTCCTTCCGATTCTGCACAGATCTCCTCATCGTCCCTTACGTTATCAGTCCACCTAATTTTCAACATTCGTCTGTAGCACCACAGCTCAAATGCTTCGATTCTCTTCTGTTCCGGTTTTCCCACGGTCCATGTTTCACTACCATACAATGATGTACTCCAGACGTACATTCTCAGAAATTTCTTCCTCAAATTAAGGCCGGTATTTGATATTAATAGACTTCTTTTGGCCAGGAATGCCCTTTTTGCCATTGCTAGTCTGCTTTTGACGTCCTCCTTGCTTCGTCCGTCATTGGTTATTTTACTGCCTAGGTAGCAGAATTCCATCTACTTCGTGACCATCGATCGTGATTATTAAGTTTCTCGCTATTCTCGTTTCTACTACATGTCACTACCTTCGTCTTTCTTCGATTTACTCTCAGTCCACACTCTTTACTCATTGGAATGTTCACTCCATTCAGCAGGGCATGTAATACTTCTTCACTTTCAATCAGGATAGCAATGTCATCAGCGAATAATATCATTGATATCCTTTCACCTTGAATTTTAATTCCATTCATGAACCTTTCTTTTATTTGTATCATTGCTTCCTCGAGGTACAGATTGAAGAGTAGGGGCGAAAATCTAAATCCTTGTCTTACACTCTTTTTAATACGAACACTTCGTTCCTGGTCGTCCACTCTTATTATTCCCTAAAGGCTGTTGTACATATTGTATATGACCCGTCTCTCCTTGTAGTTTACCCCTATTTTTCCCAGAATTTCGAACATATTGCACCATTTTACATTGTCTAACCCTTTTCCAGGTCGACAAATCCAATGAACGTGTCTTGATTTTTCTTTAGCTTTGCTTGCATTATTAACCGCTACGTCAGAATTGCCTCTCTCGTGCTTTAGGAAAGGTACAGCTAAAGTTATCGCCATCTAGGGCATCCTCAATTTTCTTTTCCATTATTCTGTGTATTATTCTTGTCAGCGACTTTGATGTAAGAGCTGTTAAGCTGATTGTGCGATAACTCTCGCACTTGTTAGCTCTTTCCGTCTTCGGAACCGTATGGATGATGTTTTTCCGAAAGTCAAATGGTATGTCGCCAGACTCATACATTCTACACACCAACGTGAACAGTCGTTTTGTTGACACTTCCCCAAAATATTTAAATACTGATTCTAATATTGATCCCCTATCTCTTCTAAATAGACTGCTGTTTCTTCTTTCATCACATTAGACAAATCTTCCCCTCATAGAGGCTTTCAATGTACTCTTTCCACCTATCCGCTCTCTCCTCTACATTTAACAGTGGGATTCCTGTTGTACTCTTAATGCTCCTACCCTTGCTTTTAATTTCACCGAGGGGTGGTTTTGACTTTCCTGTGTGCTGAGTCTGTCTGACCAAAAATCATTTCTTTTTCGATTTCTTCATATTTTTAATGCAGCCATTTCGTCTTAACTTCCCTGCACTTCCTATTTATTTCATTCCTCAGCGACGTGTATTTCTGTATTCCTGAGCTTCCTGGAACATTTGTTTACTTCCTCCTTTCAACGATTAATTGAAGTATTTCTTCTCTTACCCATGGTTTCTTCGCAGTTTCCTTCTTTGTACCTATGTTTTCCTTGCCAACTTCTGTAATGGCCCTTTTAGGGATGTCCGTTCATCTTCAACTGTGCTGCCCACGGAGCTATTGCTTATTGCTGTATATAAAGCCTTAGAGAACTTCAACCGTATCTCGTCAATCCTTAGTACTTCCTTATCCCACTTCTTTCCGTAATGATTCTTCCTGACTAATGTCTTTAACATCAGCCTACTCTTCATCACTACTATATTGTGATCTGAGTCTATATCTGCTCCTGGGTACGCCTTACAATCCAGTACCTGATTTCGGAATCTATGTCTGACCATGATGTAATCTAACTCAAATCTTCCAGCATCACCCGACCTTTACCGAGTATACCTCCTGCTTTTGTGATTCCTGAAGAGAGTATTCGCTATTACTAGCTGAAGTTATTACAGAACTCAATTAAACTTTCTCCTCTCTCATTCCTTGTCCCAAGGCCATATTCTCCTGCAACCTTTTCTTCTACTCCTTCGCCTACAACTGCATTCCAGTCCCCCATGACTATTAGATTTTAATCTACCTCTACATACTCTATTACCCTTTCAATATCCTCATTCACTTTCTCTGTCTCTTTATCTTCAGCTTGCGACGTTTGTATGTATACCTGAACTATCGTTGCCGGTGTTGGTTTGCTTTAGATTCTGATAAGAATAGCCCTATCACTGAACTGTTCACAATAACACACTCTCTGCCTTACCTTCCTATTCATAACGAATCCTAATCCCGTTATACCAATTTATGCTGCTGTTGATATTACCCTACACTCATCTGACTAGAAATTCTTGTCTTTTTTCCACTTCGCTTCACTGGCACCCACTATATGTAGATAGAGCATTTTCATTTCCCTTTCCAGATTTTCTAGTTTCTCTACTACTTTCAAGATTCTGACGTTCCACGCCTCGACTCGTACAGTGTTGTTATTTCGTTGATTATTCAATCTTTTTCTGATGGTAACCTCTCCCTTGGCAGTCCCATCCCGGAGATCCGAATGGGGGACTATTCTGGAATCTTTTGCTAAAGTAGAGATCATCATGGCACTTCTTCAATTACAGGCCACATGTCTGTGGTACACGTTATGTGTCTTTCATGCCGTGGTTTCCATTGCCTTATGCATCCTCATGCTGTTCATCGTTGCTGATTCTTCCACCTTTAGGGGCAGCTTCCCACCCCCAGGACACGATAGTGCCCTGAACCTCTGTCTGCACCTCCGCTCTCTTTGACAAGGCCGTTGGCAGGATGAGGGCGACTTCTTATGCCGGAAATCTTCGGCCGCCAATGCTGATTATTAATCAAAATTTCAGCAGAGGCGGGATTCGGACCCAGGACCGCAGATGTTCTAATTATCAATCAAAGACGCCACCCCCCCTCCCCACCAATTTTTGCGTTTGGTCTGGGCGGACGTCACATGACATCCGTCCAAGTTGATCGTTGATTCCTTTACTCAGTTTTTTATTACAGAGGGCCACCGCCTTTCTGACGGAACACACTGAGCTACCGTGCCGGCTACCCCTTAGACCACGGGTGCAAACTCGAAGGCTAAATAAAGTGTAATACTAATACACTATCCTCCTTCTGAGCACAACATGTCACTTATTTTTTTTTAGGTTAGCAAGTGGGAAGTTGCGCTGCACAGAATGAACCTGCATCAGTCGGCAGTGTGCGTAGTGTTATTAAACAATGTCTGTATAGTGTCTGCAGTGACTGCTAGTGAGAAAAGAATGAACAGTGTAGCATCAGACATTTTCATTATTAAATAACGTACTTGTAAAACAGTATTGTGCACTAGGGTAAACCGAATGAGGCAGCCCTATGTTAAACAAGGTGGCGTTGTATTCGGGAGGGGGGAGGCTCCTATCTGCATATAGCCATTCTGATTTAGCTCCTCTGTGGTTTCCCTAAATTATTTCAGGCGAATGCTAGGGTGGTTCCTAGTATAAGTCCGCAAGAAGTACCTGCCACGTTCTTGTCATTCTGAACCTGTCTTTTTGTTGTTATTTTTTATTTTTGCTGTCCTTAAATTGTAATACCAAGACACGTCAAATATCCTTATAATTAGTCTAAGAGCGAATAAAGCAACAACAAGAACTACTACTACTACTTCTACTACTACTGCTAGTAAACTCTGACCTAAGAGAACTTGGAAGTCACAACTGCACCATCCTACCGCTCTGTCATCCACACCCAATAGGCTTCACTGGATGCAGATATGGAGGGGCCTGTTGTCAGCACACAGCTCTACCGGCCGCTCAGTTTTCGTGACCGAGGCGGCTGAAGGGAGAAGGTAATCAATTGCCCTCAAAAGGAATCAGTGCACCCTGCTTGCCAACAGCGCTCGTCTGACGCGGAAGGTAACTTGGCAATCGGCAGCAATGAAGCTAACCAAGAAAGGGAACCAAATGGCAAAGCTGAAATATGCCATGACCTGCGAGAACCTCTAGATTCGACCCAAGGCTTAGATAACACAGCGGCGAAGCCATTGGCGCCATCACAACTGCTACTGCCACCACTACAGTTTCTGAAATGAATTTAACTCAAATAAAGCTGATCTTTTACAATCAATAAAAGGTCTAGCTTCTGATAGGAAAATTGTTGAATTTTTCATCACAGTGGATAATATTGTTAAGGAAATACCTTTGTTGGAAGTGAAACCATTTACATTGCGTTGTTGGCGAAATAGGAAAAATTTTAATTAGACAAGAGCTGGCATAATGATTTACTAAAGAAGTTTCCATCACTACTGATTCTCCGGCTAAGTTAGTAATAGGCAGACTTTAGGCGCATTTCCTTGAGGAAAACCATGTCTCGCAAAAAACTCTGATGGTGAGATGAACTGTACAGTCTCTGTGCATTGTTTGACAAGGATTAAGTTCAGCTACTCTATGTAGATTTTGTATCATTTTCCACGAATTAATATCATATCCAGCAATCCTTCTTTAGTAGGGTCGACATAAGAGTGTGAAGGAAGAGTAACTAGCAGACGGAGAGAGAGAAGAAGACGAAAAAGAATAAGGAAGGGATGGTTAGAGTCCACAAAAGTGGTAACGTGCTGGAGATGTATTACAGGAAATGTTGTGCAGACTTGGACTTTTTGAGTAACAACTCCATTTATTGGGTACAGAGATCCTTATTTCTTGTTTTTGGCCGGCCGCGGTGGTCTAGCGGTTCTGGCGCTGCAGTCCGGAACCGCGGGACTGCTACGGTCGCAGGTTCGAATCCTGCCTCGGGCATGGGTGTGTGTGATGTCCTTAGGTTAGTTAGGTTTAAGTAGTTCTAAGTTCTAGGGGACTTATGACCTAAGATGTTGAGTCCCATAGTGCTCAGAGCCATTTTTTTCTTGTTTTTGGGTACTACGTCGTAACGCTCTCACAGTGCCAAGTGGGCCCAACGGAACGAAGGAGTAAAGACCGTATTTTACATCTGCTGTTGTGTTTCTTACCGGTTTGAATTGGTCAGCAACGAAAGCATGTAAAACGAATCGCGTTTTCAGAAAGTTTCAGTGTGTGTTGTCCTAGGTTTGTACTTGCGTCATACAAAAGGAAATGATTGAACTGCAAAGTTGTGTTGATGACGACACACACATAAACAGGATAAGCAGCAATGAAGCTAAACAAGAAAGGGGACCAAATGGCAAAGCGAAAATATGCCATGACATCGAGAACTTCTAGATTCGACTCGAAGCTGCGACGTAGTATGAAGTCATCGTAGTTTCCTACTGACGATAGAAACACCTGCTTACGAAGCCTATGTTAGCCTCAATGTCACCCATTCAACATGACTAGCCTTAATGGGTTTTACATAGTAATATAGATAAATAAAGGACTGTTCCAAGTCTTTATACAGGGTGTTACAAAAAGGTACGGCCAAACTTTCAGGAAACATTCCTCACACACAAATAAAGAAATGATGTTATGTGGACATGTGTCCGGAAACGCTTAATTTCCATGTTAGAGCTCATTTTAGTTTCGTCAGTATGTACTCCAACGTGATCAAATTGTAAATTTTCACAATCAACATGTGTGGGCTGACGAGAATCCGCACGCAATTGTGCAATCACGTCATCAACACAGATTTTCTGTGAATGTTTGGGCAGGCATTGTTGGTGATGTCTTGATTGGGCCCCATGTTCTTCCACCTACGCTCAATGGAGCACGTTATCATGATTTCATACGGGATACTCTACCTGTGCCTTTACAAGTACGACACAACATGTGGTTCATGCACGATGGAGCTCCTGCACATTTCAGTCGAAGTGTTCGTACACTTCTCAACAACAGATTCGGTGACCGATGGATTGGTAGAGGCGGACCAATTCCATGGCCTCCACGCTCTCCTGACCTCAACCCTCTTGACTTTCATTTATGGGGGCATTTGAAAGCTCTTGTCTACGCAACCCCGGTACCAAATGTAGAGACTCTTCGTGCTCGTATTGTGGACGGCTGTGATACAATTCGCCATTCTCCAAGGCTGCATAAGCGCATCAGGGTTTCCATGCGACGGAGGGTGGATGCATGTATCCTCGCTAACGGAGGACATTTTGAACATTTCCTGTAACAAAGTGTTTGAAGTCACGCTGGTACGTTCTGTTGCTGTGTGTTTCCATTCCACGATTAATGTGATTTGAAGAGAAGTAATAAAATGAGCTCTAACATGGAAAGTAAGCGTTTCCGGACATTTGTCCACATAACATATTTTCTTTCTTTGTGTGTGAGGAATGTTTCCTGAAAGTTTGGCCGTACCTTTTTGTAACACCCTGTATGTATATAATCTACTGTAAATGTGTTTATTATCATTCAATTCAAGACGTCTGGTGACACCGCATTTTTCTATAAGATCCTATTTTTCAAACTTATGCCACAAGGTGACCTCGCAATATTTCCTTCAAGTTCTGGGACTCCCCTCTGGCACCACTTATTGCTTTCCATCCCTTTCCAGACAAATCCTTTCATCCGCGTATTGATTCCTTTCTACTGCCTCCTACTTGCATTTCCACCATGTATGCCACCAGTCCAGTCGATGGTGACCCTTCACCATTATCAGCTGATGCTCCTGATTTCTGTGTTATGTGAGGTCGCTGCTCCACATTCAAGTACTGATGCTCGAGACCCGGTCCTTGTTCCTGCACTCCATCAGTCTTCAACTGGGATGTCAGATTCTGTGAGTGTGTCATCCGATCCTTTCATTGTGGCAGCAGCACAGGACCACACGCTTTCTCTTGCCTTGTCCATTTCTGCCTACAAGAGGGGTCACGGACACTGTGTCTCCGAATAACCATCTGGGGTGGTCCGCCTTTCTGCGGACGTTCCACTGCAGGCTCCAGGTCTGGCTTCCACCGACGGCTCTCTATGCGCAACAAGCGAGATCTCTAGGCCAAGTAATGGCCGGTATGCATTTCGTCACTCAGAGACTCGTCAGTCCTAAATAACAAATGCCAGGCAGCGATTGCCGCTGTGTGATGCCACAAGCAGAGTCACTAAGTTTTGCTGCAGCTTGTGTGGTCTGTGGTGTTGGTCAGTATCATGCCTCATGTCCTTCCGTCTTCCTTCCTAGTTCGCAGGTACTTCTGCGACACTCATCTTCTATTGCATACAGTCGCTTCTATTCGCCGACTGCTACTAGTTTCGTGCAGTTCCACTTCTTTCAGACAGAAATTTGGGAAAACTGCAAATCCGTCGTTCTGTAGTCCGGATCATTTTTATCCGTATTACGTGGGCCACCTACTGGATGATAACATGGTCACCAGAGTCGTCTTGGTTCCCTCACGTCACCCACCGGATGATAACATGGTCACCAGAGTGATCTTGGTTCCCTCAGGTCAGCCACAGCACAATATACACAGTTCACCAGTTCTCCAGTCCACCAGTCCACCAGCCAGATCTCCATGGTTGTTCTCTCTTGGAAATTTACATGAAAAATTTCCGCTTTGAAGAGTGGGGCTAGGATCATCAGCGAGTGATTTGTCCATGGCGGAGACGCAGTAGTCTTTCTATTTTCATATCAATTCTGGCTGGTTCTCATTGGAACCAGCTTCAGGTTTCGCAGCACACCAGGCTCGAACTTTTACAGGAATCGGCGAAACGCCGCGTGTAATGAGGGTAATGGGTTGGGGCACTACGTCCATAGTTGTAGATAAGTTGAGAATTTAGTTATGACCGAAGGCGTGCTAAGGTATGTAAATGTGCAGGCTTTCGTGGCCGTTGTCACTCTGGTAACCATGTTATCATCCGTTAAGATCTTCTGTGTTGTTAGGCCGCGCCATATTTCCTCCTAAAATAATCGACGTTTCGACCCCTCTGCTGGGATCTACTTCAGGATGTTTGTGTGTCCACTATTGGTAGAGACCAGTGTCGCGTTCTCATATAAAGAGGAGATTTCCCGCGATTGTGCTGGAGAAGTGGGAGTATTGGTTAAAATTCTTGTGGCTACCATTGGTGGGCCATCGACGTAGGCTAATATTCCTGCGCTGATGCAGAAGAAGGGGCGTTATTGGCTAAACTCTTATGGATACTATTGGTGGCCCATCGTCATTGGATAGAAAGGTACTATTCCACGCTTATGCTGTAGTATAGGGGGAATGTTACCCAAAATATTATTGTCCGTCGAGGTGATTTGCAGCGCGTTGTTTGAACTGCTCGCACACCGCGGCCACATATTCACTTCCCTGATGGCGGGGAGCGATGATGTTGGAAGCCGATAGCCGTCCTCTCTGTTGAAATTACACGCGTTCTTGAAAATTTCAACCGCTTCTCGGTCCTATCTTCTATAAATGTTGGTTTCCTTAGCCAGCACAAGTACGTTATTAAAATCGATGTCAGAGCTACAGTTCTCGTTTTGTTCCTCTACTCCCCATTTTACACTTTGTTTTAGCTTCGAGTGCCGTTCGTGTTCCTTAATGCGTTCTTTAACAGTTCTTCCCGTTTCACCTACATATATGGAAAAAATCTTTTATTTTGTTTTGACTAAAGAAAGATGTCTGGATACCATTTTCCTTTAGAATTCTGCTCACGCGGTCAGTGATCCCAGAAACGAACGGTAACCTAACAGACTGAGAAGGCGGTTCCTCGTCATTCTTATTAGCGTGATTAATATTCCGCCTAAAATCCCTGTCGACTGAACAACTATCATACCCATTTGCCCTCTTTGTCCTCATTGAAAAATTCAATTCTGATTCCAGGTTATCATCGCTGATTCGGAAGGCACGTGAAGACAGAGTGCTGAGCACTGCTTTCTTCTGGGCTTGGTAGTGGTGGGAAGTAGCATCTAAATACTTGTTTCTATTGGTCGGCTTTATA
Source organism: Schistocerca piceifrons (assembly GCF_021461385.2). Lineage (NCBI taxonomy): Eukaryota > Metazoa > Arthropoda > Insecta > Orthoptera > Acrididae > Schistocerca > Schistocerca piceifrons. Next base: position 193,030,606 of record NC_060138.1, read on the forward strand.
TACATTCTGTGACCGAGAGAGTGATTATATCTTCTGTATACCAATACATCTAGCAACGGGAGAGCGACCTCACTCCAAACCTCCATGATAAATTTGGTTTTGGGGTGAATACCATTTACGAAATTGTGGAACGCATTAAGTTCTTCTCTGTGTGGCTTTACAACAAGTATATAGTTCACTTAACGGAGCCAAAGAGAAAGCTTCATTGCAGCACTACTTAATGCTTGTTCCTCAAAATGTTCCAGAAAAATGTCAGCTGCAACTGGCGATATCGGTGAGCCCATAGCAAGGTCGTCAGCTTATTCATGGAATTCACCTTTGTTTTTAAAATAGCTCGAATGAAGACATAATTAAGTCACATACTTCTGGAGTAACATTCTCCCTTACAATCTCCATTGCATCTGATACTGGGACGTTAGTAGGGAACGATGTCACATTGAACCTAACAAGAACGTCACCTGCAGATACCTTCACTGTGCGTATAATTTCTGAAAAATGTTTCGAATCTTTGACAAAAATATTTGTTTTACCAACTAGATGTCTCAGTTTACCAGATAAATGACGTGCTGAAAAATAAGTTGGCGTGTTAATCACACGGTAGCCCTCAAAGGAACCGATTCTTTATGTATCTTGGGTAGTCCATTCTGGGTGAGACAGGTATTGGAGTTCTTTGTAATAGAGCTGTCCGATCTGGAGTATGATATCAGGTTTTTCACTTTCCGAACGATTCTATTCGTGGGATCGCTTTTTAACTTGTGATACACAGGATCAGCTAGTGATTGTTCCATCTTCCTGTGATAATCCACAGCGTCCAAAACAACAGTAGCATTCCCCTTATCCGATTTCCTTACAACGATGCTTTCGTTTCTCATGAGTTCATGGAGATTTCCTTTCCTTCGCCGATATGTTGCTTTTGGGACATTTCGATTTCCGTAGAACTCTCGACACATCTTGTCTTACGTCTCCGGCCTTCATCTTCGGAAGACAAAACTTCGACGGCACTCACAATTTATTCAACAGGTATTCTCTTCGATGTAGTTGCGAAGTAAGAATCCAAAAGATTTTAACTTTACTTTCGTGCAAGGAAATTTCGTGCCGTTACGATGACCACTTCGTCAGGATGGGTTAGTGGTTTGAACGTCTGCCTAGTGAGCAGGAGATGCGGGTTCGAATCCCAGTTCAGCATAAATTTCAACTTGACGTAAACCAGTGCCCAATAGCAGCTAAATACCAATAATCCCACTGTGTCTTGTCTTACGCATACAACGTTTAGCTTTCACCTCACCACAAATGTCCAGAGTACAACTATATTGCCTTTCTTCCTGGAATACGTAAATTCACTACATGTTACTACTACCATAACCACTTATAAGCCATAAAATTGTTTAGTCTCTGTTTATGTAGAAACACATTAACTTTAATAATTTCCATTGAAGGAATCTCGAAGAACGGAGTCAATGAACTATTTATGATTTTTCGGAATGATGATAATCGGAATAATCATAAGTTTATTTCTTACTGGCTCGTAATGAAAAAGTCAAAGTCTGTTAGGTGACAAACTTACCATGAATGCTGAACGCTGTCAACAGTCTTAGTGCCATCCAGGAACATCAGTCATGCAGCATTTGCTACACAGTAGGTCAAGTCAGAGGTGGCAAAGTGCCCTGGCGGACATCTGGTTATTCGTAATGCTTGCGGTGAGGAGTCTTCTACATCGGATACCTTCAGGAACTACGTACTGCAAATCTTGGAGGTTATTCAGCATCGGCCGCTTTCAGTGGCTCAGTGAACTGAACTCACAGGGAGCGCCTGATTGCCATCCTACATACACGTCAGGCAGAAAGATAGCGAATACCTGATATCACTTGATTGGCGTAGGTAAATCGTGCTCCCCATTGTGGCGCAATTGTTCGGTATCGCGCCACTGATCTTGAGGTTGGTACTTCTCGTCGTGAAGTTAACGCTATTTGCCTTCGTGGTGCTGGCTGGAGTTCCACTTCAAACCAGACTGGAGTGTTCTGAACAGAATCAAGCTTCCTATGTTTTACATGCCGTGCCTGCGGTACTGTCGACATCGTGATCTGTTACAGGAGTGTCCGCTGCAGCGCTGGAGTGCAGGCAACTTGTCGACCATGTGTATGACGCAGGTAGCTGTGGTCCGGGTAGACACCTCCTCCCTCCCACCTCACCATCCCCAGGGAAAACATTTTGAAACCATTTTGATGTCAGATAGAGATCCTAGGCCCCTACACCATGAGGGAAGGGAAGGCAGTGCCCTCTCGAAGACGGCAAACAGATGTGGCACCTCAAAGAGAGTGCCACTGCTCATGGGTGGGGGTGTCCATATAGGCTTAGTGAGTGCCAGTTCCTGAAACTGTGCGAACTGAGTCCATGAAGAAGCACCTCAATACTTGTACGGACAACCTGAATCTGCGAAACCTGGAGCTGGCTCGGATTAGAACCATCCAGGGTAGATCTGGAAACAGAAAGATTACAGTGCCTTTTCCGAGCACAGTACCCTCCCTGGTGATTGTAGGTCTCTGATTCAGAACGGAATTTTTTCCTGTAGATTTATAAGAGAGAGCATAAGAGGGAGCAGCTATAGAGGCAGGAAACTCTTGCTGATGTTCTGCTTAGGTTGACCCAAGGAAGAGCTGTGATTGACCCAAGGGAAGCAAGGCGACTCTGGAGGTTACCATGTTTCATCCAGCAGACGATCCATATCATTTGGATCAAAGTTATGTTGACCACAGACCGACGGATTGCAGCCTTCTCAATCTTCTGTCTGAAAGTATGCGACTGGTAACTGTCAGGGAAAAAGGACCGACTGCATAGAATAAAAGACGAGAGATCCAGACGTGCCCGTGAATTGAGGAGGAAAAGGTAAGGACACCAAGCATGACAGCAAAAATCACTAAAGGCCACACAAGGCCCTAGTACAGAGGCCAAGCGGCAGGCAAGCGTGGTGATTCTGCTTGTGACTTCACATAGCGAAGGTCGGCGGCTGGCCTTTGCCTTTGAAGGTATCGATGGAGACCTCACGAGTTTCTGCATAGAGGCAATTACTTGCCCCAAAAAGCTCGATTGTTGCGCATAAGGAGTTGTCACTGGAAGCTAGACCTCGAGCCTGCAGAGGGTTGTCCAATGAAAGGCGCTTCACCTCCGATGCTTATTGGGAGACACAATACCAGTAACCCGTCCAGTAGCAGAAAGTGACGTGCTGCTAACACAGTGAAAGGGTTGGGTACCACATTCGAAGGATCCGCCATCCCAATTGAAGACTGATGTGGTGTAGGAACTAGGATCGAACCTGGAGCATCACTACTTGAATGTTAAGTAGCGACCTCACTTAACACGGAAATTGACAGGCTGTCAGGAGCATCAGCTGATCGTGGGGAAACGTCGACATCGACTGGACTGGGGGCAGACGTCGAGTAAATGGGCGTAGGAGACACTGGAAGGGAATCAGTCTGTGGATGAAAGGATATGTCTGGAAAAGGACTGTTAGCGATAAGTGGCGCTAGGGCGAAGTCCGAGAATTTGAAGGAAATATCGCGAGAACACCTTTTAGGATAAGCTGGAGAAGTAGAGTCTTATAGAGTGTCCGATAGTGCGAAGACAACTTGAAATGAATGGCAGTAGTCATGTACTCAGAGGACGTGTGATGGATGAAATGCTGAAGACTTACTGTGCATTTATAATAGATAATCGAAATGGTCGATGGCCCCAAGAGTGAAAATATTAGCGCGAAGTCCAAGTGAACTGTGGGAGACGCCTAGGAGTTGGTGTTGTGTGGATGAGCACCGAGGACTGGTAAGGAGTCCAGTTGTGTCACGGAAGAAGAGCGTGTGCTTTACCATACAGGCATAGCTGTAGGGAGACCCACTGCATCGTGGAAGACGACTCGAAAGTGTGACTGTATTTTGGATCACAGAACAGCGCCGTGGAAAACGACTTGGGAAGGCGAATATGCGCTTGAGTATTGAAATTTGTCCCTGAAGAATAATAGGCAGTAAGTTGAGATTTGAGACGGATATATGGTGGATATGAGGATCTACACCAGGACTGAGGCAGTTATAGTCCTGAGCACTGGAAATCTCGTTGGCGTTTGTTACCTTGAGCTGCAGAGGCTTCGAAGTATCGTTCCAACTTTGCAAGGAATTAATGAAAAAGTGGCAGCTTAGTCGTCATCCTGTTGACGCTGAAGTTGTTGATGTGCGACGAAATGGCACTATACGCCGCAAAATGTCTCTTGTCGCCTTGACAACGCTGGAAATGCAAATGATAAGTCAAATGATGTCATCGCCCTAGATAATAGGGACGAACCTGGAAACCAAATACATTACCCTTGCCAACAGGTGGAACGAAACTGGAAATCTAGTATTCTCGTCGCCAACAGCAAAGGGTCGAAACAAGAGAAAACTGTCAACAGGAGTAGTACGATACTGGAGGTCCAGACCTGATAAACAAGGACCAAGTGTTGTGAACAACACATGTTAGAAAATTCTCTTCGTGAAGTAAATTTGTGCCGTTGAGCCAGTGTTCGACAAACTGGAAGCGAAAATGAAATTCGGTTCATTCAAAACTTCGAACTTGGAACGTGTTCCATGAACGTATCACATGCGTGAAAAACAAGCACCCCATCGTCAACTGATCGTAAGAAACGTCAATAAAGGATTGTCCCAGGTCTTATTTCACTTCACCACAAATGTGCAGAAAACAACTAAATATTCCTTCTTGATGACCTATGTAAATTTACTACAAGTTACCGCTATGAGAGATTAATAATTACTAAACTGTAAGATTATTTTGTGTTTATATACAAACACATGAAAGATAATAGGTTCCACCAATGTAATATCAAAGATTGGAATCACTGAACTACACTCCTGGAAATGGAAAAAAGAACACATTGACACCGGTGTGTCAGACCCACCATACTTGCTCCGGACACTGCGAGAGGGCTGTACAAGCAATGATCACACGCACGGCACAGCGGACACACCAGGAACCGCGGTGTTGGCCGTCGAATGGCGCTAGCTGCGCAGCATTTGTGCACCGCCGCCGTCAGTGTCAGCCAGTTTGCCGTGGCATACGGAGCTCCATCGCAGTCTTTAACACTGGTAGCATGCCGCGACAGCGTGGACGTGAACCATATGTCCAGTTGACGGACTTTGAGCGAGGGCGTATAGTGGGCATGCGGGAGGCCGGGTGGACGTGCCGCCGAATTGCTCAACACGTGGGGCGTGAGGTCTCCACAGTACATCGATGTTGTCGCCAGTGGTCGGCGGAAGGTGCACGTGCCCATCGACCTGGGACCGGACCGCAGCGACGCACGGATGCACGCCAAGACCGTAGGATCCTACGCAGTGCCGTAGGGGACCGCACCGCCACTTCCCAGCAAATTAGGGACACTATTGCTCCTGGGGTATCGGCGAGGACCATTCGCAACCGTCTCCATGAAGCTGGGCTACGGTCCCGCACACCGTTAGGCCGTCTTCCGCTCACGCCCCAACATCGTGCAGCCCGCCTCCAGTGGTGTCGCGACAGGCGTGAATGGAGGGACGAATGGAGACGTGTCGTCTTCAGCGATGAGAGTCGCTTCTGCCTTGGTGCCAATGATGGTCGTATGCGTGTTTGGCGCCGTGCAGGTGAGCGCCACAATCAGGACTGCATACGACCGAGGCACACAGGGCCAACACCCGGCATCATGGTGTGGGGAGTGATCTCCTACACTGGCCGTACACCACTGGTGATCGTCGAGGGGACACTGAATAGTGCACGGTACATCCAAACCGTCATCGAACCCATCGTTCTACCATTCCTAGACCGGCAAGGGAACTTGCTGTTCCAACAGGACAATGCACGTCCGCATGTATCCCGTGCCACCCAACGTGCTCTAGAAGGTGTAAGTCAACTACCCTGGCCAGCAAGATCTCCGGATCTGTCCCCCATTGAGCATGTTTGGGACTGGATGAAGCGTCGTCTCACGCGGTCTGCACGTCCAGCACGAACGCTGGTCCAACTGAGGCGCCAGGTGGAAATGGCATGGCAAGCCGTTCCACAGGACTACATCCAGCATCTCTACGATCGTCTCCATGGGAGAATAGCAGCCTGCATTGCTGCGAAAGGTGGATATACACTGTACTAGTGCCGACATTGTGCATGCTCTGTTGCCTGTGTCTATGTGCCTGTGGTTCTGTCAGTGTAATCATGTGATGTATCTGACCTCAGGAATGTGTCAATAAAGTTTCCCCTTCCTGGGACAATGAATTCACGGTGTTCTTATTTCAATTTCCAGGAGTGTAGTTACTATCGGAATAGTAAATGCTAAGTTCAGTTCGCTCTGGCGCTTAAAGAAAAAGTCAAAGTCCGTTAATTTGCACACTGATGGTGAATACTGAACACAGTTAACACTCAGAGCACCACACAGAAATACCAGTGGTGGAGTACTGAGTCCACGGCAGGTCATGTCAGAGGAGGCAAAGTTTCCTGGCCGATGTATGGCTGGTCGTAATGGCTGTGGTGAGGTGTCGTCCAGATCATCCATCTGTATGAACAACGTCGTGTACATCTTGGTGGTTGTTCGGCGTCGGAAGTTCTTGCAGTAGCTCTGCGAACTGCGGATGCGCGTGCCGCTGGTCTCATGCCTAGTGCCTCCCATGGTGAAGCACCACAGTTTTTGTGGACGGACTTCAAAGTAGACTGGCCCATTACAAACACAACCCACACTGTTGTTGATTGTATGCTGAATCTGCGGTAATGTCGACAAAGGGGTCTGCCACTAAAGCGCAAGTAACTTATAGACTGTGATGCCGATAGCTGTTGTCGTAGACGAAAAATAAACCAATCTGTGATAGTAGTAGTCACCAAGTCATCTGTGGACTGGCACAGTAACAAACACAAGAGGTCTTTCATTTAGTACCACGACGTTCTGAAGGCTCTGACTGCTACCCGGAGAGCTTCATAGCGTGCTGAATTCTCAGCTGAGCTTATGTACAACTTCTTTTTCTTGTATTACCACGGTGGAAAAGTTTGTTGCTCCTCCAGAGATACACTGCTGGCTATTAAAATTCCAACAACAGGACGAATAGCAAACAATGGAATGTTGCGAGTAGTTACCGGGGATGTACTGAGTGGTACATCTACATCTTCATCTACATTTATACTCTGCAAGCCACCCAACGGTGTGTGGCGGAGGGCACTTTACATGCCATTGTCATTTCCTCCCTTTCCTGTTCCAGTCGCGTATAGTTCGCGGGAAGAACGACTGCCGGAAAGCCTCCGTGCGCGCTCGAATCTCTCTAATTTTACATTCGTGATCTCCTCGGGAGGTATAAGTAGGCGGAAGCATTATATTCGATACCTCATCCAGAAACGCACCCTCTCGAAACCTGGACAGAAAGCTACACCGCGATGCAGAGCGCCTCTCTTGCAGAGTCTGCCACTTGAATTTGCTTAACGCTATCGCGCCTACCAAATAACCCTGTGACGAAAGGCGCCGCTCTTCTTTGGATCTTCTCTTACCGTCAACCCGACCTGGTACGGATCCCACACTGATGAGCAATACTCAAGTATAGGTCTAACGAGTGTTTTGTAAGCCATCTCCTTTGTTGATGGACTACATTTTCTAAGGACTCTCCCAATGAATCGCAACCTGGCACAGGCCTTACCAACAATTAATTTTATAGGGGGAAAACATTTGTTAAATTTTTGGAGGTTGGTAGATATACAGTGTGCGACATTTCATACCCTGAGCTGTCACCTCTGGCAGCAACAATGAATGGCCCTGTCCCATGGCCAGATGATTCTAATGGGTGAACGGGGTGATCAGGAATAACAGTCCAACACACTCTGCATCGAGGAAGGTCAGAATACAACGGAAACATACGGCGTCGTGTTATCTTGTTTAACGATAACGTCACGGAGATGTCGAAGAAAGGACATGGCCTCCGTCATTACGTCGTTAGTACTGTAACGCCTGCTGTCAAAATTAGCCGCGTGGGATTACCCGAGCGGTGCAAGGCACTGCAGTCTTGGACTGTGCGGCTGGTCCCGGCGGAGGTTCGAGTCCTCCCCCGGGCATGGGTGTGTGTGTTTGTCCTTAGGATAATTTAGGTTAAGTAGTGTGTAAGCTTAGGGACTGATGACCTTAGCAGTTAGGTCCCATAAGATTTCACACACAACATTTTTGTCAAAATTAGCGGTCCTGCGGGTGATAGTTCTGTGTACCCAATAGCTCCCAATAACATTACGCCAGACTTTGAGCCCGCGTTATTGTGACAAAGTCTGGTCTCCTCGAGCATCCATCGTGATGCTGTATTCACAAAAGTACTCATCTGAAAAGAGGATTAGGTACTGCGATCCTACCGCTGTACGGTTATAACACGTGCTGTTGGACGTTTCTTCAATTGGACATATATTATCAGAGGCAGATAATCTCCAATAACGATTTATGGATGAAAAGTCATCTGCTTAATCCTGACTTACGTACTATATGTACAGGGCGTTGCTCGCGCCTACTTTGTGTAACTGCGCTGAATTGCTAACCATTTCCATACTTAAGTATACAGTACATGTGATGTTATTCTGACTTTTGTTGCATGCTGCCATAACGGTGTTGCAATTTTAATCTCAGTTGTTGTCGGAAAAAAAAATGTAGATTTGAGTTTGAAATTACAATGAAATGAACACCCTTAGCTGCTTACAGGCGTTGACATACGTCAACGGGGACAGATGAAAATGTGTGCCCGACCGGGACTCGAACCCGGGATCTCCTGCTTACATAGCAGACGCTCTATGCATCTTTTTTTTCCCAATTTATTAATCATAACATTACACAGAAGTACATAATTTTCAACTGACATTTAAAAGTAATAAAACAAACTAAAATTAATTACAGGTTCCTTGACATTTTAGAAAAAATCCAAGTCTAAACCAGTTAGTGATGTTCGTCACTTGATCGTATTTGTTTTTCAAATATCAAATTGTCTCTCGTTTCTTCATCTTCTGAATCTTATCATCGAAAATGGCGCTCACATGATTGTTCTTCTGAGGAAGTTGGCGTACGTATCATAATAATTATTCATGCGTAGTAGCTTGTGATGCTGGTCGGAAATGTACGTCCAAAAATCTCCTTCGCTCCTTTCTTCACTGGACAGCAGGTAAAATACCGCATGTCCCTTCAACCAGTTGACGGCATTTTTCTTCCAGGTGGGGTATAGCACGTCTTCCGGGTATAAAAGGCACGCTGGCGTTATCAAATACGGCGGTTTTCTCTGCATAGTTGCTAATTTTTTCTGATTGACGACCATATATTATCCGCATTTCCACAGACAAATCTGTCTCCATCTGAGCCACCGAGGACACATAGAATAACGAGACTGTAGGGATTTATCTCTGGCACGCCTCCCGCGAAACCCACATTCTCAACATATTGTCCCACACTACATTCGTGGTGCCCCCGCCCATTATACTCATTACTCGCTGACGCGTTGCCGATTCCCGTAAGAGTTCGGGCACTGTTTGTACATTCGCACAGAAGAAGAAGATGGTCAAGTGGCCGGTGAGCCTTAACTACATATATACTAATATTGTATCTGTCCGAAGTTTGCCATTTTTGCCGCCACACTGTCGCGCGCCCAGCTGGACAGACGGGCAGACGGCATCTCGACAAGCAAGGAGAGGTTGGGTTGGTGGAGGGGGGTAATTGTAGCGGCCATTTGTAAGAGCCTCGCAGCAACACCTGCTCCCTGCTCCCTGTCGGCCGCTCGCTACAACTTCGTTGCCAGCCTTCGTACCCCCTTCCGCACACCCCTTCCTTCACCCACCCTCACCCCTCGCCCATACACTCCCTACCCCCCCCCCCTTCCCCCACCGCCACCACCAACTACAGCTGTGGACTTCGTTAGCGGAGAGCTGGTTTAGGCGGGAGCCCTGATAGAGGGGCAAGACACACTACCACTGGCTCAAAGGTACTTCACCGCAACAACTGCTGACGTATTACTGATCGACTGACGGTACAAACCACCGCCTTCTGCGGTGAAACTTCCATTCGATACGGTAGAAGTGCAAAACGATAAACAGTACATACATTATTGCAATTTTGTCATATGATGACACGATGGAGACCGTGGCTGTTGTTTGAAGACAGATGTTGATGGTGTTAGGACAGCGACCAGCCACAAATTTACTTTTAGTTCCTTTATTCAAAGGGTACCTTTACCGGCTTGGAATCGTTGTGTTTCGTCCTCAGACGGTTTACACGCTTTCTTTATGACATATGGTGTGTTTCTTACAGATTAATTGTCCTAAAATATAAATAACATACAATTATAAACACGCCACACACAGATGGTTGCGTTACAGATTTTCGTTGCATGTGACTTACGTGAAACGTCGGTTTGGAGTGTATGTTTTCGTAACATTCGTCCAACAGATGTAAATACGTTCCCACTGTATTCTTATTGTTGGACATGTAAATTGTTCTCACTAAACACTTTAGATTTGTCACTGAGAAGATTTCTACTACGCACCACATGTTTTGATACATACAAAGAGCTTACAAACATATGAGTATCACAGATGCTATTATATATCGTAACATTTGACGATGATTTCCTGTGTTTGGAAAGGATCATATATTCACTAACGTAACTGTAATGCCTTTTACACTAGCACAGAGATATTGAATTTTTGAGTTGATATTATTAAATTATATATATATATATATATATATATATATATATATATATATATATATGTCATAAAGAAAGCGTGTAAACCGTCTGAGGATGAATCACAACGATTCGAAACCGGTAACGGTACCCTTTGAGTAAAGGAACTAAAAGTAAATTTGTGGCTGGTTGCTGTCCTAAACCAGTACATGCATTGTCCGATAAAAACAATGCGGATGTGTCCAGTCTTCGCATTTATGCCGGCTCGAACACTGCTGGGAACACTTTCAATGAGATGTCTGAATATCTGACGAGGAATTGTTCCTGAAAAGCCACAGGCAGAAAAAGTAATTTTGTAAGACGTTTGTGTGTGGAGCGTTGCCACGTTGTAAGTCACCCTAATGTTGTTCCATTAGGTTCAGGCGGCCGGTGTGGCCGAGCGGTTCGAGGCGCTTTAGTCTGGAACCACTGCGGCGGCGCGGTTTCCGTCCCTTTACGACGTACCTGTAACTACCTGTGAACATTGTCTCAGCATATCATCAGTAGGGAAGCCGAGCGAGACCTACTGTACTTTGACGTGAACCAGACTGCAATTAAAGTCACTAATCTACGTTTCGGGAGAAAGTTTTCACACGAAATGAAAGGATGGAAATTTTGTCCTCAGTTAATATATTCTAAAACTTAGGTGAACAAGTATCACTGCCAAGCCCTTGCTAGTCACACACAATCCCTTTCACTCACGTTAGCAAGTTTATGGTGTTGCATTTCCCGAAAACGTAATAGCTACAAAAATATTGATTGTTTTTGATTGAGAATGCTCGCCAAATATTACATCTGTCGGTACCAAATGCAGTCACAGTTTTTAGCCACCGAGCTGCTCAATACGCCACGCGGAATATGTCTTTTCTCGTCACAAAATTCACTTAAAAATTCCGAAATTTCTACACACCCATCGGAATAATTATGCCGTCACTTTACCACACTTTTGATGTATGAAACACTGCTAGATTCGGCAACTTATCATTTCCATAGGAACTACTACTACACACGTCCGAACTGTTTCATGGCTAGGCTCCGACTCTTCTCTAGAATACTCTAAGTCTTCTCTACCGCCTGCCGGAGTGGCCGAGCGGTTCTAGGCGTTACAGTCTGGAATCGCGCTACCGCGACGGTCGCAGGTTCGAATCCTGCCTCGGGCATGGATGTGTGTGATGTCCTTAGGTTAGTTAGGTTTAAGTAGTTCTAAGTTCTAGGGGACTGATGACCTCAGAAGTTAAATCCCATAGTGCGCAGAGGCATTTGAACCATTTTCTTCTCTACCAGCAGAGAAGGTGCGCGAAGAATGTTGCTTTACCATTGGTCAGTTTACTCAACAGCCAATAGCAAAACAACATTCTCCCGCATCAGTCCGCGCTTTTCATCAATAACCAATCGCAAAATAGTAAACCTAACGACTGCACTTTTTACCGACGTAATTATCTTATATGCTGAAGTTTTGCATATGCCTAAAGTTATTTACTATTGATATTTATACCTAACTTTCCCTTTACTATAAACTTACTTTACAAATCTATTCTACAAAAATCCCCTGTGTCCACATCTTTACTTCTTCGAAATGTTCCCACACTAAATCCCACTACATATCTCGTTAAACAATTATCTTCATATTAACCTTAAACCACACTCACGCATCATTCATACTGCTAAGACACATTTATAATATTTTACATACGCAGAAAGACACAATAACACTTTGTGAAAATACTAGAAGAGTTTATGAAAAACATTCTATTACTTTAGTGCACTCTAGTGGGCACAATCGAAACTACAATCACAGTCCCTCTATCCAATATTGTCCTCTATCGGCTGATACATAAACTACGTGCGCGTCCAGTCTCGCATCACCATCTGTCACTATCCAGCTCTCAGACACATCTCCTACTTAACCGCCGCCAAGGCAGGATCGTCATACGGCGCTTCGCCTCACCACGCGACACCTACTGTCGCAGGTTCGAATCCTGCCTCGGGAATGAATGTGTGTGACATCCTTAAGTTAGTTAGGTTTAAGTAGTTCTAAGTTCTAGGGGACTGATGACCTCAGATGTTAAGTCCCATAGTGCTCAGAGCCATTTGAACCATTTGGTTCAGATTGGGACTCTGAGGAGGATAGTCCCTTTTTCTATGGTTTTTCTGTTGTTTTGCTACTCCACGCAATACAAAATGCTGTAAGTACAATATGTTAATATCTTTCAGCATTTAGCAGTTTCTTGAACGCAGTAAGAGGACAGCACGATACCCATGAGAAATATCCTGAAACTACTTCCTCTGTACTTCACTGTTGACACTGCACACGATGGCAAGTAACAATCTTCAGCCATTTGCGGAAGCCAAACCTTTCCATCAAATTTCAATGGCGAATAGTGTGATTCACCACTGAAAATGACTCGTTTCCAGTCATCCACTGTCTAGTAGCGTCACTCTCTAGATCAATTCTAGAGTCGCCTACTGTTGGCTACAGAAATGTGTGGCTTATGGAGAGCCGCTCGATAAACTTTCGAACTCCTTAAACCCAGGCTGTGTGCTAGTTGGACTGCTGGTAGCATTTTGGAGCTTAACAACGATTTCATTTGATTATTTACAACCATATCTGCATTCAAAATGGCTCCGAGCACTATGCGACTTAACTTCTGAGGTCATCAGTCGCCTAGAACTTAGAACTAATTAAACCTAACTAACCTAAGGACGTCACACACATCCATGCCCGAGGCAGGATTCGAACCTGCGACCATAGCGGTCGCTCGGTTCCAGACTGTAGCGCCTAGAACAACACGGCCACTCTGGCCGGCTATCTGCATTCACCGATGGTCCCTGTCCGTCACTACGTGAGGTCAGCCTGAGTTTGGTTTAGCTTTGGTTGTTGCTTCGCATTTCCACTTCACAATCTTGTCACCAACAGATGAGTTCGGCAGCTTGCGAGGGGTTGAAATGTCCCTGCTGGATCTGTTACTCAGATGTCATCCAATGAGAAGTTCGCATACAAAGTCACTGAGACCTCCTGGCCCACCAATCTTGATGTTAGTGCTGAAACACCAGTAGGGCTGACCTCCTACACTGTCGTGTCCGCCTCTAGTGAGATCTACCGGTCAGCTGCTCATTGTATAGGAGTGCCCAGACACTTTTGATCAGATACTTCTAATTGTAGAACTTCACCGTTATGGAACATCCACTACGCTCGTGGTTGTTATCTTTTGTGGAGACCGAGTAGCTCCTGTGTAGGAATCAATATGGTTCACTGAAGTATTGATCGCTTGAAACCCAGCTTGCTCTGTTCGTTCACTAGATTCGGAAGGCAGCAATAGCCGGCGCATGTTGATACCTTATTTCTTGACGTCGTGATACGACTCACTATGGGGACCCATATACGAAGTATTCGGTAGCACATTTTTACGTATTATACGGTAGACATTTCATAGTACAGCAAATGTTAAAATACAACTGTTGGTTCTCTTTATTGTATCAAGTAGGATTTTACACGAGACTTATAAAATGAAACACACCCATTTAGTCAACTGCAGCTCATTTAAATAAAATTAACAGGAATCTTTAATTAGTGGAAATGCATCTTATGCTAATCACCAATTTTACGAAATTTACAGAAAAACTAATTATTTCATTTGTGTAACTATCAGACAGTAATCACATAGAAATGTTAGTGTTAAAATCAGTTCAATCATGAAATGGAAAAATAACTGTCAAAACTCGATTATTTAATAAAACGTGAAAACTAATGTTTTGTGTAGATTTCTGGCTAACTGATACACTGAAAGCTATGTCCACTCTCAAGAGTTTATGTTTCTATAAAAATCAAATCAGATTTATTGTAATTAATTCTGTATTACGAGTTCTAGAACTTTCTGTCATAAACAAACTATTATTTCGATAATTTGTTCAAAACAAGATTATTACGTACAATTACAACCTCAAAACATATTTCCGTATTATGTAAAGTACCCAAAAATATGTTAGCTTCAATGATCCTGTTGTAATTAACGAGATATTACTTTGTATCAAGTATCGTTAGTCATATTTCTCAAGCAGAATTTCGACGTTAAATTTGAAAAGCAATTTCAGAAATAAAGTTTGTTATAATTAGTCATTTATTGTCTTCCGAGTTGTAACTCTAATTACTTATGAAACTATCGACTTTAATTGTACTCCATTAATGTGACTTTATTGAACAGTAATTCCAATGAACATGTGTTGTTAAGGAACTATATAGGCAGTGAGCCTAAGAGCTTGGGAGTGACAATGGAGTGGCAGTGGTTTACATTTAGTTTGAGTAAATCATCTGTAAAGTCCTTTTTTTAGCTGTGCATTGTACAAATGTTCTGGAACAATATGCATGTTAACACAAAATGCAAACTGTGTGTTCGTGCAAATTAATGAATATCATCGGCATTTCATATTGACTCCTGGGACTTCTGCATGAAGCAGTTAATATTATGCAACACAATTAACATTGAACTGATGGAGAATAGTCTTCGAAACCAACAAGGCAAGCACACCTCAAGCATTTAATTGAGCTTAACACAGAAACTGTGTGCCGGACCGAGACTCGAACTCAGGACCTTTGCCGTTCGCGGGCAAGTGCTCCAGCATCTGAGCTACCCAGGAAAGACACCTTACGGAACTAGCACTCCTGGAAGGAAGGATATTGCAGAGACATGGCTTAGCGACAGCCTGGCGAATGTTACCAGAATGAGACTTTTACTCTGCACGTTCGCAGAAGAGCTCCTGTGAAGTTTGGAAAGTAGGAGACGAGGTACTGGCAGAACTGAAGCTGTGAGGACGGGGTTCAGATGGTAGAGCACTTGCCCGCGAAAGGCAAAGTTTCCGAGTTCGAGTCTCGGTCCGTCACACAATTTCAATCTTCCAGGAAGTTTCATATCAGCTCACACTCCGCTGCAGAGTGAAAATCTCATTCTACGAGTATGTTAATCGAACATTATTAGCTAAAACCTGGCAAAAAAATGTGTTAGAAATTCAGTAACGGCTTTGATACTATTGTACACCGTCGCCAGGCAAAAAATTACACGTGCCTGTGTTAAAACGAAGACAAATCCCGTCTAAGGCTTCGTTCGCAGTTGTACCGAAAACGATCTCCAGACGTCGTCACCACAGATTGCTCGATAACATTGGCTAACAGCTTTGTCGAGGTGCATCCGATCTCCTTCTGTCCGTTTTTGGCGGGACCAAGGAGGTTAGGCTAGGTTACAATCTATTCTATCAAGGAGGTTACAATATACACTCCTGGAAATGGAAAAAAGAACACATTGACACCGGTGTGTCAGACCCACCATGCTTGCTCCGGACACTGCGAGAGGGCTGTACAAGCAATGATCACACGCACGGCACAGCGGACACACCAGGAACCGCGGTGTTGGCCGTCGAAAGGCGCTAGCTGCGCAGCATTTGTGCACCGCCGCCGTCAGTGTCAGCCAGTTTGCCGTGGCATACGGAGCTCCATCGCAGTCTTTAACACTGGTAGCATGCCGCGACAGCGTGGACGTGAACCGTATGTGCAGTTGACGGACTTTGAGCGAGGGCGTATAGTGGGCATGCGGGAGGCCGGGTGGACGTACCACCGAATTGCTCAACACGTGGGGCGTGAGGTCTCCACAGTACATCGATGTTGTCGCCAGTGGTCGGCGGAAGGTGCACGTGCCCGTCGACCTGGGACCGGACCGCAGCGACGCACGGATGCACGCCAAGACCGTAGGATCCTACGCAGTGCCGTAGGGGACCGCACCGCCACTTCCCAGCAAATTAGGGACACTGTTGCTCCTGGGGTATCGGCGAGGACCATTCGCAACCGTCTCCATGAAGCTGGGCTACGGTCCCGCACACCGTTAGGCCGTCTACCGCTCACGCCCCAACATCGTGCAGCCCGCCTCCAGTGGTGTCGCGACAGGCGTGAATGGAGGGACGAATGGAGACGTGTCGTCTTCAGCGATGAGAGTCGCTTCTGCCTTGGTGCCAATGATGGTCGTATGCGTGTTTGGCGCCGTGCAGGTGAGCGCCACAATCAGGACTGCATACGACCGAGGCACACAGGACCAACACCCGGCATCATGGTGTGGGGAGCGATCTCCTACACTGGCCGTACACCACTGGTGATCGTCGAGGGGACACTGAATAGTGCACGGTACATCCAAACCGTCATCGAACCCATCGTTCTACCATTCCTAGACCGGCAAGGGAACTTGCTGTTCCAACAGGACAATGCACGTCCGCATGTATCCCGTGCCACCCAACGTGCTCTAGAAGGTGTAAGTCAACTACCCTGGCCAGCAAGATCTCCGGATCTGTCCCCCATTGAGCATGTTTGGGACTGGATGAAGCGTCGTCTCACGCGGTCTGCACGTCCAGCACGAACGCTGGTCCAACTGAGGCGCCAGGTGGAAATGGCATGGCAAGCCGTTCCACAGGACTACATCCAGCATCTCTACGATCGTCTCCATGGGAGAATAGCAGCCTGCATTGCTGCGAAAGGTGGATATACACTGTACTAGTGCCGACATTGTGCATGCTCTGTTGCCTGTGTCGATGTGCCTGTGGTTCTGTCAGTGTGATCATGTGATGTATCTGACCCCAGGAATGTGTCAATAAAGTTTCCCCTTCCTGGGACAATGAATTCACGGTGTTCTTATTTCAATTTCCAGGAGTGTATTTAGATCTTAGTGGGTGGGATGGGTGTTAAGACGCCGCTGTACTTGTAGATGACTGCTGCACTGCGGATTAAGCTATTTAAAACACGCTCAGTGCATGTGAATGAGAAATACCTGCCTCGAAAAGAAAAAGATAAGTTTTGTATGCTGTTTTCTCAGGAACTGGGATAACCAAACAAGTTTTGTAAAACTGAAGAGAGAAACGTTCTGTTACATACGCAAGGTGATTCTTGGAGATATTCAAAAGCAAGAATAAGCAATCTCCGAGTAGCTTCAGATAAATCCAGTAAAACAGGCATATGTCAATTAACCTTCAATGACTGTCATAAAATGTACATGTGAATGACAAACATAAATCTTAGAATCAGATACTATGAAGTCATAAAGCACTGAAAAGTACAAATACATACGTCCAATCCGGAAGCCACGTTATATAACACAATCACCACCCTACTGGCATAAAAATGAGAGGTATTTATAGACAAGCTGAAAATTTCTTCTGTCGGAGCACAAAAAAAGGCGAATAGGCTACTATTTAAAAGACTCTGACAGAAAAGGGTTAACCAGGCGCCTCAATCCTAATTCTGGCCTTCTCAGCAAAACTTAGATATTTTTAAAAATATCGGGAATCCGATACACCGCCATTTTAAAAAAAGTATCATTATCGGCTCTCAAATATATAAAAAAAGTGTCGATACATCGATATATTGTCGGAAGAAGTATACTCGGCCGCACATTGTTGAGTGTGCTGCCAGTTTCAGAGCTGTATATTTAAGTATCGACTTATTTTTAGATATTCTGCAAATCAAAACGCTTGCAGCCTGCAAGAACCAAAAGGAAAATGATGCACGTTTACGGTTGGCAATAACGGCTTTGCTAACAGTGGTAAGGGCATGTAAATATTAGGGTAAAAGATGCCCGACGGGTCCAGCATTCGGTTTCGTCACATATCGGATTTCTCTTGAACACTTCATGTCGACTTCCTTGTTGTTTCATTTCTGTCAACGCCAGCGACCTAGCAGTTGTAGGGTCAAAATTGCGTGGTGAAGTTAAACGATGCATATTCTGTTGGTAGCGGCGAGAGCCGATTACGTCAGCATTTCTCCTCATACGTCTCTGACATCCGTAACGCTCAATCTTGTCAAGCAGATTTTTGTTCATCGTTTTCAGCAGCTGTTTTTGAAGAATGTCGATGTGAAGTAGTAGCACACTGGTTGCGTTAAAAATTGTTTTTTAACGGAACTCTTGTGCTGTTACTTTACATTGGAGTTCTGCTTTTATGCCACATGTACTCGCTTCACACTGTCAGAGAGAAAGATTGGACTTGATAATAGCTCAAAAAGTAGTAAGACGCCTTCACACAGCGAAAGCAAAATTATGTCCTGATACAATTGCAGAAGAAGAACTTCAGATATTTTCCGAAAATTACGAAGAAAATATAAAATAAAAATATCTGGGCTAGATATTGCAGTTTTGATATTGATATATCGGGAAAAATAAATTTCAATATTTTGTGGAATAAATGTCGATGTATCGGTATTTTATCAAAAGCCCTTTTGCAGCTGATATCATGAAACAGTAGATCAAACTGTTGAACCGTTCTGAAGGCTGTGCCACTCCCCTGCCGTTGGCAGGCCGAAGTCTCATGACACAGCAGTGGCGACTTCTGCTGAGCTGCTGAACTGCCAGTCGGGTCTGCTGTCAGCGGCGAAAGCTCTGGTCCTGGGGTACGGAATTCAGCACTTACCGCTACTGTAATTGGTCGAGCTACTGAAAGACAAACAAAACAACTGTGTAAGAGGCTGTTTACAGCTGTAATATGTCCGAAGAATTTCATTTTAATTGCTTATTATTCAGCAACTCATTCAGGATTATGCATACATCAAAAAAGTTTTGCATCACCTCGGTCCCGAGAGTTCCGGAACCTGTACAGAAAATTGGAATAGAGATCCACATAAACATCATTCCCGCCCTTTTTGTTGTTCATGAAAATCACACATTGTCTGTTGTTCCACCATACAGCGACACCTTCAGAGGTGGTGGTCCAGATTGCTGGACACACCGGTACTTCTAGTACCCTGTAGCACATCCTCTTGCAGTGATGCATGCCTGTATTCGTCGTGGCATACTATCCACAAGTTCATCAAGGTACTGTTGGTCCATATTGTCCCATTCCTCAACGACGATTTGGCGTAGATCCCTTAGAGTGGATGGTGGCTCACGTAGTCCATAAACATACTTTTTCATCAATTCCAGGCATGTTCGATAGGGTTCATGTCTGAAGAACATGCTGAGCACTCTAGTCGAGCGATGTTGTTGTATTGAAGGAAGTCATTCACAAGATGTGCACAATGGGGGCGCGAATTGTCGTTCATGAAGACGAATGCCTCGCCAATATGCTGCCGATATGGTTGCACTATCGGTCGTAGGATGGCATTCACGTATCGTACAGCCGTTACAACGCTTTCCATGACCACTAGTGGAGTACGTCCGCCTCACATAATGCCACTCCAAAACGTCAGGGAACCTCCACCTTGCTGCACTCGTTGGATAGTGTGTCTAAGGCGTTCAGCCTCACCGGGTTGCCTTGAAACACGTCTCCGACGATTGTCTAGTTGAAGGCATATGTGACACTCATCGGTGAAGAGAACATGATGCTAATCCTAAGTGGTCCATTCTGCATGTTGCTGTGCCCATCTGTACTGCGCTGTTTGATGTCGTGGTTGCAAAGATGGACCTCGCCATGGATGTCGGGAGTGAAGTTGCGCATCATAGCCGGCCAGTGTGGCCGTGTGGTTCTAGGCGCTTCAGTCTGGAACCGCGTGACCGCTACGGTTGCAGGTTCGAATCCTGCCTGGAGCGTGGATGTGTGTGGTGTCCTTAGGTTAGTTAGGTTTAAGTAGTTCTAAGTTATAGGGGACTGATGACCTCAGATGTTAAGTCCCATAGTGCTCAGAGCCATTTGAACCATTTGTTTCCGCATCATACAGCCTATTGCGCACAAATTGAGTCGTGTTGCGACGACCTGTGGCTGCACAAAAAGCATTATTCTACATGGTGGCGTTGCTGTCAGGGTTCCTCCGAGCCATAATCCGTAGGTGGTGGTCATCTACTGCAGTAGTAGCTCTTGAGCTGCCTGAGCGAGGCATGTCATCGACATTTTCTGTCTCTCTGTATCTCCTCCATGTCCGAAAAACATAGCTTTGGTTCACTACGAGGCGCCTGGACACTTCGCTTGTTGAGAGCCCTTCTTGGCACAAAGTAACAGTGAGGACGCGATTGAACCACGGTATTGACCGTCTAGGCATGGTTGAACTACAGACAACACGAGCCGTGTACCTCCTCCCTGGTGGAATGACTGGAACTGATCGGCTGTCGGACCCCCTCCGTCTAATAGGCGCTGCCCATGCATGGTTGTTTACGTCTTCGGGCGGGTTTAATGACATGTCTGGACAGTCAAAGGGACTGTGATACAATATCCACAGTCAACCTGTATCTTCAGGGGTTCTGAGAACCGGGGTGATGCAAAACGTTTTTTGATGTGTGTGTTTAGACCATCTGAATAACAACTGAAAATGGATTGCGTTTTTGTAAATTCAACGAAATTCTTCTAAAAGCAACAGAATGGAGACCGTTTTCCGCTAAAAATTATACATTGTACATTACAGGTTTGCAGTTGTGACCGTTTAAGCTTGTCTCGCTGATTAGTATGACACTGGCGATTCATATAAAAAAGTAATTAACAATCATGGTAATGCGGAGAGTAGACCTGCGTCTACCGATTTCTTTGCTGACAGGAGTTCAGTTACACTGATAGCCAGAACATTATGACCACCTATCCAATAGCCGGTACGTTCACCTTTGGGACGGATAACAGCGGCGACGTGTCCTGGCATGGAAGCAATGAGATCTTGGTAGGTTACTGGAGATTCTTGGTACTGATTCTGCACATACAAGTCACTTAATTCTCGTAAATTCCGGGGGGTGGGAGCGGGGGAGGGGGAGTGGGCGAGCAATGAGTTCTGACGCCACGTTCAATCACATTCCGAATATGTTCGACTGGGTACCGATCTGGCGAGTTGGGGGACCGCAGTTCAATTGGAGCTCGCCACTATGTTCCTCAAACCACACCATCACACTCTTGGCCATGTGACATGGCGCATTACCTTATTGAAAAATTCAACTGCCATAGGGAAACATGATCGTCATGAAGGGGTGTACGTGGTCTGCAACCAGTGTACGATACTCCTTGACCGTCTTGGTGTCTTGCACGAGCTCCACTAGATCCATGGATCCCAGATGTGTGCTCCCCAGAACATAATGGAGCCACCGCCAGATTGTCTCTGTCTTGCAGTACAGGTGTCAGGAAACTGTTTCCCTGGCAGACGGCGGATTCACGCCCTCCCACCGGCATGATGAAGAAGGTATCGGGATTCATCAGACCACGCAACGCTCTGCCACTGCCCTACGTGCATTGGCGATGGTCAGGTGCCCATTTCAGTCGTAGTTGCCGATGTCGTGGAAACATTCTTACATGCATGGGTCGTCGGATGCGGAGACCCATCGTTAGAAGTGTTCGGTGCACCATGTATTCAGACACACTTGTACTCTGCCCAGAGTTAATCTGATCTTAGTTCCGCCACAGCTCACTGCCTGTCCTGTTTTACCAGTCTGTCCAGCCTACGACGTGCGACATCTGCAATGAGGGGTGGCCGCTTAAACTAACGAAGTCTGTTCATCGAACTACTCCATCGCTCTTCTGACCTCGTTACATGGCGCATTATCATGCTGAAAAATATCACTGCCGTCGGAAAAACTAATCGTCATGAATGGGAGCACGTCGTCCGAATCCAGCGTACGATACTCCTTGGCCGTCATGATGCCTTGCACGAGCTCCCATGGACTCGCCATGTGTTGAAGAGACTCGCCACATCGCCACTCGAACACCCGACGAGTTGTGGAGTTTCTGGAATGTTCGTACCGAGCCTCCGCGCCATCAGAATCCGCCCTCGGTCAAAATCAGATCGTACGCCTTCCCCATTCTACGCACGTAGAGCACCATGCATGTCTCTGACCAAATGGTTCAAATCACTCCAAGCACTATGGGACAACTTCTGAGGTCATCAGTCCCCTAGATTTAGAACTACTT
This sequence comes from Schistocerca piceifrons, assembly GCF_021461385.2. NCBI lineage: Eukaryota > Metazoa > Arthropoda > Insecta > Orthoptera > Acrididae > Schistocerca > Schistocerca piceifrons. The sequence continues at coordinate 193,053,159 of NC_060138.1, forward strand.
AAACCTAACCAACCTAAGACATCACACACATCCATGCCCGAGGCATGATTCGAATCTGCGACCGTAGCTGCCGCGTGATTCCGGATTGAAGCTCCTAGAATCGCTCGACCACAGCGGCCGGCTGCGTCTGACCAGACAATCATTTCTCGCCACATGACGCTGCTATCACCTAGACTGCTTTATATCGATAGTAGGTCGGTGGTTGTAATGTTCTGGCTGAGCAGCGTACATCTCATAGCAGAATCATTTTTCCTTAGTAAATGAGGTTTCGTGATTGTAGTGTTCCATTGATATAAATGTATTATATAATATAATGGTGTTCACAAGCAGTTGATCCTGCTAGTGCTTAAATTATTAATTTATTTCTTTGTGGGATCGGTGCTGTTATGCCCATGTGCCAAGCTATCTGTCCAAAGGTCTGGGGTACGACATCTGGCCAGACCTAGGATTTTTATGCTTCACTATTTGATGATATGAATCGGCGTTTCGGAATTCACCTTAAGCTATAGATAACTCTATAACAGGACGAGTAAGTCAGTTCAACAATCGGAGAAAGGCAAGCCCATACCATCTCCAATAGCACCAGACCTTGTACAGAAATGTAGTTTTCCAGCTAACCTTAGGATTGATGAGTGATTTACCATTTGTTTATGTAAGTCGTTTTAAATATAACCTGTACATATCTTTTCAAAGTGGACGGATGAAAATGATGAAATAGTCTCCTCTCATTGCAGATATATTTGTCATCCTTTATTTTATTTTATTTTTTGTGCTGTCTATCAGTTCACAATTCCCGTGCAACCTGTCATATACTCATCACCTAGTGCCAAAATACCAAATTACCAGAGTGCTGCATTTATCTAATGGCTGACTGTAATCAAAACTGACCGTTAAAATGCATTACGACTAATAGTACTAGTACAGTAGTTACTGGAAATTAGTATTGCTGGAGAGACAAACAGTAAATTAAAGGGTGAGGAAGAGGGGAAGTAGGTTGTCACATTTACTGTGGCGTCACTCTAAAGGCAACACCCCTACCCGTGGCAGCACAGATGGCGCCGACTGCTGTTGCAGACTCTGCATTAAGCTTTCCGCAGTTGTAATTTCTATACAGTCTCAAGTAAAATACGACCTGCGATCATAAATGTCATGTTACACGTTTTAGCACCGGATCTTGGAGAGATATAAAACGGCGGAAAAAGAACGTAAAGTACAGTGGCACATTTTCGTGTTTTACTCTCTGGTTTCCTATTCCGATGGCGTTGATCTCATTGGAAACATGTCTCACACAAACACATGCATAAAAAGCTAATTGTTATGTAGTGAAACTATATTAGTGCTAGAAAACTATAATGCATATGGAGCTAGACCTTTAAAGGTTTGTTCTTATTATCGCCACACCCGCACACCTGTATATGTGTGTTATCGATACTGGTGTGAGATAACATAAATTATCTAAACCGTGACGACGGCCTACAGAACAAGAGACGAGTCTACGTGAGCTGAAACGTATCAGTTCAGGACTATCTGAAGATTAGTGTTAGTGGAAGTACGCATAACAAGCAACCAACTTGATTGCTGGTTTTGGGGAAAACATTGTAAATAGTTGCATGTGAAAACATCTGTTTTCCCTATATTTCACATATTTTATTTTATATCAGTCGACCTAAATTTACAGTTACAGCCTCATTTTGTAGTGTTAACGTTTCATACGTGGTATTCACATCTTCTGGTGTAGGTGAGAGTCATGTAGCTCAGGACACTTTCACACATTCGTCTCTAGGCAGCTCTGCAGTGGAAGTTTAGTATATTGTCGTGTTCACTATTTATGTGCTATACTCTTCTTCTGGAGTTATAAAAATACTTCGGAACATTAAGGTTTTTCCAGATGTGGAAACAGTCTGCTAGGTACAACATGGTCATCTACCTAGGGTAAAATTTTTCACAGAAATTTAAAAGCATTTCATTCGAGAAAATCTTGTTAATATCGTATTTAATAGTCTATCTGTTACACTGTTACTCTACAACACACTAAAATCAGTAAGTGAAATCAAATTAAGCGGTAGTACTATCAAAAACTCGTAACAATTTAAATACATTTTTAAATATAAGATATTGGAATTTAACACAAATTTTCATTTTCAAGATATTAAAGAAACCAGGTTAATTTTAAAGCATCACATGTTGTATGGTAAAACATTTTTTTCAAAGTACGGTATGGTTCACGACTGATGAAATACGGTTATCTGTCAATATGTGACGTCAATAGTTCTAAAAATACATAACATTTTATTCTCCACAAATCTCTGTAGCTGAAGAATCAACAAGATATTCCAAATAGATTTAGTTTATTATACATCACTTAAATGCGTAGAATGCATAATATTAAAAAAAAAAATGTTGCACGAAACAAAACCCCATGTCGACCAACAAGAAAAGCTGTCGAAAATGACGGAAACTCTTTATGGCTATCTCTGGTGCACATTTCTTCATTATTAGGCCGCAGTACCGACCAGAAACCGTCGTATATTTCCAGGTAAACTATAATCTAGGTACAACACCCTCACCTACCATGGAGCAAAAAATCTACAACTACAAAAAAATTAGTAGTATTTTCCAAACACATCAAGAGCTCACAATATACAACAACGGGATTAAGTGACGATTACGACACGCTGGAGTACTGCAAAAGAGATTAGAGGATTACTGGTAAAAATGCACTTATTCACCACACAGTACCGACTATAGGCGAAATAGATTACAGGTTGAGAAGAGATTTTCTCGCAACGCAATACTGATGCTGTACTGCAAGACAAAGGATCACGTACAGTTCATTAATTTCAACAATATTTAATGACGGAGGTTCTAGTACAAATTAAGTAACTGAACTACAACAGTTTAGCGAGGGAAAGGGGAAGAATCAATGTGGTTTTCGTTCATCTCAGCTAGTTTTTCAGGTATATCAGTGTTTATCACGTCATATCTTCCGAACGGAATGTCGTACAATTATATAATTTTGCAGGTACATTCAGTGGTATATGAAGATACTGACTGCGAAATATATTGCGAACAGAGCTCGTACTAAAGAAGCAATAAGTTAAATGTCATGCAGTTTTACAGCATTAAAAGCGAAAATGTGGTAAGCGACTACCTATTTTCCTTCCATCATTTTGTGGGAGCTGTCAGCGAGGAAAAATTCATAAGCGTTTGAAATCACGTGTAAAGTTTGTTGAAGTCACTAGATGCTACCATTCTGAAATAATGGATGAATGTAGCCGGAGTATTCCAGCGCGATGCGTTACGCTCGTTTTTCACCCACATCACCATGCTTTTGAGAGGTAGGTGGTTTTTACCCACACAGTACTTCTTCCTGATACCAACTGATATGGGTACCAAGTCATTAAAATCAATCCAGTAGGTGGAGCAGATGTTGAAGATATTTACATGCGTGTTTTTTTGTAAAATATGGAAGCACGATACGAAAAATACAATACAACAGAACAGAACAGAACACCACACTACACACACACACACACACACACACACACACACACACACACACACACACACACACACACAGAGAGAGAGAGAGAGAGAGAGAGAGAGAGAGAGAGAGAGAGATCTTACATTCACATGCACTGACCAAATCCATAGCTCTCATACTCCGCAAGATAACGAAGCTGAACGCACCTCTCGGCGTTTCCCACCCATCAATGCCATACGACTATTTTTTGTTACTGATAAAAAGTTTATTTTCTTTATGTCTTGTAACTGGACGAAATCCAAGAACTTGTTATGCAGGGTTATGATAATTAATAGAAGGGAGAGGGTGGAAATCGATGACGCAACCGTCACAAATAACCCACCATCCGAAGGATGGATCACCAGTATCACTGCCAACAGCGTGCAGTTAGGATTGAAATTTTGTCTAAGATATTGGACGACAACTCGGTGATCAACAAACCTGCACCATGACTCTCCAATATTTCCAATCCAAACGCTTATGATGAAAAAAATCATACTAACAGAATCTTGTTCTTGGTAGAACAACATTATAATAAATGAAAAGCACCAGTTTGCTTTTGTTCTACTATGTTACTTTTATTGCTAACCGGTTTTCGGCTTACAAGGCCATCTTCAGACATTTATTGAGTATTATCACCAAAGAAGTTAAATGTTAACAGACAACATTGGAAGAGACGTAACACATCTAGACTGAAGTAGAAACATACAGTAAGTAACATCTTTGCAATGAAAAGTGAAAATTGAACAGTACATAAATAACAATGGAGTAGACAGGAAAACCTTTAGCAAAAAATAGAAATAGCATGCCTACATAACAGTTTCTATTAATAAACAAAACTAATAAAATAACATAAAATAAAATAAAATTAAAATTAGTGCTAGACAAAGCTGCATCAGGAAGTATGAAACATGGAGAGTGATACACAACCAATTAAAAGAAGACACAGTTATCAATGTGAATACAGATTGGTAACAAATCCATAAACTTCTTGGATCTCACCAATGACATCAGTACACACACTCATTGTTTCAAAATTTACAGAAAAACAACAACTACAGACGCAGTAATACCTTCTTGCTCACAACACCCCATAGCTCACAATCACGCAGCTTTCCACTCAATGGTACATCATCTCATATCCATCCCCATGTCGATTTTAACGCAGAGTTAGATACAATAAAATTTATTGCCACAGCCAGTGGTTACTAATCCAGTTCTTATTGACCACATCTTGCACAGGAAACAAAATCGAAAAATTTTACCCCTCCTCTATGCCCCACCTGCTTCCCCATCCACTGTCTTCAAGAAATGGTGTACACTACCATTCCTAGGTCAGGTATCACATATTGAAGCCAAAGCACTGAAATCCTCCAACTATAGGCTTTCCTACTATGTCAGGAACACGACAACATAGTGTGTTTTTAATAGCAAAGACAAGGTCCAGTTATTAGGCAACAGTGGGGTATACAAAATCACCTGTTCTGATTGTGACAAATTTTACATTGGTCAGTCAGGCACAGACATATCAACTAGGCTGGCTGAACATGAACACAGCTGGAGGTTGCAGGATTCAGACTCTGCATTTGCTGAGCATGTACTGAGTGAGGGTCACAACTACCAGCCAGTGTCCCATGTACTTCACATAGCAAACAAATGCCATAAACTCAACCTGCTCGAAGCCCTGGAAATTAACAAACATCTTGCTCACAGTCCAGATCTCATCCTAAATGACCAGACTCAGCTCAACACTTCCCCTCTCCTAAACATATAATCATCTTTGTTGTTCATTACTTCCCACACTCTCTCTTCCTACATATTCCCATTTTCCAGTATTCATTAAGTTGTTTTGTTTTGTTGAAGTTGTCTTTGTATTCCACAATGACTGCTGTTTCAATAGTTAAGGCTTTCTTTTAAATGGTACTTGTATTACTGTCCATGTTTAACACCCATTGTAGTTGTCTCATCAAATACTGTTCATATGTTACTTTGCTCATTTATTTAATGAAAACTAGTACACAGCCACTGCTTTGATTATAATGTTAATGTTAAAATGCAGTACCACCACACTCTCAAACTGTAGGTTCCCTCAAACACCTCCATTTTCCTGCATTTATTTATTTCTGTTTATCTTATTGATCTTGCTTAAGTTCCTTATGCATTCTGTATTTACATTGATAACTGTCTCTTCTTTTAATTGGTTGTGTATCACTCTCCATGTTTCATACCTCCTGATGCAGCCTTGTCTAGTACTAATTTTAATTTCATTTTATTAGTTTTGTTTATTAATAGAAACTGTGTGTGTTACTTCTCTTCCAATGATGTCTGCTAACATTTAACTTCTTTGGTGATAATACTCAGTAAATATCTGAAGATGGTCTTGTAAGCCGAAAACCGGTTAACAATAAAAGTAATGTTGTAGAACAAAAGCGAACTGGTGCTTTTCATTTATTATGAAAAAAAAACCATCAACAGGAACTTAGCTTTCGATAAAACGGCATTCCGTTTGCAGAGACAATGTCTATCTCATTGTGAGGTACTAATTCTTTTTTATTTTTTACTCAGTTACTTTTTATGAGACAATCATAATCGGTTTCCGTCTTCAAAGGCGTCTTCAGATGTTATGGGCGGCATCTGACGAATAAATGTTCATGCGTTGTCAGTGTAACTGTCTAGCATTGGAGAACATCGGCTGGTAATCCCGAATGTAGGAAGAAAAATTTGGTAATTACAGGTCGTCAGACAAGATATCAGAAAGTTAGAACGAACCGCTATTCGTGCCTGAATGTGTGGAATGACGTACAACAAGTGCATAAGAACGTCGCCCATAAACTGAGAAAGCCAATCTCCACAAGGCTGGCAGACAAGTATTTGACTCACAAATTACATCGTACGGGACGACGAACGTTCTGGTGGCCGTCTATAACTCAAGAAATGGTGGAAATCATAGAGGATACCTTGTCATGAAGCACCTCTGCATTTACCAACAGACGGACTATCGTGCTAGGTATTCCGTAAATTTAGAAAACCAAGTTCCACAAGATAGGAAACCAAGAATTTGGCTCACAAATTAAATCATACACGAGAAGAAACGTTCTGGTGGCCGTCTGAACTCAAGAAATGGTGGGACTCATAGAAGATGCGTTCACATGAAGCACTTCTGCATCTACCAGGAGACTAAGTAGGGAGTTACGTATTCTATAGTCAACAGGTTGTAACGACCTGCAACATACATTCAGGAAACGTGCGCACCACGCCCAGATTCTACAAATGCTTGAAGGTAATGTTAGTACAGCCTAAGAGGCTATGTGCTATCATCTCTTACAGACTGTGAAAAATGCGAATCTCCTAGCACATCTTTGTTCAGCGATGAAGCAACACTCTAGCCTTCTGAGCACATGAAGAGAGAGAGTTGCAGAATTTTGGCGAATAAAGGACTATACGCAGGACACTCCCAAAGTGAATGTGTCGTCATGGATAAGAACTGATCTATAGACTCTTTCAGTTCTCAGGGAAAACCATTACTGGAGACGCTTTCTTCAATAGGTTGCTAACCTTTCTGGAGCCAAACTTAATACAAGACAGGATTAAGGACTCAGCAGTTTTCCAGCAGGATGGGGAACCATCCCATTCTGTCTCATTTGTCCATAATAACCTGGAAGCTGATTTTCCCGATAGATATGTCAGACATGGATCTCAAAGGCTTTGGGCTCGTTCCACTGTTCGCAAGTATCAGTATCCGAAAGGTAAGTGTAAGGTTACAGGTAACTCTTCTGGAATTATATGTAATACGACAACACACACAACTATTTTATGTTGTTCGGATGATGAAACTGACGAAGTTCAGTTTACTGCGATTATAGTTCTTAAATTAATTGTATCACACAACTATTTTTCAAATTTTGGAACGAATGACTTTGAAATGATGTATTTCTCTGAAATACAAATTCTTGAAAGTTATATTAAAGAAGTCATTTAATAGGTTTTAGTATATATATATATATATATATATATATATATATATATATATATATATATATATATATATATGTTGGCCTACTAAGGACCCCACATGAAATAACTTCTTTATTTTCCCCTTTCTTTCCTCCCATTAGTTTTTAATTCTTTCCCTATTTTTTCTCTTCCTTCTTGTGTGCATACTGCGCCTGAATTTTTCTTTGTTTGTCCTTGAAATCCTTGAAACTTTCACTTTTGATTTCAACTTTTCTCCTCCTCCTACCCCATCCTCCGCTATTTCCATTTTTCTCAGGTCTTTTTAAACCTCTGTGAACCATGTCAATGATGTTTTTGGGTTTGTGTCAAGAAAGTTAAAAATTGTTTTTGTTATTCTCTTTTTCATCTACCCTCTTTAGGTGTCCATGAAATACTACTCTTCTTGTTGTATTGGCAGAAGAGCCAACACCGTGTTACGAATAGAGGCCGAAATGCACGCGTTTTAGGTCACGCAGGCTGTCGTGAGGAGGGAAGAACTATACTGACGTGAGGTCTGCAACATGACAAGGAATAAGAATTCACAAAGCGGACGTAATTAGTTTGACACTTAATTTTAATCCATTAATGATGAACGTCGCTCTTGACGGCACATGATTCACAATATTATCTGAATATGGCGCCTTGCTAGGTCGTAGCAAATGACATAGCTGAAGGCTGTGCTAAACTGTCGTCTCTGCAAATGAGAGCGTATGTAGACAGTGAACCATCGCTAGCAAAGTCGGCTGTACAACTGGGGCGAGTGCTAGGGAGTCTCTCTAGACTAGACCTGCCGTGTGGCGGCGCTCGGTCTGCAATTCACTGATAGTGGCGACACGCGGGTCCGACGTATACTAACGGACCGCGGCCGATTTAAAGGCTACCACCTAGCAAGTGTGGTGTCTGGCGGTGACACCACATTCCTCCCCCGCAAATCGGCGTACGGTTGTGGTATAAGGCCTCCGTCCGCCGTGGGGAGGACCACATGTTGACGTATGCGACGAGGTGGGGACCCTGACAACAGGCAAGGCTGTGCCACCCGCACCCTGCCATTCGGACCGCGGGGAGCTAGGGAACGCCTGAAAACTTACTCCAGGGTGCACGCCAACATGCGGTGCATGCGCCCGTAAAGAGGCAGGAGGGGCCGAAGGGTCGACCTCCATCGGGCCGGGGCACTCGACGGGTGAAGACGACATGTGGTCCGGAGCGGGCAAGAGTTCCATGCCGGAGGACAACTGGTCACGGGAAGCGATCGGCGGCGCGTGACCCAGGGGGGGCGCCCGGCGGCTGCAGCGACGCGTCCACTGCGGACGTTGCCGTCGGGAGAACAGGCTGCGGCGGCGCCGGCAGCGGCGGCGCGTCGCCGTGGGGCAAAATGGAAGGCAGCGTCGGTAACACCTGGGGCAGAGGCGAGCCAGTAGATGGGTCCCCGGGGCGCTGACGGGACGGCACCGTCGCTGAAAGCAGACGGCGAGCGGCAGATCCCGTGCGACGACAGAGGGGCAGCTGATTGAGATGCCGGCGCACCTCACCAGAGGCCCCCAAAACCAGATACATAGCGCGGCCGAGGCAGCGAAGAGTGCGCCCTTCGAGCCAACGCCGTGAACCTCGATAGTGGCGGTAGTAGACAACGTCGCCTGGGGCAAAAGCAGCTGTCTGCCGCTGCACAGGAACCTGATGCGGCGGATGTAGCAAAGACATCGAGGTTCGATGATGGCGACCGTGGAGAAACTCAGCCGGCGAGCGACCATCTCGGGGCTGAGAGCGATACGAGGACAAAAAGAGCAATAACGCGTCCTCCCGAGAGTGCGACTCTTTCAACTTCAACATCTGTGACTTGAAAGTCCGGACCAATCGTTCAGCGGCACCGTTTGACTGTGGCGAAAACGGCGCGATGTTGAATACCATTGGCCTTGCAGAATGACTGAAATTCGGCGGACATGAATTGTAGGCCATTATCGGAAACAATTGTCTGTGGAAGACCTTCAATGCAAAAGATAGCAGATAACGCTTGGATGGTGGCAGATGATGTCGTGGAAGTCATCCGGACAACAAAAGGAAAATTACTGAATCAATCTATCACAACCAACCATCGAGCATTCCAGAATGGACCAGCAAGATCGATGTGTAATCGTTGCCAAGGGATAGTGGCTTTTGGCCATGCAAAGAATTTCTGCGGTGGTGCTGATAGTTGTTCGGCACACATCATGCAAGAAGAGCACATATTCGTAATAGCGGCATCGATTGCGAACCAAGTACAGTGCTGACGAGCAAGTTGTTTCGGTCTGACTATACCCCAACGTCCTTGGCGGAGAAGCTTTAAGACAGAGTGTAGCGTCCTCACAGCAAATACCCTTTACCACGCAATAATTAATAATTTTCAATCAAACTATCCACATTCATTCACTTTGGAAAAGTTATCTGATCTGATTTTCTCATAATATATGCCGCGACAGCTCGTCGACGCCAAAGTATTTTCTAGTGCATTTATTCTTTGAAATAACAGAGATGCATATATGCATTCTCCATGGTTGTTAGAGGGGTAACTAGGACAGCTTCTGGAGTATCTGTTGAGGGATTGACGTGTTTCTGGGAGATACATATTCTGCTTTTCTTATCGCTAAAGCGAGCCAGTTAACATTTGTGCCGCTATCGGTTTGTTTTGAAGAGAAAGAGATTGTAAAAGGAAAAATAATTAAGGCGTGGAATCACCGGATATCTGGACATTTAATGGAGATGGACTTAATACACGATTTCCTCCATAAATAAGGTTTGTGACTTTTTTGTTCTGGAGTGAATGAACGAATCAGTTTTTTCTGAATTATTTGTTGATCACATTGGCCCTGTAATTAGTGGGGAAGTTTCAGCTGTGTCGAAGAGAACCTGCAATCACTGCGTCTGTGTTAAATCGTCCAAAAAGGCTTCGTACACATATGGAATTCGCAGTCTTTCGTAATAGGAACAAATTGTCCAAACGATTGATTCTCCCGACTGACTGCAGTGTTTAACAGTAATAATAAATGTAAAGATCTCTTACAGCAAGCCAGCCGCTGATTACTAGGACGAAGTACTCCACCAAAGATTCTATTTGGCTGATTCTTTTTATCACTACATCAAGTAATGAAATCTTATATTAAAAACTATACATAGATAAAGGAGAGAAAGAGAGAGAGCGAATGAAAATAGAGATAGTACTAATAATCCTCCATTAGTCTAATTTTTCGCCTGTCTTATCACGGATCAGCCAAGAACTGGGAGCGCCTTACTTTACTGTATAGACTTATGTGTGATGATGAAGGGATCTTAAAGACAACAGATATACGTCTATACAGACAAGACATTACACAGAGATAGCGGCTAGCTGCATTGATCGTCAATCCCTAGATTAAAGAGACGGCAACTTCTCATCCGGACATTAAAATGTTAAGAGAGGACTGTAACGAACGTGTTACCACGACCTTGGACTGATCATTATCAGAATGCAACAGCAAAAAACACGCCGAACAAAAAGTCTCCCCTTCTCAGCAAAAAATCGGCGAACCAATGGGTCCCCGGTCCGTGACTTTGATAAGGGCCACTGCGTAGCAACAAAACACAGAACGGTAGCAAGGACAGGGTCGGCAGTTGTGGCTGTAGCTACACGACGAAAATCAATCGGAAACGATTCGACCACGTCATCGGTTTCCGAATCAATGAACATTACAGCAAGTTCGGAGGAATCGAATGCCCTACCCTCAGCAACAGGCAAACGGGACAACGCATCGGCGTTTCCGTGCTTAGCAGTGGACCGATACATGATATCGTAGCGGTACTGCGTGAGGAAAATAGACCAGCGAATGAATTTCTGTGCTGTACGTGGAGGTACAGGCTTGTTCGGATGAAAAAGCGATGTCAAAGTTTTGTGGTCTGTGATTATGGTAAAGTGACGATCATACAAGAAGTCATGAAACTTTTTAACACCATATACGAGAGCCAATGGTTCTTTCTAGATCTGTGAATAATTTCTTTGCGCACACGAGAGCAATTTTGACGCAAAGGCAATAGGGCGATCGTGTGAGCCATCTTTGTGCGCAAGCACAGCACCGATCCCGAAATCCGATGCATCCACCATCAACAAAAGGGGCTTCCGGGGATCGAATGGCGTAAGGCAAGTATTGGAAAGCAACGCCGATTTCAACCGGCGAAAGGCGCGTTCGCATTCCGTGGTCCAGACGAACGGAACACCTTTACGGCGTAAGTGATGAAGCGGAGCTGAAATGGAAGAGGCATGCGTCACATATCTGTGATAATAGTTGATTTTTCCCAGCACACTCTGTAGCTGCTTCAAATTCTGCGGCAAAGGCAAGTCTTGTATGGCACAGAGGAGCGTGGAACTGGGATGTATGCCTTGGGCATTGAGTACATATCCCAAGTATGACACGTCACTAGCAAAAGACACACATTTGTCCTTCCGTAAGCGAAGACCATTACGTCGCTAGACCTGAAATAATGTTCTGAGATTGGCTAAATGTTCTTCTTCCGTCTTTCCGGGGATCACAATCTCGTCTAGATAGTTTGCTGCAGTAGGGACCGACGCACAAACAGTTTGTAGATATTGCTGAAACAATACAGGGGCGGATGCACACCCGAAGGGCAGTCGTTTGAATTGATGCAAACCAAGATGCGTTTTAACCACCAAAACGCGCTGGGATTCTTCGTCCACCGGTATTTGCAAGTACGCATCTGCTAGGTCCAACTTCGAAAAAAATTTGCCCTGGCACAGTTTGTCAAAAAGATCTTCTGGGCGGGGTAAAGGAAACGTTGCAATCACTAGTTGTGGATTCACTGTTGTCTTGAAGTCCACACAAAGTCTCAATTTTCCCGAAGGTTTGTGCAAAATGTCTAAGGGTGATGCCCAGAGAGAAGCCTACACACGTTCAGTTACACCTTGGGATTCCAAATCGTGTAATGTTTTTGCGACCTCATCACGCAGTGCGTGGGGAACATTGCGCGCTCTGAAAAATTTCGGCGGCGCGTTTACTTTCAGTTCCAAATGTGCTTTATAGTTCTTAGCGCAACCGAGGCCCGGTGCAAAAATGTCTGCAAATTCTTCACATAGACGAGAAACACTGTCCAAAGGCACAGTCTGGTTCAATGATAGGACCTAATTTACTATAGACAAGTTGAGTAACTGAAAGGAATCGAAACCAATCAAGTTCACTGCAGAAGAAGAACGAAGGACTTAAAATGACACAAGTTTTGTTTGTCCTTTGTATGTTGCAAGAAGGCTGCACTGTCCTAACACAGGGATCTCTTGACCTGAATAGCTAGTGAACGTAACATTTGCGGCACGCAGTGGATGTGTGACCAGCTGTTTGTAAGTGTCCAAGTCTACAAAAAGTTTATTGTCCTGCTGACGACAAGAGCGACTGTCTCGTGCAACGTGAACTGACACTGGTACATAATCACTTGCGACTTGACGGGAGTTCCGGCGATGTCGACGCACACTATTTGTGGGACGAACACAGTCACTGTTAGAAAAAGAGACACTGGGCGGAGTGGAATGAACGACATGAACTTCCATGGGCAAAGTTTCACGAGCCTGAGTATCGACGGTTCGATTCCGATTCCGGCGCGAAGCAAAAGGCCGGGAATGGGTTTGAGTTTCCGAGCTGAGCTTTTTCTGGCAAACACTCTGAACATGTCCTGTTTTATTACAGTAAAAGCAAATAGCTTGGCGTGACGGGCAATTCTCACGCGAATGTTTAGTAGCGCACCGGGGCCATGATTTGAGCACTGCATTTGCTATCTGGCGCGGCACATGTGGCTGAGAGCCTGGCGGCAGCGGCGCGGCCTGGCGGGGGCGAAGTTTCAAATGATTCCTGAGCAAAGTCAAGTGTGTCCTGCCGATTCAATATGTCCATCACTTGTTGAAGGGAGGGATTGACTAGTTTCAAAATCTGTTCCCTTATACGAACATCAAAAACGTTCTGTGCAATTGCATCACTTACCATAGTATCTGAATAAGAGAGTCCACATTGACACTCGAAAGCACAATCCCTAGTAAGGCCTTGCAAGGTTGCAACCCACTCCCGATTAGTCTGACCTGTCGTAAATTTTTTACGAAAGAAGGTATACCGTTTCGCAACTACATTGATTGATTGTTTGAAATATGCATCTAATGCAGAGTTGCTACGTCGCGTCGGGGAAATAATATGACTATCACATGGTAGGTTTGCACACCGACGGACGACAAAAGAAAAGGCTGCCGCTTGTTACCTTGATTTCTGTAGGCGGCGAGATGGAATCCAAATTGGCGTGACCACTCCGTCCAGCTTTCCAGTGCAGCATCAAAAGGTCTGAAGGGCGGTGCAACTGCGTGTTGTGGCTGCGTTAGTGGTGGAGCGCTGGCTGCCGCATCGTTTTGCATTCTACGTTGACCCTGGATAAGCTGTCCGAGGGCATCCAGTAACGCCTGCGTCTGCTGATTCTGTAAGCGATAAAATTCGGACAGTACATTTGGAAATCGTGGGGAAGCCATTACAGAATTAAATCAGGGCAGTATAGATAAGGACACCGGTTTTAAACTCGTCGCCAATGTTGTGTTGGCAGAAGAGCCAACACCGTGTTACGAATGGAGGCCGAAATGCTCGCGTTTTAGCTCACACAGGCTGGCGTGAGGATGGAAGAACTATACTGATGTGAGGTCTGGAACATGACAAGAAAATAGAATTCAGAAAGCGGACGTAATTAGTTTGATATTTAACTTTAATCCATTAATGATGAACGTCGCTCTTGGAGGTACATGATTAACAATATTATCTGAATATGGCGCCTTGCTAGATCGTAGCAAATGACATAGCTGAAGGCTAAGCTAAACTGTCGTCTCTGCAAATGAGAGCATATGTAGACAGTGAACCATCGCTAGCAAAGTCGGCTGTACAACTGGGGCGAGTGCTAGGGTGTCTCTCTAGACTAGACCTGCCGTGTGGCGGCGCTCGGTCTGCAATTCACTGATAGTGGCGACACGCGGGTCCGACGTATACTAACGGACCGTGGCCGATTTAAAGGCTACCATCTAGCACGTGTGGTGTCTGACGGTGACACCACACTTCTCTTTCTCGTCGTGACTGATATTGGTTCCAGTTTTTTCATAAATTTCTTTATAATTTGTCAATTTACTTTACCCATTCTTATAATTTGCTTCCAAGACTTCCCTTGATATTTTGTTTCCTTCGTTGCAATTTCACCTAATTGTTTAGCTGTATTTAACGAAAGTCATTCTGAAGCTGTAATATCAAATGTTACCACAGAAATAACTGTGGCAGATATAGTGCTGTGTACAGGAATCAAAAAGATTGTTCCTCACATAAGAAAAGCGAACATTATCATTGCATTATGTCTGATTTTTACTGTTTCTGTTATTGAATGTAATTTTGACCATGTTCTAATAAAGACAAAGGGAACTTATAATTGTGAATATTATGTATTACAATTCGATAGTAAGAATAGAAGTTGTACAATAAACGAGTGCTCATCTCTGATAAATAATTAGGTGACACTCGAACGTAAATATTACTCTTTCTAGTCATTATCACTACTACTGAAAGTTTCAGTTACACTGTGTCGACTTGGAGTTGGAGAGACGCTGGGGAGATTGGAGAACGAACCTGCAAATAAGCCGGCCGGAGTGGCCGTGCGGCTCTAGGCGCTACAGTCTGGAGCTGAGGGACCGCTACGGTCGCAGGTTCGAATCATGCCTCGGGCATGGATGTGTGTGATGTCATTAGGTTAGTTAGATTTTATTAGTTCTAAGTTCTAGGCGACTGATAACCTGTTGAGTCCCATAGTGCTCAGAGCCATTTGAACCATTATGAACCTGCAAATAAACATGACGACTTTCAACGGACGCAAGAGCAAACAACAAGAAATCTGCGACAGCTCTTTACCAGCAAATTACTCATGACAAAACACGCAGAATGCGAGTTTAATTTCTTTATACTATTTAAAAACCAAGATTACTAGCTAATCTGGCCTGTAAAAGCATAAAATACAATAAAAATAACAATGTAAAGCATAATGGCATTCTGGTCCAACGGAAGTGTTGTAGTGCCGGAGTATGGATTGCTGGAAGTAGATTTCTTTTTATACAGGTTGTTTATTAGTTCACAGTAATTATTATTTACTTTGACCTGTGACACATTATAAGTGGAGGTGACAGTACGTTATATTGGCCAAGAGGGGCAGGTGGGGACGGGAGAGAGAGTAGCAGACTGTGACCTCCCAACACTCTCCCTCCCTCCCCCGCCCCTCCTCCACCGAACCTTGGATATACACCTAAGAGTGACTTTGCTGGTGAATTGGGAATGGGGACACGTTGGGAGGGGGGGGGGGGGGCGTGTCTCCAGGGTGGGAGGCGCGACCGCTCCTTTCCCGTGTCGTGTGAAGGCCGAGCCCTTAACGACGCGAGTCGCCGCGGCCCCTGGTGGCTGGCGGATCGGGCCTCCGTCAGCTGGCAGCAATCAGCGCAGCGGCAGCGGCAGCGGCAGTGGCTCCCCTTTGAGGGCGACTAACAAGGGCCGTCTCAGCTCGGCTCGCCGCCGCCACCGCATCGGCTATCGATTTTTACGACCGTAGCGTCATTAGCGAAACATCAGCGCACTTGGTTCGGCCTAAGCCGCTTAGCAATCGCAAAGCCGCCATAGGGAAATTCCCTCGGCGCCTCTTCCATACCGGCGGTTTATCGCGAACAAGGAACTAATGAAGAATTTCTACACCCAGTTTCGGTCGTTTCTCGCACGTTCTGTGTCGTCTTCTGTCAGAGTAAAAAAAGCCACCACATCCGACTGAAATTAGTTCCACTGGGGACAGTTATTCATGAAAGCCGGTGCCGCACTGTCCTGTCACAGCGAGTACTGTTGGATTCGCCGTTAGAAGCGCTCTTTTTCATCCTAGTATGGCGGTTCAGTGAATGCGTCTCCAAAATCAGGTCTATGACTGCAGTTCACAACTGATCGTTACTACGTATCCCTGTGCTGAATTCGGCCTACAATGAGCTGTCGACAGTATTAACTTTAATGTAAACATTCACGGCCGGAAATATCATGTCCATTATAATTATCCGGACTGTTATGCCGTGGTCGGTTGATGAATTCTGAGGTGATTCCCAACGTTTCGTCTCCGACTGTGGGAGACATCTTCAAGGGGGTCCGTAGCTTGATGGAATGTCCAACACACACACTGGCTCGCTACTGACTGCCGCTAAATTCCGTGTCCGCGCGCCCCCGCGCCGCGGCGTGACGTCACGTGTTTTGAAAACGTCAGTGCAATTGGCCGCTGTCCGTCGCCGTCGATCGCCGTTGCCATCACTCAGTAGTGGACGAGTGGTACACATCTTCTTTAACACCGGCATCCATATACCGTTTAATTTGACGCCCTCCTCCTTTCGGTTGAAATTATTTGGGTGTTTAGCGATTTCGATTGCCTCCCTGTAGAGCCTTTCGTAGTATCCGCTCGTGGCCGCTAGTACTTGCGTCTCCTCGAAACGAATATTGTGGTTCCCTGGCTGGAAAGCATGCTCCGCAACAGCTGATCGTTCCGTTTCTCCTCTTCTACAATTTCCCTTGTGCTCTTCCAAACGTTTAGAAACAGTTCTTTTGGTGGTACCCACATAAACATCACCACAGCTGCATGGGATCCTATACACTCCAGATTTTTCCAATGGTTTGCGAGCGTCCTTGGCGGGCCTAAGGTATTCCTGTATCTTCCTGGTGGGCTTGTAAATTACGGTAATATTCCGCTTCGTCAAGGTCCTCCCTTTTCTTTCCGTTACATTTTTCCTGCCGATATTTTACACCTGTTTAAGTGTTGTTTGACGACCACATACTTCAAGTGGAATGAACAGTTTTATGAGCAAACGGATGGCGTGGCTATGGGAAGCCCCCTAAGTCCCGTAATTGCAAACTTCTTTATGGAGAAATTCGAAGAACAGGCCTTAGGTACTGCCAGCAAGAAACCAAATGTATGGTTCCGATACGTGGATGACACGTTTGTGTTGTGGAGACATGGTAGGGAGGAATTAAGCCGGTTCCACGAACATCTGAACGGTATAAACTCAAGAATTCAGTTTACTATGGAGGAGGAGGTAGACGGCAAACTACAGTTCCTCGATGTGCTTGTGTTTAGATACGAAAATGGTAGTTTGGGCCACTCAGTGTACCGCAAACCCACGCACACGGACCGTTATTTGCACCGGGATTCGAACCACCACCCACAACAGAAGCGGGGTGTTATCAAGACGTTAGCGGACAGAGCTAGAAATATTTGTGAACCTGAGTTGCTCGACGCTGAGATGGAACATCTCCACAATGCACTAACGAAGAACGGACATTCGCCCGCCGAAATAAAACGTGCGTTGAGGCAGCCACGCAGAAATCATACTGACGTACAGGCTACTGCAAAATCTAAGGTTTTCCTGCCGTTTGGCGCAGGGGCGCGCGGACACGGAATTTAGCGGCAGTCAGTAGCGAGCCAGTGTGTGTGTTGGACCTTCCATCAAGCTACGGACCCCCTTGAAGATGTCTCCCGCAGTCGGAGACGAAACATTGGGAATCACCTCAGAATTCATCAACCGACCACGGCATAACAGCCCGGATAATTATAATGGACAGTATTAACTTTTCTGTTATAATAACTCTACAGTTGCTAGTATGGGTTAACGTGCAGACTGGTAGCTAGTGAGTGAAACATGAGGAGTTGAGTCAGGCCCCTATCGAGTCCGCGAGGTAGGCTAGGTAGACAAACGATCGTTGGTCTGGTGCATCTGTCTGCATTAGTATGGTCTTTAGGTGGTTTTCCACTTCCGTTTAGACAAATGCTAGACTGGTTCCTAAACCCTACTTCAGAAAATACGATACTCCAACATTTAAACTGCGACAACACATGGAACAAAGTTACACGATTCATATACAATCGGAGCACAATACTCCGCTCTCTCAAGTAAACTGACGATTGTGTGAGAGGAAGAGTGTCCCGACAAAAAGTTAAAATAACGGGTTGACCAGCAATTTGCGGTTGTTTTTTGATGACGCTGTGGTGAACGGGAAGGTGTCGCCTTTGGGTAACTGTAGGACTATATATGTCTTGGAATTTTTTGTTGATGTGATTATTAGCAGCTTACTTCAACTTTAGAAAAATATAAGTTAATGCTGATGAGTAAGAAAAACAATCCTGTAACGTCGAACGCAGCATCAGTAGGAATGTGCTTGACACAGTCACATCGATTAGATATGTAGGGTAACGTTGCAAAGCCGTATGAAATGGAATGAGCACGACAGGTTGGTACAAGGCAAGGTGAATGACCGGTTTCGCTTTATTGGGAGAATTTTGAGAAAGTGTTGCTCATCAATATAGGAGACAGCATGCAGCATACTAGTGCGGCCTATTCTTGAGTACAGTTAGAGCGTCTTGGATCCCCACCAGGTCGGATGAGAGACAGAGGTGTGATATTAGATTTGTTACGGGTAGATTCGATTAGCAAACGAGTATTACGAAGATGCTTCGTGAACTCAAATGGGAGTTCCTCGAGGGAACACTACGCCCTTTTCGCAAGACATTATTCCGGAGATTTAGAGAACCAGCATTTGAGGCCGATGCAGTAAGATTCTACTGCCGCCAACATATATTTCGCTTAAGAACCATGGGCTGGTACAGAGGAAAGTCGTTTTTCCCTTGCTCTACTTGCGAGTGGAACGGAAAAGGAAATACCTAGTACTGGTACGGCGTATCGTCCTGCATGTTCAAAATGGTTCAAATGGCTCTGAGCACTATGGGACTTAACATCTATGGTCATCAGTCCCCTAGAACTTAGAACTACTTAAAGCTAACTAACCTAAGGACATCACACAACACCCAGCCATCACGAGGCAGAGAAAATCCCTGACCCCACCGGGAATCGAACCCGGGAACCCGGGCGTGGGAAGCGAGAACGCTACCGCACGACCACGAGATGCGGGCGTCCTCCATCTCCCATACTGTGGTTTGTGGAGTGTTTTTGTACCTGAAAATGTAGAAAATCAGTATGAAATATCATGAAAACTGTTGAACCCGTAGACGGGGATTAACTGTAGCAGAGACAGCGGTACGTAAACTTGCAACATATCTTCGCAACAAGAATGCTGATTCCATCGCTAAATACGCCTAACTTGGAGCGAGGTCACATAACGAACGGGGAGAAGAATGGAAACAAACAGGATGACGGAGCGCCCTCCATTACTACAATGTGAAACACCGCTCCATTCTCCTCTCGCCCTCCATCCACAGGTCGTGTTTTACGTATTAGACTTGTGGCAGACGATACCACTGCCAAACGTCCACGATTAGGACATTTCCCAATTACAGATACCTCCACGGTCACCGGCACAGGACCGACGCTACATATAATTCTTTCGCGCGACAATATCGCAAGTTTCGAGGTTCGCAAAATAAATAATGGACTAAAATTTTTTTCTGAGGTCGTGCTTATTAGTAAGATTTATAATTTCGTGACAGTATCAGCCAACATTTCATTTATATGACGATTTTGCTACATGTTCTCCTTTGCATTCTAGGTCCCCTTGCCAGCGTTGTGTGAGAGCGTGTATTCCCCACTGATAAAACTTCTTGTCCCGTGCTCGCAGTCATATTCCCACTGCATGAATTGCGCTCTCAGGATTTTGAAAGTGTGTCCTACGTACAGAAACCTCAAGTGATGCAGACAGATGGAAGGCTATAGGGTTGAAGAGGTAGTGATGTCCAGTCCTGTTCGGTAATCTAGCCGCGCGTCGTGCCCGCGCATTTAGAGTCGCCATGCCACGAACTGCGTGGTCCCTCCCGTGGTAGGTTCGAGTCATCCCTCGGGCGTGTGTGTGTGTGTGTGTGTGTGTGTGTGTGTGTGTGTGTGTGTGTTGTCTTTAGCGTAAGTTAGTTTAAGTAGTGTGTAAGTCTAGGGGCGGTGACCTCTCCAGTTTGGTCCCATAGGACTTCACACACATTTAAATATCTGTTCGGTAATCTATTCCTGGATTGTGTGTGGGTGTGCATTGTCGTTTTGGAGCAAGGTTCCTTTTGGATTATTATCTGAACGAACACATCGCACATGGATCTTCATTTCTTTAAGAGCCTCCACATATGCTCTGAATTAATGGTTGATATTTTCGATGCTATACCCTCGAGAATGACACCATCAGTATCTCAGAAAACTGTCACTAAGACTTTGCCCGCTAAAGCAGCTGCCTTGAATGTCTTCATGTCTTCTTTCTTGGTGATTGCTCGTTGTGCCATTATAGTGACTGCCTTTTTTCTATCCTATTCAATGTGATGCATTCGCGTTTCGTCGCTTGTATCTACCCATGACAGAAAAGCTTTTTCCATTGGCCTCATAATGCTCCGGCAGTTTAGATGAAATGGCTGTCGTTTACTCTTGCTATCGCACGACTAACAGCACTGTCACAATTCACCATTGTGCAAGAAGTAGCTGTGACCGTATATCTTAAAACGCGGTCTGTCATTGAGCTCAGTTTCTGCACTTCTTGATGCTTTTATACTGTTAAATCATTGCCCAACAGCACTCGTAGCGAGTGCGTCACAACTTGCACACAAACGTCTACGAATATTCGCAACATTTTCTTTTACCGCAACCAAGATTTTAACTATAGCATGCTGCTTGTAATGAGTGCCTTCCGAAGACATCATTTTGATTGTTGTCAACGGCCCCGTCACCTAACGGGATTGTTTGTACTACTGTGGCCACTTGAAAATAGGATAAAACAGTGAGATATCTGAGCAACCAATAGAAATGGTACATTTCCAGTGTCATCTAAACTGTAAGTTTTGAAATTTCGCTGAAGAGCCGATGACGCAGTCCAGTCAGCAGCTGACGGATACGACAAACTGTCGCCAGCAAGGTGAAATTTGAATGCATAGAAATAGATGATAATAATGTATTTTAGCACGTGAGAAGATCCTCCTTTTTTCGGTTCCTTCCTTTCAAGTGCACGGTTGATGCATTTTCACTGGATATTTCTCATATTATGATGCACATATTCGGTATTTTAGTCAATATTTTTGCCATTTCCATTGCATAAATGACTGCATACATTCGGTCACGTTCTAGACAACTGAATCATTGTACCTGGGATACAGGTCGCTTATCGATGCAAATCTGCAGCGTACACTCTGCATAAAAGGATGGAGAATAGAAGCTGATTATGACAGTGTACTAATTAATAAACTGTGACACCACAAGATGATCAGATGATTGAAACCTGTAGTCAACAGAGAATTAATACATGACGTTCATTTTAGACTTTAACTGAAAAACTGCACTTTGCGGCGCCTTCCAGAAATTGAAACTGGTAATCTGTATTAAAGAAGTTGTTGTTCTTGTTTATTTCTGACAGTAAGTGACTAATCACACAAAACGGTTGTAAAGAAATTAAGTAGAATACGACGGTAAGAGTAAATGTGATCTCACAGAATTAGCATAGCTCGTGAATAAAGAGGTTGAAAAAGACTTATTGGCACTGAACGTGTAAAAGAATCAAAATAACTAAAGTGGGTGATTTCCGTCGTATGTTATTAGCTACGTTAAAATCGCGCAGTGTCAATACTTGCTGCAATTATGCCCAATAGAAGAGAAAAAATGCCAGTGCCTTCAAATGGTTCAAATGGTTCTGATCACTATGGGACTTAATATCTGATGTCATCAGTCCCCTAGAGCTTAGAACGACTTAAACCTAACTAACCTAGGGACATCACGCACATCCATGCCCGAGGCAGGATTCGAACCTGCGACCGTAGCAGTCGCGCGGTTCCGGACTGAAGCGCCTAGAACCGCTCGGCCACAGCAGCAGGTGTCAGTGCCTTCACAAAGCTGTGTTGTCATTAGGCAGATATAAGAGTAAGTGAGTGATTACACATGACGGTGAAATAATTATACACTGTACAACAGAAAGAATAATTGTGATCATGACCAATGAATAAACATGGTTAAGAAAAAGTATTGTCGTTTAAACGGTAAAATAACTAAAAACGATTGAAGTGGGTGGTTCCAGTTGTGCGTCGCTAACAGATTAAATTATGATTATCAATCACTTACTGTTATATCTGTCAAATTAAAGTGCAACTTTGTAAAACCACTGTCATCTGTTCTTTTGTTAATGTGCATAATTGCTTAATTCTGCTTTGTTTGTATGTACATTTTGAAACTGTTTTGATTTTTTTTACGCTTCAATTTTTATTTTGTATTTAAGATTAGTCTTTACTTCTAACGACTGTGCTCTCACAATCGTTGTACACTGATGAGCCAAAACATTATGACGATCTGCTTAATAGTTTGTTTGTCCGTCTTTGGTAGGAAATACGTCACTGATTCCGCGTATCAGAAACCCGATAGTTCGCTGATAAATTTGTGGAGCTATGTGTTATTAGATGTCTACGCACAGGTCACGTAATTCGACTAAATAATGAGCCACTGATTCGCGTATTTGATGATGGCGCCCGATAGAGACTCAAATGGGTTCCATGGGATTTACATCAGACGAATTAGGTCTCCAAGACGTCAAAGTGAGTTCTTTATAATGTGCATTAAACCATTGTATCACGGTTCTGGCTCCGAGACACGGACAATTACACTGCTTAAAGATGATATCGCTATCGGGGAAGATATCAAACATGAAGGGATGCAGGTGGTTCGCAGCTGTGAGCGTGTCTTCGATTTTTACCCCAAGACCCATGTAAGCGCAGGAGATAGCATAGGACTGCTCCCATCAGCCTGCGTCCATGGCCCGCTGCACGTGTCGATTCGCCGTTCTTCTCGATGATGGCGTTTGTGGAGACGACAATCGATCCAATGCAGCAAAAATGTGAGTCACCCGAAGACCTAACACGTTTGCATTGCTCCTCGGCGGAATCCGGCTGGTACCGTGCCCACTACAAACGTAATTCACTATGTTGTTGGGTCAACATCTGAACATGCAGGGGTGGTCTGATGCTGAGCTCCATGTGCAGCAATGTACGATGAACGGTGAGCTCCGAAACACTTGTGCGTGCACCAGAATTATGCTCTTTCAGTAGAGATGCCACAGATCACCATGTATCCTTCTTTACAGAGCAATCAAGCCTCCGAACCCCATGTTCTGTGAAGAGTCGTGGACATCCAACCATTTAGCGCCTAATGATAGTTTCACTGTCCTTCTACCTCTCTTCGTAGAGGCTCACTGCAGTAGCGTGTGAACATTTGACCATCTTGACCGTTTACGAGGTGCGTAATAAAAATGGTTCAAATGGCACTAAGAACTATGGGACTTAATATATGAAGTCATCAGGACCCTAGATTTAGAACTAATTAAACATAACTAACCTAAGGACATCACACACATCCATGCCCGAGGCAGGATTTGAAACTGCGACCGTTGCAGCCGCGTGGTTCCGGACTGAAGCGCCTAGAACCGCTCGACTACAGCGGCCGGCGGTGCTTAATAGTAATCTGCCATTTGTCAAAGTCGCTTATCTCAACGGATTTCCCCATTTGCAGCCCATATATTCGTGTCTGCTTTGCTTACACACTTTTGTTACCGCGTCACGTGCCCGCAACGCCTGCAGGCGATATCCAATGGCACGGTGAGCAGTGATCGTAATGTTTAGGTTTAACAGCGTATAATACTCGACAGAGGCCAAGTAGTATGTTCACGTGTTTACCTCTCTCGTGAAGCCCCCCGTCTGGACAGTCCAGTGCACACAGTGCGCTGCTTCGCATGCACTCATGCTTCTAGCAGGCCCTGGGCGGAGTGTTTGTTCGATCTTCATTTCCATTCGGTGAGGCTTTATTATAAGGGCATTGAGAGTTTCAGCAACCTATTTTATTCGTTAATATACTATTGCTTTTAGGCTAATTTCTGGTTTTATTTAATTGTAAACAACATGATGATGTTCTGACAAACGAAACCAGTCGTGACATACTGTGTTTGAACACAGTTGTCGTTGTCCTCATTAATCATCAATATTGGTATCAACGAGTAGTGGAACCCCAAATGATTATTAACGAGAAACCGTACAGAACAAGTGAAGATGTGAGGGAACCTGCTTTCAATGACCCCTGCTCATCTAAGCCTGGTTTACAATGACAAGGTGCGACCAACTTGTGATAAAAACCAGTGTCGCTGTCCCTACAATGAACATAATCATGAGGCCCAATATCCGCCATGTACAGTCACCACTCTTCATGTGTAGGAATGGCTTTCTTCCCTACTGAAAATTGGCTAACGGAGGATGAAATTTTTATCAACACATAAGGAAATCTGGAGTTTCGGATTTGTAGCGTTCGGACAAGGTGTTCGTGACGTTTCTAGCAGTTAATGAGGCACTTTGTTTTCTACGGGACGATGTATGTTTACAACTGGTCTTCTATTACCGATTTGATCTCGCGGGTTATGTTTTAGAAACTCTGGTTTAGTCAGACGTGCTGGAACGCCCAGATTGTTTGGCTGTACATTATATATCCATGTGGTTGCTATAAAATATCCCAATCCAGTTCAAGCCGTTAAAATAGAGAATCTACAGAAGAACTGTGGGCGTTGTTAGCCTGTAATCTGTTTGTTCGTCTACCCCTCCTCGTATTTCTGCGAACTGTGCCAAATTAGTTATTGTTGCTTCTCTTCCTCTTTTAACGTAACGTCGGGTAACAGTAGGCGTCAGGTTAGAGTTCACTCTGGTATTTGTTCTACAATGGCAACACTGATCGACAAAGAAAAACTACAACGTTCAATTATTGCTCCTACAGCGACATCATCACCTTTAATCTTGAAGAGATCCGCCACATTTATTGGTTATAGTAGGTAAAAAAAAATATTTGCCAAAAGAACCACCGTTCTGTGAGCAACAAACTACGGCACGACAAATAGCGGGAGCAAGCAGTTATTGCCATTTGCGTGATATTTTTAAGTGTCTGGCTTATCGGTTAACAGAACGCTGTAAGATAGCTGGAAGACCGTGCGCGTATCCCCCCCGACGCCTATGTTTCTAACGGTTACTAATACCGGAAGACCCGTTAGACAGACAGGTGCGATTCTACAGTAGCCGCTATCGAAACCGCTCAGAAATCCTTCTAGTCAACGAGAATATTCCCGTTCAATCTAGATGTCTTCACGGCAGAAGACTTAACTCCACCAGAAATCACTGAGAGCTGAAATTCCAACTGAAAAAGGGAATGGAATTCAACAGGAGCCAACGAACAAATGGTGCTCCTCAGTGACAAATGATTTGTCTGTACAGTCACCAGGAAGAACCCAGCAAGAGACACAAATAAAGCTCAGAGTGCTGACGCACGAACAGGTGTAGGCCTAACTATTACTTATCCGCTACCAAAATGTGATCGGTCCACAACAAATAAGAAAACGGTAAGAAAATTCGAGATTTGGTCTGGTGCCCAGTTAAGAAATGCATAGTTAGAAAAACAAGCTAATCCAGACAAAACCAAGAAGACACAAAATAACAGTAACGAAAAACGCAGACTCTCTAGGGCTGATGTGGACTTAACCGATCTATGATCTACAGGAACAACCAGGTCCTAATTCAAGGAGAGGTACGATGTTTTGAATTGCCAGTGGTGTGGTGAAGCGTACAGGGAGCTTATCAAGGAAGACTGAATTGTGATAATTGCTTCGATTGGTGGCGTGAAGAATGAACAGTTTATGAAGGACATGGTGAATTTTCTTTAGATTTATGTTAGTGTGTACTCCTTGACTACATGCCGTGTACTTTTACCAGACAATGTGACTAAGACTACGAACGAGCAATGTCTCATATATTTTGACATTTAGTGTTCGCGCTAAACGTTAGGAGCTATTAATGATGTATTTTGTTCCTGAACAAACCAACAGTGATTTTTTAAAAGTAAAGTTTGTTTTAACCTTGTCATCTACTAGAATTGAGCTGCTAAATGCTAAGTACGTACTCTTTCCCGACTTTCCCTTACATTTACAAGCGATGTCTCTTTCTCTGTCTTATTAAGCTGTATCATTGCAAGTAGATTAATTCTTTCCTTTTATGGACATAATTTCCCGTTTCAATAGTAGAAGCATGCACATATTCTCGATTTACTTGGAAACAAAGAAATCAGGAAGAGTGGAATGAGGCTGAGGCAGTAGTTAAAACTGCCGCCACCGTATTTTAGCCACAATAGCAATTAAGAGGCAAATTCCGGCAGGGTGAGGAATAACGGAGTATGAATTATATAGAGAAATTTAAATAACAATAATTAATAAGAAATATAGAGCGCCGGAATCTGCGGTTCGCGTTTTTTGTTCGCTGAAAGAAGACACACAAGGGGAGCCGTTAGGGGGCCATATCCGTTATTAATGCGGCCCGCTGCGCCATATTTATGTCCAGCGGGTCACGGGTCGCGGACGCCCTAGGCGGCAGCACCAGCGGCGCGAGCGCTTCTACAATATCTCCCTGTGCATCGCGTACTGCGATTTCTCTCAGTGGGTGCAGGGACTTCGTCTCGTCTGTTCCATTTCAGTAAAAACATAAACAGAAGCCAACCAGTGACTTAAAATATCCCATCAAGATTACCCTGAGACCCACAATAGTGTTTTCGGTGTATGAAATGAATACGATCATGTGATCCGAAGATAAGTAAAAGCAGTTTAGAATGTTCCTACAGTAGTAATGGAACATCTATGGAGTGAACATTCAGCCTCGCAGAACTTGAAGGACTTGTCCCTGAGCTCTCTGCAGATTTTGAATATCATTACGTCGCATTATTGACAGATCCCTTCCAAAAGTATCACACATTTTGTAGAGGCACAAGGTAAGATATCTTAACAATTCACAGTCGATATCAGGAATGAATGGGCTTAATGGTTTGAAGATATAATTGCAAGCACAGTTCACTTGTTTGCGATGAGTGTCACAGTTCTTATATCGTTATTTCTTGTGGAATAAGAAAGTGTTTTTTTCCTTATTTGCATTTGCAGTTCCCCATCCGGGGCGAGCTGGCAGCAGCATAGGCGCTGCTCTTCAGCCAAGAGACATGACAAGTAGGAACAAAGATATTTAAAACAATATAAAGAAGAAAACATGGCGGAACATAGGAAAAAAAAGGCGGAACGTAAGTGAAGAAAGCATACAAAAAGCGGTAACTGAAAAACTGAGGTAAAAATCTAGAAAAGTGGATTACACAAGAAAACACACACTGTAAGGATTAAAAGGCACCAGGAAAAGTACGGCCAGAGCTCAGAAAAGCGCAGAACGATTAAAACAGCCACATGATGGATGGTGTAGCACGAAACGATTAAGGACAGCAACTATATACAGGTCGACCACACAATTAAAACCACCTCACTTAATGACACTGTATAGTGGCACCGAACACAACACAAGTCCAGCACACTTGATGATGAATAGAAAACTGGGAGGAGCTGCCAGGGGGGGGGGACAAGGGAGAAAGGAAAAGGAGGCGAGAAGGAAGGGAGAGAAAGGGGGACGAGGTGGGGAACGCGCCGAAAGGGGCCGAGGAGTGAAGCATGGGAGAGGAAAACAGCTGAAGAGGGGGGGGGGGGGGGGGAAGGAGGAAAGTCCTGGTAGGAAGGGTAGGTGTCAAGGTGAAGTTCAACATCCGGGAGACGCTGGAAAGTGCCCTGATGAAGGAGATGGAGGGTGTGGAGGTGGAGAGAGGGAGGGATGCAGCGATAGAGGCGCAGCACTGGGTAGGGGGTGGAGAGGAAGGAGGAAACCAAGGGGTGGGGGGGGGAAAATCAAGCTTGCGGACAGTGTAGAGGATGCATAGATGTTGGAGGAAAAGGAGAAGGTGGGGAAAGGGGATGAGGTCATACAGGAGCATGTTCGAGAAGGAAGGCAGATATGGAAAGCAACGTGGAGCACATGGCGTTCTAGGGTTCTAGGATTTGGAGAGCCTTATAAAAGAAGGTCGGGGGCGAGGGGGTCAGAGATCCAGGCAACGCTGGCATAACAGAGGATAGGCTGGATGAGGGATTTGAAGGTGTGGAGGATGGTGGAAGGATGCAATCCCCATGTCTGGCCAGACGGGAGTTTCAGGAGGTGGAGGTGGGTATGAGCTTTCTGCTGGATGGTCATGAGATGAGGGGATCAGGTGAATTGATGGTCAAGTGTGAGACCAAGGTATCTCAGGGGGAGGGGGGGGGTGGGAGTGAGCTGGATGGGATAACCATAAATGGTTAGGTAGAAATCATGGAAACAGAAGGGGTGGGTGGTGCAGTTTATGATGATCGTCTGGGTTTTGGAGGGTTTGATACGAAGGAACCACTGGTTACACCAAGTGATGAACTGATGAAGGTGGGTTTGGAGGGTACGTTGGACCATTGAAGGGTAGGATAAAGAACCAGGAAGATGGTGTCCGCAGCGTATTGGAGGAGGTGTAAAGGTGAGGGTGGCTTGGGCATATCTGCAGTGTACAGGAGGTAGAGGGGAGAGGATGGGGCCAGCAGTGGGAAAAAAGATACAGGAGTTGGTGTCATGGAGGGTGACGTAGGAAGGACGGCGTGAGAGGAAGGAAGCGACCAGATGGACAAAACTGATAGGCAGGGCATAGATTTGGACTTTAAAGAGGAGACCGGGATGTCATACGTGATCGTAGGCGTTTTGGAGGTCGAAGGAAAGAAAAATGGCGGAGCGACGGGAGTTAAGTTGGAGGGAGAGAATGTGGACGAAGTTAAGGAGTTGGTCATCGGCGGAGAAGGAGGGTCGGAAGTCATACTGGGTAAGGTTATGAAAACATGTCCACCGCTATTTATAGGTTTAGTATTGAGTGTGATCATATTCTCGAGTCTCTGTTTTAATAAATTACTCCATGGTAGCTTTGTGAAATGACTTCCTAGTACGTTAAAGTGAAAGCGCACCAGATAATATAGAATTAGGAGCTATGACGTGCAGTAAATAAGCGATTGTAAGACCTGACATCGTCGGGTACAGAACGTGCAGCAACTCGTATTTTACATTGAGGTGTCAAAACTCAAGGTATAGCTATAGACACATATACAGATAGCGCTAATATCGGGTACGCAAGGTATAAAAGGGCAGTGAATTCGTGCAGCTGACTTTAAGTACTGAGGTGATTCAGGTGAAGCGGCTTTTGACGTGATTATGGACACGACAGGAATTAACAGAATTTGAATGTGGAATGGTAGTTGGACCTGGACGCTTGGGGCATTTCATTACGGAAGTCTTTGGGAAATTCAATATTCGGTGATCCACAGGGTCAAGAGAGTGACGAGAATAACCAGTTTCAGGCATTACCTTTCACCACGGACAACCCAGTGCCCGAAGGCCTTCGCTTAACGACTGAGAGCCATGGCATTTGCGTAATATTTTCAGTGCTAACAGACAAGTAACTCTGCCAGAATTAACCGCAGAAATCGATGTGGGACGTAACGACGAATTTATCCGTTAGCATACTGCCGCGAAACGCGCCGTTAATGGAGTGTCGTGGGAGACGACTGACGCGACTGTCTGCTACCAGCAAGACGTCGCCTACAGCGCCTCTGCTGGGCTCTTTACGATATCGGTTGGACCCTAGACGACTAGGAAACGGTGGCCTGGTCTGAATAAATCCGATTTCGGTGGATAAAAGCTGATGGTGGGGTTCGAGTGTGGCACAGACCCCACTAAGCCAGCAAACGAGGTTGTCAAGAAGCCACTGTGCAAGATGGTGGTGGCTTCATAATAGTATGGACTGTGATTACGTGGAATATACTGTGTCCTCATCGATGTTCGGCTGCTTGGAGACCAATTCCAGCAAGTCATGGACGTCATGTTCCAGAACAACGACGGAAGTTTTATAGATGACAATGCGGCATGTCACCAAGCCATAGTTCAAGAATATTCTGGACAATTCGAGAGAATGGTTTGACCACCCACATCTCACGACATGAATTCCATCGACCATTTATGGGACATAGCCCAGAAGTCAGTTTGTGCACAAAATCTTCCACTTGCAACACTTTCACTATTCGACTTTCCATGAGAGCATGGCTCATATTTTTATGCAGGCAACTTTCAGCTGCTCGTTCAGTCCATGCCCCGTCGAATTTCTGCACTACGCTGGGCAAACGGAGGTCCGACGTGACTGTAGGAGATATACGATGACTTTTGTCACCTCTGTGTATACACTACTGGCCATTAAAATTGCTACACCAAGAAGAAATGCAGATGATAAACGGGTATTCATTGGACAAATATATTATACTAGAACTGACATGTGATTACATTTTCACGCAATTTGGGTGCATAGATCCTGAGAAATCACTACCCAGAACAACCATCTCTGGCAGTAATAACGGCCTTGATACACCTGGGCATTGAGTCAAACAGAGCTTGGATGGCGCGTACAGATACAGCTGCGCATGCAGCTTCAACGCGATACCACAGTTCATCCAGAGTAGTGACTGGCGTATTGTGACGAGCCAGTTGCGCGGCCACCAGTGACCAGACGTTTTCTATTGGTGAGAGATCTGGAAAATGTGCTGGCCAGGGCAGGAGTCTAGCATTTCCTGTATCCAGAAAGGCTCGTACAGGACCTGCAACATGCGGTCGTGCATTATCCAGCTGAAATGTAGGGTTTCGCAGGGATCGAATGAAGGGCAGAGCCACGGGTCGTAGTACATCTGAAATGTAACGTCCACTGTTCAAAGTGCCATCAATGCGAATAAGAGGTGACCGAGATGTGTAACCAATGACACCCCATACCATCACGCCAAGTGACACTCCAGTATGGCGATGACACTTCCAATGTGCGTTCACCGCGATATCGCCAAACACGGATGCGACCGTCATAATGTTGTAAACAGAACTTGGATTCATCCGAAAAAGTGACGTTTTGCCATTCGTGCACCCAGATTCGTCGTTAAATACACAATCGCAGGCGCTCCTGTTTGTGATGCACCGTCAGGGGTAACCGCAGCCATGGTCTCCGAGCTGATAGTCCATGCTGCTGCAAACGTCGTCGAACTGTTCGTGCAGATGGTTGTTGTCATGCAAACGTCCCCATCTGTTGACTCAGGGATCGAGACGTGGTTGCACGATCCGTTACAGCCACGTGGATAAGATGCCTGTCATCTCGACTGCTAGTGATACGAGGCCGTTGGGAACCAGCACGGCGTTCCGTATTACCGTTCTGAACCCACCGATTCCATATTCTGCTAACAGTCATCGGATCTCGACCAACGCTAGCAGCAATGTCGTGAACGATAAACCGCAATCGCTATAGGCTACAATCCGAACTTTATCAAAGTCGGAAACGTGATGCTATGCATTTCTCCTCGTTATACGAGGCATCACAACAACGTTTCACCAGGCAACGCCGGTCAACTGCTGTTTGTGTATGAGAAATCGGTTGGAAACTTTCCTCATGTCAGCACGTTGTAGGTGTCGCCACCGGCGCCAATCATGTGTGAATGTTCTGAAAAGCTAATAATTTGCATATCACTGTATCAACTTCCTGTCGGTTAAATTTCGCGTCTGTAGCATGTCTTCTTCGTGGTATAGCAATTTTAATGGCCAGTAGTGTATAAAATCATTGTTTGCTGATTATCTGTTTTAGTTGCCTAATACTCATCGTGAGATCAGACATCGAAACGAATCAACATATCTCTATAATGTTGGGCTCAACACCATTGTTACTAAATGTAACTCAGAATCATGCTTACTATGAAATCTGTACCAAAATACGTCGTTATTAAGTGTAAAATGTTAGAACACTAACTAGTTCTTATGGTTCCGAACATCAACGGATACGCTTTGAACAACTTATTACTACTGGTGTCTTGCACCCAGTAACAACGATGTTGTGGCAAACATCGTAGTTAGAGACTGATTCTTTACTAAGCATGATTTGAGGATGGTTATTAATTAACTGGAACTGCTTATCAGCAAATCGTAATTTTACATTTTTTATTAAAGACTATTAAAAAATTAACAAATTAGCGATTTATCGCACACTGAAAGGTTTTTAGGCTTGAAGTTCTGCAGTATTTACTTTCTGGTGCCTTTTATTTAACCTTCGTTTATACTTAAAATATTAATCATGAATACTCATTCTCCACATCGTAGTTACTGGTGGTATTCTTCCCTGTTGTGACTAGCTTAAAATAATCAGAATGGTTTAGGTATCTACATAATATGAAGGTAATGACTGTCATATAATTCTTATGTGCGTGTAGAAATTGCTCTAAATGTGCATATAACTGACGAATTAACTACTGCAGACTTCCACCTTACCAAATTTGTGTAGCACTTGTCACGAAAATAATGGTCGTACAGCCACATAAAACAGCCCCACGTTGTTACCCCTATGTATCGATAATAGCAAATCAGCGCCCCTCACTAGCTCAGCACGTTTCGTAGGTATGTACCACGAAAATCTGTTTTCCGGTACTTAGCTATGAAAACGAAATTTTCCAACTCTGACAAATTTTCATCCATAGATTGCACAATTCAGTGCCATTGATATCACTAATAAATAAATGTGTGAAAATAGTGCAAAAGTCTGTGACATTAAAGCTTCGGTCTTAGAGCAAAATGTAAACAACAGTTTAACAATTACGTCACCTGATAATTTTAGTTTAATGTTGTCAACGTGTGCAATATGTCTGCTAAGTCTGTGAGTGGACACAATGATATAAATACATAGGCTGTCAGGAGTATAAGTGATGAGTGAGGACTGTTATTGAATAAAAGTATATCAGCATCTACTTTATTTGCAGACAAATAATTACTGCTATAATAAAATTATATCATCATTTATTTCATTTGCAGACAAATAATTACTGCTATTACTAGCAGTATGTTTTAGGTTCGTTAGTACCTCAAAGTATATGTGGCAAATGCAAGCCATTAAAGAGTTTTTTGAACCCTGGACAGCGTGTCTGGTATTGAAGAGAGGATGCGTGGAGGCAAAAGATTAGTCTATACTGATAGGCATAGTTCACTTTGCAGTATAGGGAAGATTGTTAGACGTAGAGGGAAGGAACTTAACACACTGAGCTGGTACATATTTAGATATCAACTGTCACAATATCTGCAGCTATGCCAATACACACGTATATGGAGTAAGAAAAGTTTAGTGCAAACACCACCAATACAGAACAGGCATGTTCCATGGCTTCCATATAATGCCGTTTCTTTACTGTTGTGGATGCTGAAACTGAATAATATGATACTATTAATACAGCCTAAAGGTCAGTGGTATCAGGAAACTGGTTTACTGGCATTGTTCTTTAAAGGTGGCTATAGAACACTTATTAATTAAACACTTGTTTGGCAGGACAGCACTAGATGTGGCAATACAATGAGAAATGACTAATTATATTGATTAAGAGTCATGACACAATATGGTACTCATATTTAGCTTTGGTGTAGTTTGGTGTGTGGTACCTGACGTCCGATACCTAATACAATGAAATCGAAATACATTTTCTATCTTTTGGCAGTCTGTGTTATTGTTGCCATAACTGACAGTAGTGACGCAGACGCTCCTGGATGACCTATTACTCCGTAAATAGTGACTACTAACTCAGAATGTGTCTTGCAGAAATTACATTGAGCTGGCTGCAGGCACTGAACTGAACTATCCAACAACTGGCTCAGAACTATGTGTTTTGAAGTGCCTCATGTTTTGTGCCTGTTGGCTGAAAACTTTCCGTATCTGCCAACACAAGGCCGAAACGATGTAGTGAAAGCTCAGCAGCGCTCTCTTTGGCGGCAGTGTACGCTGTCGGCGGACCTGTGCAAGTGAGCGCCACCTAGAGGCTGTTGCACGGAACTGAGAGGTTGGATTGGATTGTTTTGGGGAAGGAGACCAGACAGCGAGGTCATCGGTCTCATCGGATTAGGGAAGGACGGGGAAGGAAGTCGGCCGTGCCCTTTCAAAGGAACCATCCCGGCATTTGCCTGGAGCGATTTAGGGAAATCACGGAAAACCTAAATCAGGATGACCGGACGTGGGATTGAACCGTCGTCCTCCCGAATGCGAGTCCAGTGTTTAACCACTGCGCCACTTCGCTCGGTAACTGAGAGGTGCCAGGCGAGTGGTTGTGGTATGAAGTGACAGTCTCTCATGGTACTTGTTGTACCTTGCTATCTAGAATGCATATTTGATGGATGCACGCCAGATGCTCCACCTGGCATTCGCCTGAAGCACCATGCAAATCTCACGCAAAACCACGACGAGGGGGCGGCCACTCAAATGTTTGCCATTTCGACGACTTCCGTAAGCTGGTCTGAGGTGTGAGGCACGAGTCCATTTCCTTCAGTAGGTCACTGGCTGGATGCAGCTGGTTATCACTGCTGAAGGCACTGAAAGAGAGGGGCTGCTGGCTGCATTGGAAGGTCCATCAGACAGCTATTTGTCATAGGTCTTCTGATTCCGTAGAAGAGACCAGCTCAGACGTTCTGAATATATATGCATGTTAGTACGGTCCTACCTGATTTTATGATACGTTGCTACTTCACTCGAAAGTTTTATTTTAAACAAAACATTACTAAGCTGCTCTATGATTATGCTTGGTACTTATGTCTTTTCTTTATTTGTAAACTAAGGGGGTACAGGGTTATTCAGTTTAAAAAAATGTAGATTCGATTGTTGTCGAAATTCAGCATGTGGATATAGGAGTGACTTTAAGACTGACAACACTATTCGGTTTGGTCTTGCATAGAGTTTCTGTACTGAAGATGCAAAGTGTCTCTGTGCTAAGAGAGAAAGATCAATAAAGAATTGTGTTCATTGTACTGTTGAGCCAGCTTCATCATATCTGATTGGTAAGTTAGTAAGAATCTTTCAGCGAGTCCATTGGCCTCAGGATGGAACGAAGCAGTACTGAAGCGTAAACAGTCATGGGTTTCACAAAGTAGGCCAAATTTTGTGAAACCGATGGCCTTTTACACCTCAGTTTCATAAAATAATGTAAATTCCCTATTTTGTGACACCACTGGCAATCTTACGCTTCAGCACCGCATCGTTCCATCCTGAAGCCAGTGGACTTCCACCTCCTTGGGGACTGCCCCCTTACCGTTGGCGACGAGGGTTGTGCGCTCTGCTATGCTGGCGGGAGATTATGCTCCTGTCATGGCCACCCACACCAGATAGGTCTCTCAGGCAGCAGTCCATAATGTAGGGGCGGCAGGGGAGGCTCCGCGGCATAGGCAAGCCAAGAAGCCAACTCTCCCAGAGGAGAAAACCTCGATGACAAACAGGCAAGGGCACTCTACAAAACCTGGGGAGATGGGTCCACAGCTGTAGTGAAAGCAACCATCTCAGGGAGACAACACCAAAAGGGAAACAAATGTGCTGGGATAGCAGAAGGTGGCAGCCCCACCATCTAGCTACCTTGGCCACAGGCCAGAATCCTGTAACGTTATAGCATTAGTTATAACCCCCAAAGCCGGATAAATTTAAGGTAGCCGTGGCACAGAACAGGAAGAGAGCCTACGTGGAATAGACAGTGTATTCAAATTACAATTTGCCTACTTGGAATGTCTTTGTCCCTGCTCGAAAAGATAAAACAGGAGAGCTAGAAAATAAACCAAATACACAAAATATTGACGTGGACATCACAATGAAAACGAAAACCGAATCCAGAGGTTCAACAACAGTAAACAGGTATGAAATGCTCTACAGCTGAGCCCCTCAAAAGGAAATAGCCTGTAGTAGAATTACTGTTCTGTGGAAGAGCGCTTTGACAGACGAAATACACTCTCACACCTTCATCAATAAACAGCTAATTGTGGTCAGAGTAAAGACACCAAGAAAATAAATTTGTAAATTTGTGGTAAGATCTAATGGGAACAAACTGTTTATGTCATCGGTCACTAAGCTTTCACACTACTTAATCTAACTTAAACTAACTTACACTATGGAAAATACACATAGCCATGCCAGAGGGAGGACTCGAACCTCCGACGGGGATAACCACGTAGACCGTGACATGACGCCTAAGGACACGAGGCTACCCCGCGCTCTGACACCAAGAGGTTATCTATCAGTAATAGGAGTATATGCCCCAGAAGAGGGACGGTATGAGGATGGTTCAAACGGCTCTGAGCACTATGGGACTCAACTGCTGAGGTCATTAGTCCCCTAGAACTTAGAACTACTTAAACCTAACTAACCTAAGGACATCACAAAGATCAATGCCCGAGGCAGGATTCGAACCTGCGACCGTAGCGGTCTTGCGGTTCCAGACTGCAGCGCCTTTAACCGCACGGCCACTTCGGCCGGCTACGGTATGACGACTTGACTTCTATGGTACCTCCTCGCAAAGAACCGTATATATATATATATATATATATATATATATATATATATATATATATATATATATATATATATATATATATACTCCTGGAAATGGAAAAAAGAACACATTGACACCGGTGTGTCAGACCCACCATACTTGCTCCGGACACTGCGAGAGGGCTGTACAAGCAATGATCACACGCACGGCACAGCGGACACACCACGAACCGCGGTGTTGGCCGTCGAATGGCGCTAGCTGCGCAGCATTTGTGCACCGCCGCCGTCAGTGTCAGCCAGTTTGCCGTGGCATACGGAGCTCCATCGCAGTCTTTAACACTGGTAGCATGCCGCGACAGCGTGGACGTGAACCGTATGTGCAGTTGACGGACTTTGAGCGAGGGCGTATAGTGGGCATGCGTGATGCCGGGTGGACGTACCGCCGAATTGCTCAACACGTGGGGCGTGAGGTCTCCACAGTACATCGATGTTGTCGCCAGTGGTCGGCGGAAGGTGCACGTGCCCGTCGACCTGGGACCGGACCGCAGCGACGCACGGATGCACGCCAAGACCGTAGGATCCTACGCAGTGCCGTAGGGGACCGCACCGCCACTTCCCAGCAAATTAGGGACACTGTTGCTCCTGGGGTATCGGCGAGGACCATTCGCAACCGTCTCCATGAAGCTGGGCTACGGTCCCGCACACCGTTAGGCCGTCTTCCGCTCACGCCCCAACATCGTGCAGCCCGCCTCCAGTGGTGTCGCGACAGGCGTGAATGGAGGGACGAATGGAGACGTGTCGTCTTCAGCGATGAGAGTCGCTTCTGCCTTGGTGCCAATGATGGTCGTATGCGTGTTTGGCGCCGTGCAGGTGAGCGCCACAATCAGGACTGCATACGACCGAGGCACACAGGGCCAACACCCGGCATTATGGTGTGGGGAGCGATCTCCTACACTGGCCGTACACCACTGGTGATCGTCGAGGGGACACTGAATAGTGCACGGTACATCCAAACCGTCATCAAAACCATCGTTCTACCATTCCTAGACCGGCAAGGGAACTTGCTGTTCCAACAGGACAATGCACGTCCGCATGTATCCCGTGCCACCCAACGTGCTCTAGAAGGTGTAAGTCAACTACCCTGGCCAGCAAGATCTCCGGATCTGTCCCCCATTGAGCATGTTTGGGACTGGATGAAGCGTCGTCTCGCGCGGTCTGCACGTCCAGCACGAACGCTGGTCCAACTGAGGCGCCAGGTGGAAATAGCATGGCAAGCCGTTCCACAGGACTACATCCAGCATCTCTACGATCGTGTCCATGGAAGAATAGCAGCCTGCATTACTGCGAAAGGTGGATATACACTGTACTAGTGCCGACATTGTGCATGCTCTGTTGCCTGTGTCTATGTGCCTGTGGTTCTGTCAGTGTGATCATGTGATGTATCTGACCCCAGGAATGTGTCAATAAAGTTTCCCCTTCCTGGGACAATGAATTCACGGTGTTCTTATTTCAATTTCCAGGAGTGTATATATATATATATAACGTAAGCAAAAAATGATTATCTGGTAATGGCAGAAGATTTAAATGCAAGAGTGTGTGACACCCCCGTGGAGAATATTATTGTTATGAATAATAATAGATACACATTGAAGGCGTCCTCATTAATCAATGAGCTAAGAGTAACAAATACATTCTGCAGGCGTAAAGAGATCCACACATATATACCTGGTCAGCTGGAGGCTCTGCCACAATTATATTATAGATCACGTAATTGCAAATAAGAAGGCTTGGTCTTTAGTACATGTCAGAAGGCTCTTCAGAGATCCAGATGTCGCTTCAGATCATTTCATTACTTAAAAGCCAACATTTAAAGAAGAGAGTATCCGGTTTAAGTATCAAAGCACATAATATCAAAAAGGAATGGAATAATATAAAGGAAGCACTAATTGAAGTTGCAACAGAGGCATTTGGCACAAGAAAGAAAAATTTTTTCAAAGGGGGCCTGAGATAATAGAATGATGAAATATGTAGCCTAACTGAAGATAAGAAACATGCCTACTTAAAAGTGTTGAATCCCCCAAACGATCAAGATTAGATTATAGAAGGAAATCAGTTCTAGTCAAACAAGTTAAAAACCTTAGTTGGGAAAATGTACTACAGATATTGAAAATGATGTAAGAGGAAAAGGCAAAGAATAGAAAATGATGAAACATTTAAACAAATAAAATAAGGACAGTCTGCAAATAAACACACAACCTGAATCTAATTGGTTACAATAGTATAAAACACTCTGGACGGATGTGCAAGTTACAGAGGTGGTTCGGTCTGAACCAGATATGAATGTAGACTACATACCGCTGGAGGAGCTGCAGGAGACAGTAACGTCTGACGAGAACAAGAAGACTTCAGGATTTGGCAAAATCAGTACAGAGCGGATAGATATGCACCAAATATTGCAAAAATAAGAATACTCAATTTTATGAATATGTGCTGGCAAAATGGTTATATACCTGAAGAGGGGAATACAGCCCAGATATGCCCAATTTATAAGAAAGATAACAGACATGAATGTCAGAACTACAGAGGTATTAGCCTTCGGAATTCATGTTATAAATTGTGTGCTGGAAATTTAACAAAACGACTATCGCTAATCTGCGAAAATGTACAATCTGATGCTCATCATGGTTTACGAAAACGCAGATCATGTTCGGACTGTATCTTCACCACGAATGACGTAACCAGAACTTGGTTATAGAGAATGAAACATTTAAAATTAACGGTGAAAATGTTGGAACAATATTTTTTGATGACGACCAGAATGAAAATGACTTAGAAGAAGCTGTCTTTAATTTAAGTAAAATAGCCAGAGGATACAGTCTGAATGTCTCTTTCACAAAGGGAAGATCGATGGAATTTTTAAAACACCAGCCCATGCGAGTTAAGATTGAAACTGACGAGCAGGTCACAGAGAAAGCTAATACATTTAAATATTTAGGGTGTGGTGTTACGTAGAGGGTAACTGTTTCTGTGGAACTATATACAGAAATCTGGGAAAGAAAGTACTCAGAGATTACTAAAGTTCTTTAAGGTCATGGCTATACCAGCAATGCTCTATGGATACTAAAACTTGGCCGGCCACTATGACCGAGCGGTTCTAAGCGCTTCAGTCCGGAACCGCGCTGCTGCTACGCTCGCAGGTTCGAATCCTGC
Source organism: Schistocerca piceifrons (assembly GCF_021461385.2). Lineage (NCBI taxonomy): Eukaryota > Metazoa > Arthropoda > Insecta > Orthoptera > Acrididae > Schistocerca > Schistocerca piceifrons. The sequence continues at coordinate 193,093,166 of NC_060138.1, forward strand.
CTCGGGCATGGATGTGCATGATGTCCTTAGGTTAATTAGGTTTCAGTACTTCTAAGGGGACTGATGACCTCAGATGTCAAGTCCCATAGTGCTTAGAGCCATCTGAAACATTTGCGAAAACTGGGCTTTTAAGATGAGAAGAAATCAGACGCATGTGAAATGAATTTCCTTAGATACGTGGATGGATATAACTTGATAGATAAAAAGAGAAATGATGACATCCGAGGTGAGCTAAATATGCAAAACACAACTGACATGATAACACGATACTAGTTGAGATGTAAAGAACGTATAGACCGTATGCCAGATGCAAGAATCGTTAAAGTCATAAAACAATATAAAGCCAAAGAGCCAAAAGATCTTTAGGAAGACAGATCCTTGATGAAGACGTAGTTTAAATTCCCGATAAAGAAACTGTGTGTCATTATCAATGAGAGCAGATTTCGGCATTCCTTCAATATAAAAGTCCCTTGACAAGGTCAGACTATATTTTGTTGAAGTTGCCAATGCAGTCTGTATCAAAAACAGACAATCTCTGTCCGAACAGGCATTGAAGGCCCAACGATACCGGCCGGCCGCCATGTCATCCTCAGATTTTAGGTGGATGCGGAGGGGCATGTGGTCAGCACACCGCTCTCCGGTCGTTGTCAGTTTTAGTGACCGGTGCCGCTACCTCTCAATCAAGTAGATTCTCAACTGGCCTCACAAGGGCTGAGTGTATTCCGCTTACTAATAGCAATAGGCAGACCCGGATTATGGCCCATTCAAGTGCTATTCAAGCCCGACAGACCTTAACTTCGGTGATCTGACGGGAATTGGTGTTACCACTGAGGCAAGGCCGTTGGTGACATCTGTATCGCAAGTGGAATTTTGAAGAAAGCATATACGAGGACGAATCAGTAGCTTCTGGGAAACGACTGCAGCCGGCCGGTGAGGGCTTGCAGTTCTAGGCGCTTCAGTCTCAAACCGCGTGACCGCTACGGTCGCAGGTTCGAGTCCTGCCTCGGGCATGGATGTGTGTGATGTCCTTAGGTTAGTTAGGTTTAAGCAGTTCTGAGTCTAGGGGACTGATGACCTCAGATGTTAATTCCCATAGTACTCAGAGCCATTTGAACTATTTTTGAAACGACTGCAAATTCAGTAAGCAGACGTGACGTGGCCACGGAAACTATTGACTCCAATTATTGACGTAAGGCGACCTGATTTCAATGCGTTTTTCAATATTTTTCCAGCAGCAATGATCCCTGGCAATGTATTTGGTGTGACCTATGTCGCAATGGCAGTGATGTAGCTTCTGTAGTACCTCAGGTTTACGCATGACAGGCATAACCATTTCTCAGATGATTCCGAATATATCAGAATGACGCCTTTCAACACATTAACTGCGTGTCTCGTATTCCAATAGTATTTAGTGTCTGACTTATTAAGGTATTTCTTCGCATTAGGTCACTCTGTTTGGATATACTGAGACAAAACAGGATCTTCAGGCACAAGCTTGGCAATTTACTCCACAGTGTCTTGATTACCGATATCTGCTGAGAAAGAAAACATGGTACTGGTAGATGTGAAAGCAAGTCTGCGTTTGCGTGCTGTGCTGTGGACGTGGACGTAATTTCACAGTCGTAATTCCACAAAAGTAGTGGCCAGCGCTGCGCTATGTAGGAAAGGTATTGTTCGATTCAAAGGTAGCGACTGAAGGTTTATGGTCTGTGAGAAGGGTCAGTTTACGTCCATAAATGTAGTCACGAAAATCCACTGCAGATACAATCGCGCGGTCCTCTATCGATCTGACATTAATTTCTCTGTGCCACTGTTATTATCTTCGAAGCGAACGCTAATGGACGTTCGGGACAATGGTGTCGACGCAACAAAACAGCTCCTAACACACAACCTGAAGCAGCAGCACCAAATGTGAACGTTTTGCTCGGATCACATATGGTAAGATGTTTTCCGTCATGCAAATATTATTGTAATTTTTTAAGTGAGCTTTGGCGTTCTTTGGCCCATTTACATTTTACACCTTTACGTAACAACTTGTGCGAGGAACTTCCCATAATAATTTATCCATTCCAACACCGAACATATTTCCTTGACGTCCTTGAGTGGCGGAGACTTTATGAATGGTGTCATTATGATGCAGCGTCGGCTTGATTCCGTGTGGAGACATACACTGAAGCGCCAAAGGAACTGTTATAGGCGTTAGTATTCAAAGACAGGGATATTTAAACGGGCAGAATAAGGTGCTGCGGTCAGCAACGCCTATATAAGACACATGTCGGGCGCAGTTGTTAGATCGGTTACTGCTGCTACAATAGCAGGTTATCAAGATTTAAGTGAGTTTGAACTTGGTGTTATAGACGGTGCACGAGCGATGGGACACAGCATCTCCAAGGTAGCGATGAAGTGGGGAATTCCCCGTACGACCATTTCACGAGTGTACCGTGAATATCAGGACTCCGGTAAAACATTAAATCTCCGGCATAGCCTCGGCTGGAAAAAGATTCTGGAAGAAAAGAAGCAACGACGACAATTCAACGTGACAGAAGTGCAATCCTTCCACAAATTGCAGTAGATTTCAATGATCGGTCATCAACAAGTCTCAGCGTGCGAACAATTCAACGAAACATCACTGACATGGGCTTTCGGAGCTGAAGGCCTACTCGTATAGCCTTGATGACACAGAGGTTTACGCCTCTGCTGGGCACTCCAACACCGACATTAGAGTGTTGATGTCTAGAAACATGTTGCCTGGTCGGACGAGTCTCTTTTCAAATTGTGTCGAGCGAATGGACGTATACGGGTATGGAGACAACCTCAAGAATCCATGGGACCCGCATATCAGCAAGGGGCTGCTCAAGCTGGTGAAGGCTCTGTGATGGTATGGGGCGAGTGCAGCTGGAGTGATGTGGAACCCCTGATACGTCTAAATACAGCTCTGGCAGGTGACACGTACGAAAGCATCCTGTCTGATCACCTGCATCCATTCAAGTCCCTCGTGGGTTCCGATGGACTTGGGCAATTGCAACAGGACAATGCGATACCTCACACTTCCAGAATTGCTACAGAGTGGCTCAAGGGAACACTCTTTCGAGTTTAAACACTTCCTCTAGCCATCAAACTCCCCAGACATGAACATTATGGAGCATATCCGGAATTCCTTGCAACGTGTTGTTCTGAAGAGATCTCCACCCCCTCGTACTCTTACGGATTTATGGACAGCCCTGCAGGATTCATGGTGTCAGTTCCCTCCAGCACTACTTCAGGCGTGGGTCGAGTCCAAGCCACGTCGTGTTGCGGCACTTCAGCGTGCTCGCGGGGCCCTACACGATATAAGGCAGGTGTTCCAGTTTCTTCGGCTCTTCAGTGTACGTGACCCAAAGAAGATGCACTTGTGTTCCTTGCACTTCAAATTTGCCGTCTGTATACATTCCCAATTCTCTAACAGTTCCAGGGGAGTTCTGCATGAGTCATATTGGCAACGTTGTTGACAACAGTGAGAAGAGACCTCTATTAAAGTGATGTGGCTTATAAAGAGGTAAACAGAGCAAATTTTTCGCAATATGTGTAAAAACGGTTGAGAAGCTCTTGCGCTTAAATACACGGCTGTAACAAGCAATAGTGTCAAAACAAAAACAGTTCAAGGAAATATTATCAATTTATAAGAGGCTCATTCCTTGACGAGGAAACAGCAAATATTATAAGACAAATGCAAATTGGGCACAGAGAAGAGGTTGGGGTGTGGAAGAGGGAGTTGGTCATCATGTGTACTAAATCTTGTTTATATCCATTGTTAGTAGCAATGGCATTTCTTGCATTAATTTCAGTTTGTAGGGCGCTAGGAGAAAATGGTGTTGTAATGGGATGATTCATAAGAGGATGAAAGAATACTAATTCGTATGCATGTCGATGAGAAGAATCAGCTGGGATAATACTACCCGAGTAAGATGCCTTAAGGAAGACATTAAACCTGCTGCTGTTATCTGCTACAGATATTTTAAGATCAAGGCAGATAAGCTACACGTTTTCGTTCTGGATTTCTTCTGGAAAGCTATTTTCTTGTGAAAATTATTGAATGGCTGAACCACAGTTCTAATTTACGGCCATTGGCATCAAAAGTAATTATTATGTCGTCTACATAAAGAGCATAAAAGAGTATTTTTCTTTGTAATTCTGAGTTAAAACTGAAGAAATCACATCGCATAGAATTAACGCTCAGCTAGGATTCCAGCAAAGTGCTAGCCATCACTGGGCCATATGATTGTACATAAAATTTACCATTAAATGTCAAATAATTATATTTAGCTGCCATCTGTAACAAATTAATAAGCTCGGGAAATTGTGCTTCAGTTAATTTTTTGTAGACCTTACTACAGTAAATTCTTCTTGACAATGTTCACTTTAACAACATTACCGACCAGATTAACGTTCATATTTGAGGTCATGATCTCGGTGTTCTCCAGTACTACATTTGGTATGTGTTGTTTATGTCTTTCTTAATTCAGGAAATTGTGGGCAGAAATTTCTTATAACTACATGAATAACCTGTAGAGAACTTGTATCCAAGGTGCTACATGGTGGCGATGGAGGAAAGGAAGAGAGATGAACTGGGGGCCATAAATCCTGAGTGAAATGACATGGCTGTGAGAGTGATTCTAGGAAGAAGCGCTCAGTGGATCGTACCTACAGAGGGACTTCTGGCCAAAACACTCTCCTCCTTCTGCTTAAGATCAGAGAGAAGGGCGCCGGTTCGCAAAACATTTTACCTGGGCCAGGCGACAGTCCATCGCGAAGGCGGCCAATTGGCAGGAAGTTGCTGGAGGAAGCCATTTAAAAGAGAGTACTGTAAACTGAGCCTTTGTGCAAACGGTGAGAAGATCAGAAGACTCCGTGCATGTTATAAGCTGGGACAATACAGACAGAGCGGCTGGTGCACGTTTTTAGTGGAGGAGAGAATGCAATCCCCCAATCCACCAGGAAGTCGCCAACTTTTTTTAGCGAGCGTTAAAAATATATTTCATGGGCACGACTTTGGTTCAAATGGTTCAAATGGCTCTGAGCACTATGGGACTTAACATCTGTGGTCATCAGTCCCCTAGAACTTAGAACTACTTAAACCTAACTAACCTAATGACATCACTCACATCCATGCCCGAGGCAGGATTCGAACCTGCGACCGTAGCAGTCGCGCGGTTCCCGACTGAGCGCCTAGGGGCACGACTTTCTGAGAAACTTAACAGCCTTCTTTCAGAAACAGGGTCGCTCGGAGTGGCGGCGCGGTTTGAGGCGTCATGTCACGGACTGCGCGGCACCTCCCGCCGGAGGTTCGAGTCCTCCCTTGGGGATGGGTGTGTGTGTTGTTCTTTCCATAGGTTAGTTTGAGTAGTGTGTAAGTCTAGGGACCGATGACCTAAGCAGTTTAGTCCCTTAGGAATTCAAACAAATTTACACACTCAGAAACAAGAAATGGTCGACCAGGAAAAATTAGACCTCTCCGTAAATGAGGGACCGTGAACCCATCTAAGTAGATGTTTTTTGCCAAAACATAGGCATGCGTACTGTGAGAACGGCGCCTCCCTAGTGTAAAATACTGTATTTTTAGACAGGTTTGAAGTCTCTGACTGGCTCCCCTCAGGGAGACTTTTCCCCCCAGCGTGGGATCACCAGTGCTGTGACTGGATTGGCTATCAGGCCCACAGAACACTCAAGAGGGGAGATTAAATGAGCAGAAAGTTCGATTGCTTTAAGCAATGTGAGGGCGGTTTCGTTGTTGCTAATTCGGCCCCTGAAACGAAGCTTGGTGTGACGACTCTTTGCCTACTTCGTCTTCTGGTCCTCTCTTGATGGAGAACTTCACCTCCTTCGCTAGTGGTGAGACTTTGGCCTGCATCTAGTGGTTAAGAGCCAATAGCAGTTTTCAACTGTGCCGACAGTCGAATTGCGTGTCATCTCGGACATAGTATGTGACGGCGGTGAACTTATTCGTCCTTTGTCGGCCGTCTGACGTTCGACAACTCCAGCACACACCGTCGTATCTGTGAGTCAACTGGGTTGGCCAGGCCAGCGAACGGGTGTACCTCACACTGAAATCTGCTCCCCTACTTGCAGCGAAGTACCGTAGGTGTCTAGAAGAGCGTAACGTTCCAAAATATTGTAAAAGGGCACTGGTCATTCCCGTTTTCAAGAAGGACGTCGAAGAGATGTGCAGAACTATAGACCTATATCTTTAACGTCGATTAGTTGTAGAATTTTGGAACAAGTATTATGTTCGAGCATAATGACTTCTCTGGAGACTAGAAATGTACTCTGTAGGAATCAGCATGGGTTTCGAAAGAGACGATCGTGTGAAACCCAGCTCGCGCTATCCGTCCACGAGACTCAGAGGGCCATAGACACGGGTTCCCAGGTAGATGATGTGTTCCTTCACTTCCGCAAGGCATTTGATACAGTTTTCCACAGTCGTTTAATGAACAAAGTAAGAGCATATGGACTATCAGACCAATTGTGTGATTGGATTGAAGAGTTCCTAGATAACAAAACACAGCATGTCATTTTCAATGGAGAGAAGTCGTCCGAAGTAATAGTGATTTTAGGTGTGCCGCAGGGGAGTGTCGTAGGACCGTTGCTATTCACAATATACATAAATGACCCTGTGGATGACATCGGAAGTTCACTGAGGCGTTTTGCGGATGATGCTGTGGTATATCGAGAGGTTGTAACAATGGAAAATTGTACTGAAATGCAGGAGGATCTGCAGCGAATTGACGCATGGTGCCGGGAATGGCAATTCAGTCTCAATGCAGACAAGAGTAATGTGCTGCGAATACATATAAAGAAAAATCCTTTATCATTTTGCTACAATATAGCAGGTCGGCAACTGGAAGCAGTTAATTCCATAAATTACCTGGGAGTAGGCACTAGGAGTGATTTAAAATGGAATGACCATATAAAATTAATCGTCGGTAAAGCAGATACCAGACAGATTCATTGGAAGAATCATATAGAAATGCGGAACGAAACCAAAGGAAGTAGGTTATTGTACACTTGTTCGCCCACTGCTTGAATATTGCTCACCAGTATGGGATCTGTACCAGATAGGATTGATAGAAGAAATAGAGAAGACCCAACGGAGCGCAGCGTGCTTCGTTACAGGATCATTTAGTAATCGCGAAAGCGTTACAGAGATGACAGATAAACTCCAGTAGAAGACTCTGCAAGAGAGACGCTCAGTAGCTCGGTACGGGCTTTTGTTAAAGTTTCGAGAACGTTCCTTCACCGAAGAGTCAAGCAGTATATTGCTCCCTCGTACGTATATCTCGCGAAGAGACCATGAGGATAAAATCAGAGAGATTAGAGCCCACACAGAAGCATACCGACAAACTTTCTTTCCTCGAACAATACGAGACTGGAATAGAAGGGAGAACCGATAGAGATACTCAAAGTACCCTCCGCCACACACCGTCAGCAGGCTTGTGGAGTATGGATGTAGATGTAGATGTAGATTTAAGGGCTCTGATAGGGAAGTTTGCCGCGTTCTTCTAATAATCAGAACGTCAGACCATGTAGTTTTCATATTTTCGTGAAGCCTCACAACATTACACCACACCGTTCCTCCTCGCCGCGTGGCGTTGTTTGCTGCTCCCTGAATAAAGGTGAAAGCGTACAATACAGCTGTACTGGCTTATGGTTGTTAAATGATACTCGCAGCTCCCTGTTCTAAGTGAAACATAGTTTGTGGTATACTTAGTCGTAGCTGATTCCATTTGAATAGAGTTGGGCCTCACAGTGGAGTCATGTAAACAAGTCAGATTATTTTGAAAAAAGGATTAATTCAGGGGAAAATTTGTATTGCTTCCACCCCACTGTATGCTTTGTCAGTCAAACAACATTCCTTTTCTGATTTGTGTTTGTGATTTTTGTGTAAGATTTGTCAAACAGTTGTAGTTACAAAAAGGATTACTTAAACTTGTCATTATTTTGTAAACTTAAATACGCCACTGTTCTCTTTCATACTCCCTTAACTATGAACTATTTCCATTTTAACAATCTTAATTAAATTAAATAACTTGATTACCAATTTGAGCTGTGAAAGTGACCATAGGCATAGACAATAAAAGTGCCTTCAGTAAATTCACTTATTCATATATAAATGAAACCTGGTAGTCAAGAAAGGCAGGATTCGGTTAAGATTGTGGACGGGACCGTAATCAGTTAGTGTTGGTTCCCTTTTACAATTACACACATTTTATTTTAATACAATAATTGCAGACTTAGTCATAAATAAAGGTATCACACATTATTAATGAAGGAATAAACAACTGTGTAATTAATAGTGCTTTCAGTGCGTTACAATTTACCAAATGAGCAAAAAAATCCAGACACAGCAAATAATATTTTAAAAACGAGCCGATGTGATCCCAGTTAGACTTTTAAGGCAAGTAACCACAGTCACAACTGAAGACCTTTAACGCCAAGAACGGCAATTATAAACAATTTAACAAGCATACTGTAAAACAGCAATGTAGTAGCAAGGTTAAGTTAAGAAGACAGGCGACTGATCACCAAACGGGTGAAGCAAATGAGGGTAATCTTGGTAGCACAACCATTTAAACCTGCTGTAACGCCAAGAATGGCAGTTATATACAAATTAAAAAGAAGACATACAGCAAAACAGCAACTACAACAGCGTAGGTTAATTTAAAAGGAAAAGCAACTGATCACCAAACAGGTGAGACAAAATGATGGTAAACATGGTTGCACAATCATTTAAACCTGCTGTAACGCCAAGAATGGCAATTATAAAAAAAACAGCAAATACAATAATAAAACACAATGGCCAGTCACAAATGGTGCACCAGGAATCGACCTCTGAGTAGGTACAGCAAAAAAAAGGAAAAAAACACTTTCGTGAGCGATGAGATAGGCAGCCAAGAATTGCATTCACTTCAAAAAATGGTAACTCAGACAAGTGGCAGTCTAACGAATGACTAATGATAATCTTTCTGAGCTAACCTGACGTCCAATAAACCAAATTCAAAGATGTAAAAATACGCCAAAGCCGGAACCGGCGGTCTGGACTCCACCCGCAGAATACTGTGCTTAGAGCGCCCGGAACGAGACAGGAGTCACTACCACCAGAGTAGAAGAATCGCAAATCAACTTACAATCAAGAAAGCTGTCAAAACTACACGCCTCACCGGAGGCGAGGAAACGTACACGGCCGTTACATACACTAACCCCCAGGGCAGGTAACTGGGGCGTTAGCAGCCACGAGGTAGGAAAAATACCTCTGGTTGAAGTTGAGAAATAGTAAAAAACTGAATACAATAAATAATAATTAGAAGCCCAGTAAGGCTAATCAGATCCACCTTACCCAAGCACTCCACACGATGCTCTTCGCCTCGGCAACACTACGAGCGCCTGCCGCTGTGGCCAAGCGGTTCTAGGCGCTTCAGTCGGGAACCGCGCTGCTGCTACGGTCGCAGGTTCGAATCCTGCCTCGGGCATGGATGTGTGTGATGCCGTTAGGTTAGTTAGGTTTAAATAGTTGTAAGTCTAGGGGACTGATTACGTCAGATGTTAAGCCCCATAGTGCTTAGAGCCATTTGAACCATGTGAACACTACAAGCAGCAACACGAACCCAAGTCACTGGAGAATCGCAAGAACTCACAATGGTGAAAGTTTCTCTACTTGAATCCAAATGCAGTCAATTTAAAACTTGCAGGATCTGGTTTACGAGAAGGTCATGCACCCTCGTGACCACAGGCCTTCGATCCGGCAGTCCATGCGTGCCGCCAGCGGTCCCAGCGTACTCTCGCACTGCGCGGACCTGGCTTCACCTGAGTCCCCAACCGAACTGCACACTGACACGACCCGGAAGAAGCACGACGTCGCCCCAAAGATAGGGCCACAATTACTACATATCGATAACCGCCGTTGCTGCCACTAGTGGACAGGCAACGCTTGCGAAACCAAGTGGCGCCAGTCATCACGAGAAGAAGACAAATAACCGCAACCATATCAACTAAACGTTTCAGTCTGGCCTCCAACAAAGGACAGAAACCTACAAACAGCACCAATGCAAGTTGCAGTATGGCTCAATAAAAATTAAGGGCTTAGCTCACGATTTGGAGGTTATGTTAATTGTCAAATCAGTAGGTACTAAGTCAAAATGAGACCAACCTAGTTTCCGGTGTAAATTTTATTGTTCTTATTTTGTTTTTAAGTCAGTTGAAACTTTTCTAACAAGCTGTCAGTATTAGCTAAACATTGCTGTATTTGTTTTTGCAGGTTAACGATGAGATAGATAAAAGTGTAAGGCTCTTTTTAGAAAAACATCGTTAAGGTCACTACCGATCCTACTGTTCACATGCAAAAATAAGTAAGTTTTAAAACTGTCGTAACCGCTGTCAAGGTTTAATAAACTTTTTTTTTAAACTAGTTGGCTGTTATTTCCAATCGATTAATTTAGAATTTCTAATTTTCGGGTCGTGCCGTGAAGGTAGCTTGGCGATGCTGACCGTTGACGTGTAATGAGTACGTCAGGGGCTGTACTGTATTGATTCTGCAGATAAATGTGTTTGTTCACATGCCCAAATAAGCGGCAGTCTTGTAAATTCGCGCTTGTTGGACTAGGCAGGTCCTTCTTTAATTTACTGCCAAGAGACAGCGTGATAAGTATGTTCCAAATAAGTTAGTCTGTGTAACATTCCAAACGGAACATTTTCACAATGAGCCAGGCTCTGAGACTGATAAAACAACAATTCTTAGGTTTGGTTTGACATCCTGAAATACAGACAAAGTCTTTGTCTAGGAACAGCAACGTAACGTAGCGAGGCAAAATATTTCGGAGGCATTTATTTAATGTCAGAATAAGAGAGAGTCACAGGTTTACAAGAACGTGACAATTTCTCTAGCAGTTTAAATACAGTGGGACCTGATATGTTAATAAAAATTATTTTCCTTTCACATCACATGATAGTCCTGTTCCAGATGTCTGAAGTAGCTTTCCAGGTCTCAACTTTCCTATCGAACGGCCGGCTGGTGTGGCCGAGCGGTTCTAGGCGCTTCAGTCTGGAACCGCGCGACCGGTACGGTCGCAGCTTCGAATCCTGCCTCGGGCATGGATGTGTGTGATGTCCTTAGGTTAGTTAGGTTTAAGTAGTTCTATGTCTAGTGGACTGATGACCTCAGATGTTAAGTCCCATAGTGCTCAGAGCCATTTGAACCCTATCGAACGCCGGAAAAGGTGGTGCCAACGTCTTAAATTTCAGGAGCTGATTTTGGCTTTCGCCGTTGTTCTCTTCAAATCGGACATAGCGCAGCATCATGAGCTCCTGGAGTGCTGACACTTGGTGCAATAAAACTGAATTGTCTGTTGATTCGGAACTGTGTGCGTGTTCTCGGCGCCTCGTGTTTTGTTCCTGTCGGCGGAAGAATTTTCATGTCTGCCAGTAAAAGGCAGAAGCAATGTGGTTTACGGTCGACAGCGCTCTCTTTGCCGGCTGTCCACCGTATCGGCAGATGTGTATGATGCACTGAATGACATGTCACGGGCCGGCCGGAGTGGCCGAGCGGTTAAAGGCGCTACAGTCTGGAACCGCACGACCGCTGCGGTCGCGGTTCGAATCCTGCCTCGGGCATGGATGTGTGTGATGTCCTTAGGTTAGTTAGGTTTAAGTAGTTCTAAGTTCTATGGGACTTATGACCACAGCAGTTGAGTCCCATAGTGCTCAGAGCCATTTGAATTTTGACATGTCACGGAAGTCCGGTATTTGAGCGCCATCTGGGGGCTGCTGCCCTGAACCGAGAGGTGACAGTGTAGTGACGTCCTCTCTAGGAATGCTGTGTACCTGCCGCTTGTTGTACAACATTTGCATTTTTCGGTAACGCAGAAACTTTACTGTGTTTTACGGAGTTAATTGTTAGTATAAGCAACGCTGAGGAACTGTTGTTGGTGTGGATGCAAATTGAGATACGACAAAGAGGCTAAAGCACTTTTAATTGATAAATACCCCAATAGTACACTTATCATATTAATAAGATGTGGGAAATGGTAGGAAATAAAATAGATGAATCCTGGATAAACTGAAAGAAGCAGAGCTTGTTGGGAGATTCAGATGATTGGCTGAAACGGCCGAAACGGAAACAATAGAAGAATAATGGGTAGTTTTGAGACTTGAAATTGAGAAGACAGTAGAGTATCACGTAGGTAAAAGGACAAAGGTTAGCTGAATTTCGTAGATAACCCAGGAGATACAGTATTTATCTCAAGCACGGAGAAAATATAAAATTGTAGCAAATGAAACAGGTGGAAGGGGCTGTAGTTGTATAAAAATGAGGTTGACAGAAAGTGCAAAAACGCTAAGCATTAAAAACTAGAGTAAAAATGCTGGACTGTAGAAACACCCATAACTACGGGTAACATACAGGGTGGTCGGAAATTCCCGTTACAGTCTTCCAGGGCTTGTAGAGCGTAGTGAGTACATCGTATTTTGAATAGGAACCCATGTCCGGAAACGTCACCCAACGAGACTACAGAGCGTCAAAGTTATAGGTGCGGGCGTCTGTAAATGTACGTATACACGGGGTGATTCCGTGATGATGTTACAGACTTTCTAGGATGATGGAGAACGATAAATGTATTAACCCTCTAACGGTAAGGTGAAGTTTCCTGACTTAAACGGTAAGGTGGGGCTGGATCAGACCCCACCCTCCAAATAACGATTTTTCGGGATAAAATAAAAAATGAATAATGGAAAAAGTTTTATTATCAATTAAACACATATAATATTCGTTATAACACGTTTTTTTATTTTTATAGTCAATAAGTAAGAATATAAAATACTTTGGAAAAAAATAGGAACTTGATTGCAAAAAATACCTTAATAGAAATATTCTTTATAAAATTATTGAAAACATAGTAGAAATCAATACATTCGGTCATCAACTAGGAACTTGAGTGCTTTAGAAATTCTAAAGATAGGAACTAAATGAGAAACATCTCTTACTACCTGTAGAAAATAATTGTAGTGTCAGCAGTTTCGAAATATAAAGTTCTCAATAATAAATGTCTTTGTACACATAATGTAATAGGTGGTTTCTGGACAGTTTTCTGTATCGATATTGTCGCCATCCTCTGACTCAGCCTCCTGTCGGAGAAACTCGTTGTATATCTCCTCAGGAGTTCTAAGGAGTTGATGCGCCATTTTAGTAAGATTCTAGAAGAGAAAACAAAACTTAGATATAATATAAACATCAATGTGGTGTTGAATCCTCACCACAAAAGACACTAATAAGTGTGACGTAAACAGTAAGGTGGGGTCGGATCCAGCCCGAGCGCGGGTAATGTAGGTTTCGGATAGAGAAGGTAGCAGCAAGTCACTCACCAGACTGACGTGGCCTCCTCGGCGTTCTCGGGACGACTGGCTGGTAGGGTAGCTGGAACTACAGCGCTCTCAGAAAAGGGGGTGGGGAGTTATAAACAAAACAGACTCGCTGGGGTCGGATCCAACCCCAACCTTACCGTTAGAGGGTTAATTTGAAGCAAGGATTCCTGTACCGGCAACGAACGAGTCGAAAGCTATAAACGAAAACCGTTCTGACACCGCTGACAGTTGAATACATGTACTGGTTCTTGTGTTGCGAAGAGTGTAGGATTGGTAACTTTCAGTGGTGGTAGTGTGGACAAAAGCGAGAGAAAAATGTCCTATAAGCTTGGGTCTACACTCTTCGCAACACAAGAACCGGTACATGTTTTCGACTGTCAGAAGTTTCAGAACAGTTTTCGTTTATAACTTTCGACTCGTTCGTTTCCGGTACAGGGATCCTGACTTCAAATTAATACATTTATCGTCCTCCATCATCCTAGAAAGTCTGTAACATCATCACGGAATCACCCCGTGTATACGTACATTTACAGACGCCATCCCCAGTGCTGGTGGAGAACGCGAACGCCGCATTGCAAGAACTGCTTACCAACCAACATTGTGGCCACCATGACAGCACACTGCAGAGCATGCGTTGCCGTCAGCGTGATGATACACCCTATTAAAAACCATACCCCGCCTTCTCTAATGTGCAGGGGACCACCTTGAATAGCTGTGACTGCAGTGTAATTATTGACTGTGAACAAAAGTATCGTTTCTGTTCGTCTCATTGCGTATTCGTTTCAATTATCTTCTGTGCAATACCGTAATAGTTTTTTCTATGTATGCTCAAATTTTCAGTGAGCTATGTTATTTGGCAGTGAAAATCATGCGAAAATAACTTCCGTCCTTAAGTTTGCGATCTGATGTGTTGCCATTGTTACATCATACATCAAAGTATTGGTGTTACAAGTTTCATTAAAACCGAGAGACAAAGTGAAGTCGCCGGGTTTCCGGGTTCGATTCCCGGCGGGGTCAGGGATTTTCTCTGCTCGTGATGACTGGGTGTTGTGTGATGTCATTCGGTTAGTTAGGTTTACGTAGTTCTAAGTTCTAGGGGACTGATGCCCATAGATGTTAAGTCCCATAGTGCTCAGAGCCATTTTGAACAAAAGTGAAGTCGATCTGATAAATTAGCAACTATAAAAGTAAAAGGTTATTTGCATAGGTTAGAAATTCACCACGTTGTTCTGTACACACTGATCAGCCAAAACATTATGAGCACCTACGTAATAGCCAGTATATCCACCTTTGGCAGGATAACAGCGGTGGCGCGTCATGGCATGCAAGCAGTGAGGCCTTGGTGGGTCGGTGGAGGGAGTTGGTGGCACCACCATCTGCACACGCAACTCATCCAATTCCCGAAACTTCCCGGCAGATTAAAACTGTGTGTCGGACCGAGACTCGAACTCGGGACCCTTGCCTTTCGCGAGTAAGTGCTCTACCAACTGAGCTACCCAAGCACGACTCACACTCCCTCCTCACAGCTTTACTTCTGCCGTTACCTCGTCTCCTACCTCCCAAACTTTACAGAAGCTCTCTTGCGAAGGTAGGAGACGAGGTACTGGCAGAAGTAAAGTGTGAGGGCGGGGCGTGAGTTGTGCTTGGATAGCTCAGTTGGTAGACACTTGCCCGTGAAAGTCGAAGGTCCCGAGTTCGAGTCCCGGTCCGATACACAGTTTTGATCTGCCAGGAAGTTTCATACCAGCCAACACTCCGCTGCAGAGAGAAAATCTCATTCTGGAAATATCCAATTCCCGGAAATTCCGGGGAGAGGGACGGTGACGCCACGTTCAATCACACCCCAGATGTGTTCGATCAGGTTCAGATCTGGTGAGTTGCGGGGCCAGCACATCAATTAGAACTCGCCACTGTGTTCCTCAAACCATTCCACCACACTCCTGGCTGTCCGACGTGGCGCATTATCTTTTTGAAAAATGCCACTGCCGTCGGGAAACGCGATTGTATATGGGTGGCCGTCATGGTGACTTGCACGAGCTCCACTGAACCCATGGATGTACACATGAATTTCCTCAGAGCATACTGGAGCCTCCGCCAGCTCGTCAGTGCAGGTTTCAAAGAGCTGTCCCCCTGGAAGAAGAGGTATTCGCAGCCTACCATATGCATGATGATGAAGGTATCGGGACTCATCATATCACTGCCCAAACGTCCAGTGCCGATGCTCATGTGCCCATTACAGACGAAGTTGCCGATGTCGTGGTGTGAACATTGGCACATGCATGGGTCACCGGCCACGGAAGCCCAGTGTTAGGAGTGTTCGGTACACTGCCTGTTCAGACACACTTTTACTCTTCCCGGCATTAAAGTCTGATACTAGTTCCGCCACAGTTTTTTGTCTGTCCTGTTTTACCAGTCTGCCTAGCCTACGAAGTCCATCAATGAATGGTGGCCGCCCAACGTCACGAGGTCTGGACGTGTTCAGCTTGATTTCGCCACGTGTTTAAGACACTATCCACGGCATTCCTCGAACACCCACAGGTCGTACAGTTCCTGAAATGCTCGTTACAAGGCTCCGGGCCATCACTATCTGCCCTCTGTCAATTTACGAGGGTCACTCCAAAAGATATGCAAACTATTTCTTTTGAAGTCCATCTTTTATTCTACATGTTTTAAAGTTTTACAGTGTGTAGATACATACTTTAGGAACAATATTTTCATTTCTCCACATAATTTCCATCCCCCTCAAGTGCCTTACGCCATCTTGGAACCAGCGCCTGTACACCCGCACGGTAAAATTGTGGACAAACCTGTTGGAGCGCCGGCCGCGGTGGCCGTGCGGTTCTGGCGCTGCAGTCCGGAACCGCGGGACTGCTACGGTCGCAGGTTCGAATCCTGCCTCGGGCATGGGTGTGTGTGATGTCCTTAGGTTAGTTAGGTTTAAGTAGTTCTAAGTTCTAGGGGACTTATGACCTAAGATGTTGAGTCCCATAGTGCTCAGAGCCATATTCCATATTCCTGTTGGAGCCACTGTGCAATGGAATCATCATCTTCAAACCTTGTTCCACGAAGAGAGCCATGTTTCATCACCTTTCACAATTCTTCCAAGAAATTCATCTCCAGCATTCTCGTACTGTTCCAAACGCTGCATACCGTTTTCCTTGTTTCTTTGTGAGCCACTGCCTATATCCTGGGAACCCACTCGCCACAAACCTTTTTTAACGCCAACACTTTCAGTATCCTGCAAACATTTCCTTCCCCTATCCCAACGTAGCGTGACAATTCGTACACTGTAATGCGTCTGTCAGCAGTCACCAGTTCGTTAACTCTCTGCACATTGACTGGAGTGTGTGCAGTACGAGGTCTGCCGCTGCGAGGACAATCCTCAATATTGCCGTGCCCGCTTTCATCACGTAACCTACTTGCCCACCGACTAAGTGTACTGCGATCGACAGCAGCGTCAACATACACCTTTTTCAACCTCTTGTGGATGTTTTCCACTGTCTCGTTTTCACAGCACAGGAATTCTATGACAGCACGTTGCTTCTGACGAACGTCAAATGTAGCAGCCATCTTGAAGACATGCTGTGACGGCGCCACTCACGGGAACAGGTTGAACTAAGTTTGAAAACAAGCGGGAAGGATGTATCTACACACTGTAAAACCTTCACACATGCAGAATGAAAACCGTATTTTTACAAAAATAGTGTGCATTTCTTTTGGAGTGACCTTCGTAAGATAGATTGCACGCCCTCCCCATTCTACACGTGTATAGCGCGCTCAATGATACTACGTGCATTGTGCGTGCGTCTGACTAGCAGTCATTATCGACAGGTGCGGGTGCTATCGCCTGTGCAGGTTTACATAGAAAAGGTCGGTGGTCATAATGTTGTGGCTGTTCGGTGTAACTTAGCGAAAACAAGGGGCTGTCTCTCTGAGCTGGCTCTCAATGTAGAGCACAGATTACCCATCGTTCATTACGCTGGGATTTGGAGTTTAACTGCGGGTTGCGACCATTTCCATCACTAGAAGCAAGAAGAACAAAGTGGAACACATGTCGGTAGAAGCGCCGACCAGCGGGGTAACGTGTTTCAGGCAGACGGCGAACGGTCCGTGGCCGAGTACGACTTTGGCGCAGTGGAATTAGCGTCCGACAAATCTGGCGCAGATAGTATCTGCAAGACGGACTGCGCCACTCCGCCGCAACACGGCCAGCAGCCCACAGACACAGGCAGCAGTGGCAGTGTTCTGGGCAGTGGCTGCTGGGAGCTGCGTCGTCGCCCTGCCTTCTTCGACCAGCAGGCAGCAAACTACAGCAAAAGGACCTTCTGTGCACTTAGAGGAAAACTACTTGTATTTTTGATTACTTGTACTGTATTTTGACCAATTAATAACGTAGCCTAATTGACCTTTTTCACTCATACTCATAAATTAAGGATAATGCTGATACATGGTGAAACAACGCTCTGATGAGCGGTTTGCGGGTTTAAATCACCTCATGGTATGACCATGCGGTGGATTTGACCGGCGGTCGTTGCACGGTGGCGCTGGCAGCAGTCTACATACGCGGAGGTGTGTTGGTGCATGTCAGAGTACGGTGCAGCGAATAAGTGTGCAGACGTTTTCAGACGTACTCATGGTGACTATGTGTTGAAAATCGTCCAAAGAACACATATTGATGACGTTATGAGGGGTAGAATACTAGGGCGGCTGGAGGCTGGTCAAACACAACAGGTCGTAGCACGGGCCCTCCGCGTGCCACAATGTGTGATCTCAAGATTACGGCAACGATTCCAGCAGACAGGAGACGTGTGCAGGCGCTACATTACGGGACGTGCATAGTGTACGACACCATAAGAAGACCGATATCATCAGTGCCCGCAGACGGCCACGGAGTACTGCAGCTAGCCTTGCTCGGGACCTTACCGCAGCCACTGGAGCAGTTGTCTCCAGACACACAGTCTACAGACGACTGAACAGACGTGGTTTATACGCCCGGAGACCCACTAGTCACAGGAGATCGCGTAAAGCCTGGTGTCAAGAACACAGTAGATGGTCATTTGAACAGTGGTCAGAGATTATGCTCACTGACGAGTCCAGTTATAGTCTCAACACTTATACTCGCCGGGTTTTCATCTGCCGTGAACCAGGAACCAGATACCAACCTCTTAACTTCCTTGAGAGGGACCTGTATGGAGGTCGTGGTTTGATGGTGGGAGGTGGGATTATGATCGGTGCACGTACATCCCTGCATGTCTTTGACAAAGGAACTGTAGCAGGTCAGTACGTCCGCCTTTTCAGGGGTGCAGTGGGTCCCACCTTCCTCGTAATGGCTGATAACGCACGGCCTCACCGAGCTGCCATCGAGGAGGAGTACCTGGAAACAGAAGATATCAGGCGAATGAAGTGCCCTACCTGTTTTCCACACCTAAACTTCATCGAACACGTCTGGGATGCTCTCGGTCGATGTATCGCTGCACGTCTTCAAACCCCTAGGACACTTCAGGAACTCCGACAGGCACTGGTGAAAGAATGGGAGGCTATACCCCAGCAGCTTCTATACCACCTGATCCATTGTATACCAACCCGTTGTGCGGCCTGTGTACGTGTGCATGGTGATCATATCCCATATTGATGTCGGGTAGGAAACAATGGTGTTTTGTAGCAGATGTGTTTCGGGACGGTTTTCTCAACTGATCACCAATACCGGGACTTACAGATCTGTGTGCGTCCACTATGTGCCTATGCTGTTAGCGCCAGTTTTGTGTAGTGCCACGTTGTGTGGTACCACATTCTGCAACTATCCTTAATTTATGAGCTTGAGTGTATTTCGTGGTGCTGTCTGCAGTCCTGACACATAGTGCCGTCTCACGCTGCTGGACGGGCCACAACCGAACTGAGCAGCACATTCATACAGAGTAGTATCGTGTCGCAGTCCATTTTCTTCATTTGAATTAAAGCAACAGTGCCACGACCCATGTCGAGGAATAACAAACTGCTGTAGAGGTGGCCGTGATCCACAAGAATATAAACATACTTCTATTGGTTTATTGTTCGCAGATCGTGGTCGTGCGATAGCTTTCTCGCTTTCCGCGCCCGGGTTCGATTCCCGGCGGGGTCAGGGATTTTCTCTGCCTCGTGATGACCGGGTGTTGTGTGATGTCCTTAGGTTAGTTAGGTTTAAGTAGTTCTAAGTTCTAGGGGACTGATGACCATAGATGTTAAGTCCCATAGGGCTCAGAGCCATTTTTTATTGGTTTATTATCCCTTCCAGAATGACGAGATCACCCAGGGAATGCCACAAAAACATTCCCTGCGCCATATCGCTTCCTCCTCCACCATGGACCCTTCCGAAGATTCTTGCAGGGTGTTTGCTATCAGACGCTTCAAGTCGTTCATGCCAACTGTCATCTGTCCGGTGGAGCATGTAATTCGTCTGGAAAGGCCACCTGTCACCAATCAGTGGACGTCCAGCTGCGTTGTTGGTTTGCAAAATTCCAGCCCTCGTCGGCGATGGACAGCAATCAGCATGGGTACTTGAACCAGGCGAGTGCTGTGGACGCACTTATGCAGCAACGTTCGCTGAACAGACGTTGAGGAGACGCTGTTCTTAACCCCTTGGAATATCTGGGCGGTCAGTTACACGTCTATTCAGCTGTAGACTTAACCTTCAGCGGCACGCAAACTGAGAACAGACTTAGCCTTTTAAGAAATACTTCCATCCTTGACCCGAAAGACAGTGATCATGCCCTTTTGGACGTCAAATAAATGCCCCGTTTCCTCATTACGACAACGATGGCACTGTTTCCCCAGTCCCCCCAACACACTTTATGTACCCTCCTCTGCTGCTGCTGCCTTCTGCCGTCTGTGAGTGGTTACCGCACATTGAAGTCGAACTTAGGCTGTGGTCTGATTAATGTGACTGGAGTGTGTATATGACCCCGAGACAAAGGAACAAAAGCAAGCAGTTGAAACATGTGGATTCACCAACTCTGAAGAGGCGAAGCGTCGTCCAGCAAGATGATACTAAGCGTTTTTGGGACTGCCAAAGTGTGGAGGTAACAGATTATGTTCATAAGGGCAAACCATCACGATATACTACCTAAATGTCTTGACGAGGGCCGGCCGCGGTGGCCGAGAGGTTCTAGGCGCTTCAGTCCGGACCAGCGTGACGACTACGGTCGCAGGTTCGAATCGTGCCTCGGGCATGGATGTGTGTGATGTCTTTAGGTTAGTTAGGTTAGTTAGTGCTCAGAGCCATTTGAACCATTTAAACCATCTTGACGAGGTTGATGGAGGCCGTCAGGACGGATTGTCACAGCGAGCTTTCCTAGCAGATATTTTGTCTGTACAGAGCTGAGCAATCTATATCTCTGTCTGTATCAACATGTACATAATAAGTAAATCTACATTTGTATACACCCAAATCTGTTTCCAGATACCCATGTTAACACCCACATTTAAATCTACATGTAACAGGTGTGGCCCGCATCTCGTGGTCGTGCGGTAGCGTTCTCGCTTCCCACGCCCGGGTTCCCGGGTTCGATTCCCGGCGGGGTCAGGGATTTTCTCTGCCTCGTGATGGCTGGGTGTTGTGTGATGTCCTTAGGTTAGTTAGGTTTAAGTAGTTCTAAGTTCTAGGGGACTGATGACCATAGATGTTAAGTCCCATAGTGCTCAGAGCCATTTGAACCAGCCATAACAGGTGTGGCATGAAGTGGGTGATCTGGTAACCCTGGAAATACAAGTAGCACGTTAATGTAGAAATCAGAGAACAGGTTTGTGCCATCTAGTCAACAAACATTTGCCATTCACCCTGATATCGATATTTAGTCGAGATGGCGTCGTGAACCGATGAACAGCGAGTAGTTCTAAGTTCTAGGGGACTGATGACCATAGATGTTAAGTCCCATAGTGCTCAGAGCCATTTGAACCAGCCATAACAGGTGTGGCATGAAGTGGGTGATCTGGTAACCCTGGAAATACAAGTAGCACGTTAATGTAGAAATCAGAGAACAGGTTTGTGCCATCTAGTCAACAAACATTTGCCATTCACCCTGATATCGATATTTAGTCGAGATGGCGTCGTGAACCGATGAACAACGCACTGTTGCGGCGAAGGCGGTTTACAGCGACATCTACGAGGCCGTCCAACGTGTATTTAATACTTACTACACTCTCGCACGTCATGTCCCAGTACCGACAGCACATGATTTCAAAGTGTGGGTACAGAATTCTGAGGGAAAAGGTGATACAGTGCAAAAGAGGGGCGGAAGAGCGAAACGCGTATTTATACCAGAGAACGTTGCAAGAGTGGCAGAAGCCTTCCACGTGTTCTGCACGCGAGCTTTGGTGTAACTTGAGATATCGAATTGCAGAGTACGGTGAATACTGCACAAGGAACAACAATACCACATACACAAAATTCAGAGAGTGCAAAAACTGAATGCAGCCGACCACCAAAGAGATTACATTTTGGCCGGAAATTGTTCGTCTTCATGAACGACAACCCAGGTCTGTGTGGCAATCTGATCTTGAGGCCAGATCTCGTGAAAATGCTGAAACGCGTTCTTTTTCTTTGGGAGGGTGGGGGGGGGGGGGCGGGGAACGATCGCGGAAATGCTGTTACTATGGATATAGAACGTTATGCTCACATTTCGAATCATTTTCCAGCCCTGATTTTCCTGTAACGGGAAAGCCATTCTTCCAACAAGACCGGACCACGTGCATCGAGGCATTCAGTTAAGGCGCTGTGGAACATGTCACCTACGGGTACATTTCGCTCCTTAAGGACCTGAAGGATGTGTGACGGAAAATGGGGACTTCTTACGTGATCGAATTTGCGAGTTATTGGCAGTTTAAACTGCAAGCATTGGAAATTCATGTTGTATTTCCTTTATATCACTGTGAATAAATTTGTATCGCTGGTGGAGGTTTCAAAATAGCCAGTTTCACTGCTGCACCTGTTACATGTGGAAACAGCTAAGTCTGCATCCAAATTTAAGTCTACATCGACATCTAAAGCTGCGCAAACCTAAATGTCTACATCTACAGTAAAATACTAGTCAAACTATGGTATAGTGTGCCTCATGCCAATGAACCGATTTTTTGTCCGATTCCATTCGTATATGGAGCAGCTTGTTCGCTTCACAGGCTCGTATTTCCAGTTCTTTTTGTTTTTGCTTTCAGGAGGGGGGGGGGGGAGTTATTAGTCCTACGATTGGTTTCATGCACTCACAGCGTCTTCATTTCCTGAAATGAGGTCTTCAACTCAGAGTAGAACTTACAGCCAAGGTTGTCGACTACTTGTTGTGTATAGCCCAATCTCTGTCTTCCCCTGCGATTTTTGCCGAAGGCGCTACTTCCAATACCATGAAAGCTATTCCCTGATTTCAGATATGTACTGTCAGTCTGAACCTTACTATTTTTAGTGTTTTTCACACATTCGTTTCCTCATTGATGTCTTGGAGAACCTCCTCATTTCTTATCATTAAATTTTCAGCACCCTCTGTAACTGCATATCACTTATATTTCGTTTCTATTCTTTTACTCTTTTCCCACAGTATGCTACTTCATTCACGTTGTGCCGTCCCCTGCTAATTCGACAATACTGAATGAAATAAAGTGTAAAGTGTTGTGCTAAAGAAAGGCGTCTGACAATGACGGAAGTATAACAGATCGTCGAAAGTAATGTCAGAGATTATTATAAACCTTCTCTTTTGGTGTAGACTTTTATTCTGATTCGGCTGCTGCGCTCGACAGGGAGAGAGAGATGTTAATTTCAAGTTGCCATGTTTTCCTTTACCTTCAGCCGGCCTCTGTGGCCGAGCGGTTCTAGGCGCTTCAGTCCGGTACCGGTGGCAGGTTCGAAGCCTACCTCGGGCATAGATGTGTGTGATGTCCTTAGGTTAGTTAGGTTTAAGTAGTTCTAAGTCTAGGGGACTGTTGACCTCAGATGTTAAGTCCCACAATGCTTAGAGCCATTTAAACCATTTGACCCTTTACCTTCACGTCCCCCTTATGATATGGAATTGAATTATAAGAATGTTCCATTATTTGCAAAATTCTGCAGTTAAAGCATTGTTGGTTAGCGGCCATCAGCCCCGATTGCGCCAGAACAACATCAAATATCGCGGGCTTCACGCGACAAATAAAGAGACACTATTTATGTCATTTAAGATAGAAGGCTATACCGATCGTTTGTTGACAAACGGAGTATTAAGTGAAATGATTTCTTTGATGAGATTACGTAATACTCCTATGTGGTTAGTCTTACTACGAAACAAACTGTAAAATACCGATCGTTTTTTGACAAATGGAGTATTAAGTGAAATGGTTTCTTTGATGAGATTACGTAATGCTCCTATGTGGTTAGTCTTACTACGAAACAAATTTGTAAAATAGTTGCTGAATGAAACTATGTGGTAATCTAATGGAACGTGCTTGAGACATAAAACAATATTTTTCCTGCTCTGCCACTTTTTCTTTTGCCCGTGGACAGAAAAGGGAAACTACAAAAAAAAATTTCTACTTGTGTCCACCACTTGTGTACTAACAAAAAAATAAAAATGCACCTCTTCAGGCGTTGGCGCCTATGTACGCCTATCGCAAAACAACTAACTTATTACTAGAAGGGTGTAGGAAAGGAAGAAAGCCGGCCGGAGTGACCGAGCGGTTCTAGGCGCTACAGTCTGGAACCGCGCGACCGCTACGGTCGCAGGTTCGAATCCTGCGTCGGGCATGGATGTGTGTGATGCCCTTAGGTTAGTTAGGTTTAAGTAGTTCTAAGTTCTAGGGGACTGATGACCTCAGCAGCTAAGTCCCATAGTGCTCAGAGCCAAAGGAAGAAACCAGGTGGCAAGAACATTTGCGATGAAAATGAAACAGTTGTGTACGAGCTTTTGTTTTTATGTTTATTTTATTGCATTTTGTGTATGTATATTTTATTTTCTTTCTTGTACGTTATTTTTAATTTTTTATTCTTTTTATTTAATAATTTTTTTATTCGTTTCATATATTATTTTTTTTCAATATTGTAGGCTATGTACCAGAATTCCAGTAGTCGCTAGCGCCTTCCGCTTGGCGGAACATCCAAACGTGTCTTCTCGAAATTTTAATGGAGATTCCGTTTGTAGAGCGTTCAGAACAGCACGTCAGCAAAAAAGCATCAGCACCTCATTTTTTAGACGTTCCATCTGGAGGGCGGGTCATGAAAGGCACTCCGTAAAAATTTGAAAAGAACTGCTTGTATCTGGGGTTGCGAACAAGTGCACAGTGTCGATGGTTAATAACCTAGTTCTGATTTCTCATCGGGGCCAAAAAGGTAGCGGACCGTATGACTTCGTATCCAATTCACAGCTTTAGTTTTTGCTGCGGAGTAATGAATTACATTCGGGAATAAAAGCGTAAGAAAAGTGATCTGAGCAGGTGTCTGTCGGGTAAGGAAAGCCAAGATAGGCTGCGCGAGACTCCAGACGTCAGACGACGGACCACATGAGAATCGATCGGCGTCTGTGTCCTCCACACCACAGAGAACACAGAGGGGTGTGCCAGCGAGGCGGATGCGGTGCAAACGAAACTGGTTGACCTGTTTGCCATTGACGGTCATATGCCAGGTGGCGTGAACGCTGGTGTCGAGATAACCTGCACGCACCGCTGTCACACACGACGCCATATGATCTGAGGAAACTTGTGTTCGATGGTCTTGGGGGTTCGACACATTTGCAATGTGTCATGTACAGCCATTTTCTGGGGTATACGTCGAAGGTGTCAGGAGTGCCGGATGTAACTTAATTCAAGAAAGAAGTGCCGACAGTGATAAAAGGGGAGGGGGTAGAATGTCTGATAATATGGCTGGAGCTGACATGGAGACCGGCGCGTATTCATTTAAAAGCAGTCCGGTCAGTTTCGTCGGGCAGCGACGCGAGACTTCCAGTTGGGAACTAACAGAAGTTCTGTAATTCTGTCTGGCACATGGAATAAGCCCACTCCACTACGCTCCCGTGGGAGGACAAGGGAAGAATACTGAACTTTAAATAACATCCCGGTACAGACAAAGGATCCCATCGCCATCATCATACAACGAGCGAGGGTGATCGGAACTGGGAACACTTGTGCCACATGGGGAATGCCTGAGGCGTGGTAAACATTCACGTATTGCGCACGCTGTGAAATGTCGAGGGATCTGAGCCGGTGGTCTACAAGGTCCTGATCATTTGGAGGAGACCTTTACTGTTGGTATTCGCTGAACGACGGGGGACACTCATAAAATCAATGCTCAAACAGCGGACACTGGTGGTTACACTTAGAGGAGCGACATATCTCTCAGGTACACCCTCACACATGAGCAGAACCTTCGATTTGGAAATGTTAAGAGAACTGCCCGATGCCTCCCCATATGTTGCCACCCAACTCAGTGCCATGCGAACATCGTCTTCATTGCTGAGGTAGAGGACCAGATCGTCAGCATAAGGTGAACAACTGAAGCAGTGCCCCTGCAATGTCATGCCCAGCAGGCATTGGCAAAGCCCTTGGAGTAGGGGCTCCAATGCCAAAGAATACAGGTCTCGTGGAAAGTGGGCAATCCTGTCGGACAGAGCGCTCGATCGATAGAAACGCAGTGAGGCAACCATTACAAAGTATTCTTCAAGTTGCCCCGCTCAAGAGCCGCATTACCACTGTTACTATACGAGCCGGAAAACCCATGTGTAGGAGGACCGATTTCAGAAACGTATGTTCGACACGGTCGAATGCCTGACTGAAGTCAAGCGATGCTAATGCGCCAGCTTGAGCACGATAATATCACTGTAACTGCAAAGGGCCGTATGGATTTTGTTGTCACCGCCCAGCGAAGTACCTTGGTGCCTTCTTGAGTCGTGAGGCCAACAAACGGGTAAAAATTTTCATGTCACTGTTGAGTAGAATCATGGGCCGGTAATCACAGATCTGTGATCGTCCACGTGGCTTAGGGACCAGGATGATGACTCCATCAAGGAAGGTGGCTGGAGTCGTCGTCGTGGGTGACATCGGTTCACGACAAATGGACGTCCAAGTAGGTACCAACAGATAGCTAAACACGTTAAATTTGAGGGGGAGGCCTTCAGGTTCAGAGGACTTGTTGGCAGCTCCCACCATGGTAGCATCTAGGACTTCATCGGAGATCACTTGTTCCTTACGTTCTGGCATGATGTTGACAGTCAGTACTGCTCTCTCCTCAATTAAGGTCGAGGGATGTGGGACGGCAGCGTACAGCCGGCAGATATGAGAACAGAAAGCGTGACCAATGGTGTATTGTGTAGTGTATCGTCGTCCTTCTGCATCTGTGAGGTCGCAGATGAGAGCTCGACGACGACGTCGGCGTTCTGTGAGGAGATGGTGTGGCATCGATGGCGTTTCGTGAGGCATATGGTCACGGGTGCAGGATCTGGCAAGGGTCCCTTCCAAGAGTTGTCGCATGTTGAAGTGATATGCGCTTTAGCACGATTCACTATCGCCTGACGGACAGGAGAGAATGTTATCGAAGTGCAGGCACGAAGCACCGCTTAATAAAAGTCCATGGTGCTCGCTCGCCAAGCTTTTAAGTCTTCACCATATCCCATCAGTACCCTGCCCAGAGCTGGTTTCACGCAGGATAGCCACCAGGATAAGGGGGATGTGTATGTGAGGCGACGTTGACGACAGACGGCCCACGCATCCTCAACGATCCGTCGGCAATCAGGGACAGTCAGTTGGGAAACGTTTAATTTCCACAGGCCGCGGCTGTGCCCCACCTGTTGGCGGACGAGGACGACATCGCAGATACAGACGTAGAGAAAGCCGGGGGCCGTACTTTGGCATGACAAGTGTTGGCAGCAAGGGAATATGTGAGGTATGTATGGTCGAGGCGACTGGACGAATGCGCCGTATAGTACGTGAAAACTGCACAGGCCATGAGCCTTCGTCCATGTGTTAACAAGGTGAAGTTTATGATGATGGTGGAGAGGTCCATACATGGGGAATGACGCGCAAGTTGGTCAGCAGGCACTTGTGTGTAGTTGAAATCGCCACCGAGGACCATTTCATCCAGGGGGACCCTCAAAAAGCGGCCTTACCTCATCAGCAAGGAAGGTGTGCCGGTCACTACATCAACAGCGTGAGCCATGCCTCTAGCATTAGGAAGGTACACTACATCTCCAGCAGGGAGTCCAGAAAGGAGGAGTATGGCGACTCCACTACTGTTGTCAGAAGCATGGGAGATGTGTGCTGTGTAGCCAGTGGGGGCGTAGGAATCAGTGTCTGTCACTTTTTGGAGGAGGGCAATGTCGACATCAGCAGCATAAATGTTCTCTCGGAACATTGCCAATTTGTGGGAAGCCCGAATGGTGGCCAGATTCAATGTCGTAATGCGGTAGTGTTGTGGCACAGATGTTGTGGCTGAGATGTCCGGCCGGCGTGTAACTTCCGACGCAGTCACTGTGGCCGCAATCACTGTAGTCCCAAGGTGGGTCAGGTACCTCCAAGGAGCGCTGCCTGACGGGAGGGCCACCTTTCTAGATCTGTTCCATCGTCGACATCATCAGCCCAGGAGACTGGAACAGGTGGCAAGCTACTGTCGCACTCATCGAGGGAGTGTTGTGGTGACGCTGCTGTAGGATCCAGGGACTCTCCCTCCATGGAATCGATCGTTGTCAGATGGGATCGTTCCTCAGATGGGACATCAGGAGCGGCCACTCCAGTCCGCAGGGCGCTAGAAGGGGGTCACTGCCTTGTCTGTCCTCCACTGCCTACGATACCACATGAAGAAGTGTGTCGTTGGATGGCGTTTGACTTCTCCTCTTCCGTTTTCGGGACGACCGCTGCTTTCGTAGGTGCTGTTCTGTATCAGAATGTGGACGTTCAGTGTCCGAGGTCGCGCCCATCTGAAGAAAAGCAGAGGTAGGCACCGCACTCTCATCGATGTCCATTGCAGCGGACTGGCCAGTCATCTAGCTATGGAGAGTTGGTGATGTAGTAGCCGTCAGAGATGGTGCCGGTGAGGCCGTGGTAGCACCGCCATTTTCATTGGGGAGTGCTCGGGGGAGAACAGGCGCTTCCTGAAGTGACGCATCGGGACTGAGTACGGCCTTGGCGTAGCTGTCTGGTAAAGAAGTGACCGTCGCTTTGGGAACTGCGTCACCGGTCGGGACCTGGAGCAAACGACGGCGGAGGCAGTCTGACCGGAATCAGCACGCGTCCACAGCTGGCCATCATACACTACTGGCCATTAAAATTGCTACGCCACGAAGATGACGTGCTACAGACGTGAAATGTAACCGATAGGAAGAAGATACTGTGATATGCAAATGATTAGCTGTTCAGACCATTTACACAAGGTTGGCGCCAGTGGTGACACCTACAACGTGCTGACATGAGGAAAGTTTCCAACCGATTCCTCATACACAAACAGCAGTTGACCGGCGTTGCCTGGTGAAACGTTGTTGTGATGCCTCGTTTAAGAAGGAGAAATGCGTACCATTACGTTTCCAACTTTGATAAAGGTCGGATTGTAGCCTATCGCGATTGCGGTTTATCGTATCGCGACATTGCTGCTCGCGTTGGTCGAGATCTAATGACTGTTAGCACAATACGGAATCGGTGGGTTCAGGAGGGTAATACGGAACGCCGTGCTGCATCCCAACGGCCTCGTACAACTAGCAGTCGAGATGACAGGCATCCTATCCACATGGCTGTAACGGATCGCGCAGCCACGTCTCCATCCCTGCGTTAACAGATGGGGACGTGTGCAAGACAACAACCATCTGCACGAACAGTTCGACGACGTTTGCACCAGCATGGACTGTCAGCTCGGAGCCCATGGCTTGGGTTACCCTTGACGCTGCATCACAGACAGGAACGCCGTGCGATGGTGTACTCAACGACGAACCTGGGTGCACGAATGGCAAAACGTCATTTTTTCGGATGAATCCAGGTTCTGTTTACAGCATCACGATGGTCGCATCCGCGTTTGGCGACATCGCAGTGAACGCACATTGGAAACGTGTATTCGTCATCGCCATACTAGCGTATCACCCGGCGTGATGGTTACATGTCTCGGTCACCTCTTGTTTGCATTGACGGAGCTTTGAACAGTGGACGTTACATTCCAGATGTGTTACGACCCGTGGCTCTACCCTTCATTCTATCCTTGCGAAACCCTACATTTCAGAAGGATAATGCACGACCGCATGTTGCAGGTCCTTTACGGGCCTTTCTGGATACAGAAAATGTTCGACACCAACTGAAAACGTCTGGTCAATGGTGGCCGGGCAACTGGCTAGTCACAATACGCCAGTCACTACTCTTGATGAACTGTGGTATCGAGTTGAAGCTGCATGGGCAGCTGTACCTTTACACGCCATCCCAGCTTTGTTTGACTCAATGGCCAAGCGTATCAAGACCGTTATTACGGCCATAGGTGGTTGTTCTGGGTACTGATTTCTCAGGGTCTATGCACCCAAATTGAGTGAAAATGTAATCACATGTCAGTTCAAGTATAATATATTTGTCTAATGAATACCCGTTTATCATCTGCTTTTCCTCTTGGTGTAGCAACTTTAATGGCCAGTAGTGTACATAACGATGGCTCGCACGCCGCCTATCAGCAGATGGGGTGGAAGATGTTTGGAGAGTTCGAATTTGATTTGGCAGACACCATTCAAATCTTGTTATGTCGTGAACGTGTGCCATTTTTCTGCAATGTGCCCCACAACGTTGCCATAGGGTCGGAAAGTTTCGACGACCACGTCTTGTGGCACTTCGAAGGAGAGCTCAAAGACCCGAATTGTTCGAAGA
Source organism: Schistocerca piceifrons (assembly GCF_021461385.2). NCBI lineage: Eukaryota > Metazoa > Arthropoda > Insecta > Orthoptera > Acrididae > Schistocerca > Schistocerca piceifrons. The sequence continues at coordinate 193,123,358 of NC_060138.1, forward strand.
CCGAATCCAGATTGATCTACCGTTACCTCTCCAAAATGCCCGTCAGAATGCTTGAACTTGAGCCTGTGTGCGTGTTGTCGAACTACCTCAGCACATGCTTCCTCCGTCGTCATATTAATGTAAACGATACTGCCAGTGATAGAGAAGCGAATACCTTCTCTCCGGAATGAATTGCTTAATTTCATAAGCGCATGGTCGCGCATGTTCGGCTTGGAATATTACAGTAACTGTCGATCGGCGGCACCAGTGCACCATGAGGTCCAGTAGTAATGTACGCTACACAGCACGAAATACCGCAACGCGGAAGTAAACAACTGCGGTGAGCTGTCCGCCACGCGGAGCCTATCCGCACGCGACCACGGCCGAAAGACGACTGACAATTAGGCTATCCGAGCACACTTCACGATCAGACGCAAACTTCAACACGTCTTGAACAACGCGTCTATAACATGCAGTAGTACACCCATCGTGGATACTGTAATCGAAAGTCGCTCACCTGGCTTCGGCGGATAAATACGATATTGTAGTACCTTTGATGTTCAGAAATATGATTTCCACTTTCGCAGCTGTGAATACATTTCATGTATTTTATGACGGCTGTAGTCGCCGCAGTGCCTGTGCCTTCGGACATGCATCAATAGTTCATCAATAGGTTTTGATCAGTAAGTTTGCGAGTATCGCAATATGTGACGTAAATGGCCGTACATTTTGAGTTCAATGATTTAGAAGCTAAAATTTCTCACATTGCCAAGAACCGTACTCTTTAGTACGTGACATAAATTTCAACTCGATATCTCTAGCCTTCCTGAGAAGAATGGTCTTAACAGACACACAGGTAGACAGTTAGATATATGAACAACAAAGCGACCATTTATGGCTTCCGTTTTTAACGACTGAGAGGCGGAACCATAGGAAAATGGTTACTAATAAAATGGCTGGTTCAAATGGCTCTGAGCACTATGGGACTTCCAGACTGTAGCGCCTAGAACCGCTCGGCCATCCTGGCCACTGGGTACTAATACATATCTCTTATAAATAATTACTGTTTTTAACGTCTTCAAGTACATAGTGAAGAAAAATTGCTTTATTAGTTTAGTGAATACACTTAATTAAAGTACTGAGTTTCTTCCTGAGTGGTTTATACATACTGAATCTAATTCATTTTACGAGCGAAGTTTTGATTCTCTGGTCTTGTCTTTTGTGACACAACAGAAAATGAACACTAAATGGAACACTATCTTGAGAAACATTTGCTGTGGCAATTGTCATTAATGGGAACCTGACATTGTTACTTTCTGAAGATTATAGTTTTTTTCTTTCTTATGTTTAGCGTCCCTAGTATACAAGTCTCCGATGTAGGATAGAAAAAGTTTCAAATTTGGTCTCAAATCTTATGCAGATACTTTTTAATGGAGATAGTGCTAACTCACATTAGTAGGGACAATGTTCCAAATAAAAGCACTCCGCCTTCAGGCCACGAGTGGCCTACCGGGACCATCGGACCGCCGTGCCATCCTCGGTGGCGGATGCAGATAGGTGGGGCGTAGGATCAGCACACCGCCCTCCCGGTCGTTATGACGGTATTCTTGACCGAAGCCGCTACTGTTCGGTCGAGTAGCTCCTCAATTGGCATCACGAGGCTGAGTGCACCCCGAAAACTGGCAACAGCTCATGGTGGCCTGGATGGTCACCCATCCAAGTGCCGACCACGCCCGACAGCGCTTAACTTCGGTGATCTCACGGGAACCGGTGTAGCCACTGCGGCAAGGCCGTTGCCAATGTTACAAATAAGCTATTTTTTAATAATTATTAACAAAATTTTTACCCATGTCGAAGATTACGTAACTTAAAACGTAGTGTAACAATTCTCAGAAAAAGTTACTATAAGTCCACTGTATTTTACGGTTTACGGACTTAACCAAAGAACGCAACGCAACGAGTCAAAGCTACGCTCTCTTGAGTTAAAAGTTCCTCCCGACGACGCCTTCATGTGTCCGACAACTTAAAAAGTACTAGCGTTATACACTTCATTTAAATACTATGATAGCATATAATTATCACTATGTTGATATCTCCGTAACTTACTCGATTAGAAATCAAAGTGCGCACCCGCCGTTATCAGAATTTCACTCGGCACTACCAGTGTGAACAGACATCTGCAGAGAATGGCTGTGCACATGTGTGAAAGATTGGTGTGCTGATTCTTTCAGTGCGTTTCTGCCCATGTTCGGGAAAGGCAAAATTATTCTTACTTTTTTTATCGGTGGACGGTCTTTCCCATGTTCCCTTTCCTTACTAAACATTTCGTGATTTTTCAGTTATGCCTGAGAAGTAATATTTATTTAGTTTTCTACAAAAACGTAAATCTGCCTGTTCGAAATTCTATAGCGGGACAGACAGCTATTTCGTATTTGTTTTCTATTAATTTTTGTACACATTGGGAAGTAAATAATGTTAACTCATACAATGTTTAAAGCATACACGTAGTGTTAATATAAAACTGAACATAAAATGAAATAAGTGAAATAATAAATTTTAAGATCATAACGCTTGTGAAGAATAGAAATGAGTCAGGACAACTGCACGCTGAAAAACCAAAGCTACGTACTTATTACTAAAACCGTAGTATAAAAGCAGCTTAGTGCACGCTGATCCGCCCACGTTCACGTAGTAATTAAAAGTAAAACAATTTTATAGAAACATATTAGGTCTGTTGAAAAATTAATGTTTTAAAGAGCGCTTTCTTTTGTATGCAAGTTTGTCAAAGCCTATTTGTCGTAGTGATTGTTAAGCAGCTTTGATACAGTTAACAAACTGCAACATTATCTAAACATTTCATTCTAATTAAGGCCATAGAAAGCTGTTCCGGTGTTTGTAGTCGAAGGTTTTTATCCCTGGCTTTTGAGTTCTTGTGGTGATATTTCCATAGCAACTTTCATCCTGAACCGCGTATTTCTTTATTTCTAACCGAGGAGTCAAATATCATTTTTCATAGATTTAGCTTAAAATATATTTTAATGTAACGAAATATTCTCATAAAAATTTTCTTGCCTTATTTCACCTCCCTAGAGGCTGAATTTCCAAAAGCACTGAAACAGGTATATTTTTATGTATAGCCGAGAACGCAAATACAAATTTCCATAGATTTAGAAATTGTGCTAATCACTGTACCACCTCACTAGATATGGATTTGGATTCACCCACACCATGGCTGAAAATCCAAGAAACAGAACTGAAACATCTATTTCTTTATTTCTGAAATACCTATTTTTGAAGTTGTAGCTGCAAAATTGTCTTAATAGAGATATATTTTCAAATAACATCCACTATTTCACACGCTTAGGGGTGGAATTTCGAAAAGCACCTTCTTAAACGGTGCCTACAATGTAAAATCGACATCATCTCTAAATTTCAAGTTTCTAGAGTTAGCGGTTTGGGTTAAGCGACAATGAGTCAGTTAGGCCGCTTTTATATGTGGAGACTAGTCACACCCTCTGGTTTGTGAATGTCTTCGAATGAGCTCGAGTCTTGCAGTTCCACTGGGATGACGAAAGTCCTACAGCTGTATTCTAGTACATTGTAAAATTAACTGATCCGACAGCGATGTCGGCCGTTGTGGCCGAGAGGTTCTAGGTGCTTCAGTCTGGAACCGCGCGACTGCTACGGCCGCAGGTTCGAATCCTGCCTCGGGCATGGATGTGTGCGATGTCCTTAGGTTAGTTAGGTTTAAGTAGTTCTAAGTTCTAGGGGACTGATGATCTCAGATGTTAAGTCCCACAGTGCTCAGAGCATTTGAACCATTTTGTCTCAATAAAACTCGAGATGGTGTCTTCGCTTCGGTGGTATTCTAGTGTAAGACGATAATCTAATTCTATCGCCACTGCTGTTACATCTATGATTATCTAGAAACAGTTGCAATACCGTCGAAGTGTAGATACCGCTAACAGGCTGCTTAGCCTGAGTGCCAAGTCCTTAATGTGTCTCCCCATATAGTGAAGGCAGTGTGATGCCGTCACAGTGCTGTACCAATTACTTCCGTGGTATTAACTACTGCGACGACTCAGCCCTGGCTCTAGCTGAGCGTTCCAATAGCTGGCGGCACATTTCTCCTGACGCTGCATCGCATGCTGACGCTAAATGTAAATGCCGTGTGGCTAGGGCCTCCCGTCGGGAAGACCGTTCGCCACTTCGGCGACTTGAGTGTCGATGGCGATGAAATGATGATGATAAGGACAACACCCATTCCCTCAGCGGAGAAAATCTCCGACCCAGCTGGGAATCGCACACCGGCTGTTAGGTATGACATTCTGTCGCGCTGACCACTCAGCTACCATGGGCGGACATTCTGACCTGAGCATCGCTGATATTACCACCACTGCTTAGATCAGCTGCAGGTACATTTACACTGAGGTAACAAAAGTCATGGGATACCACCTAATACCGTGTCGGACCTCCTTTTCCCCGGCATAGTCCAGCAGCTCGACGTGGCACTCAACAAGTCGTTGGAAGTCCCCCATGCCGCCTCTGTAGCCGCCCATAACACTGAATGTGTTACCGGTGCAGAATTATATGTCCCATAAATGTTCAATGGGATACATGTCGGACGATCTGGATGGCCAAATCATTCGCCTGAACCGTCCAGAATATTCTTCAAACCAGTCGCGAACGAATGTTGCCCAGTGACATGAGACCATTGTCATTCATAAAAATTCCGCCATTCTTTGGGGACACGAAGTCGATGAATAGCTGAAAAAGTTCTCCAAGTAGCCGAACACAACCATCTGCAGTCAGTGATCAGCTCAGTTGTACCAGATGACCCCAGTCCATTCCATATAAACACAGCACACACCCTTATGGAGCCACCATCAGCTTGTGCAGTGCCTTGTTGACAACCTGGGTCCATGGCTTCGTGGAGTCTGCGCCACATTTGAACCCTACCATCAGCTCTCACCAACTGAAATCGTGACCCACCTGACCAGACCACGGTTTTCCAATCATCTAGGGTCCAACCGACGTGGTCAAGAGCAAAGGAGAGGGCTGCATTCGATGCGTTATGTTATCAAAGGCACTCACATTAGTCGTCTGTTGCCATAACCCATTAACGCCAAATTTGACCGCACTGTCCTAACGGATACGTTCGTCGTACGTCCCACATTGGTTCCAGCGGTTGTTTCAAGCAGTGTTGCTTGTTTGTTAGCACTGAAATTTCTACGCAACCGCAGCTGCTCTCGGTCGTTACGGAAAGGCTTTCGGCTGCTGGATTGTTCATGGTGCGAGGTAATGCCTGAGATTTTGTATTATCGGTGGCCTCTTGACACTTCGGATCTCGGAATACTGAAGTCCCTTACAATTTCCGGAATGGAACCTCCCAAGCGTCTAGCTCCAGCTACAATTCCGATCTGAAAGCCTGTTAACTCTCGTCGTGCTGCCATAATCACGTAGGAAAGCTTTTGACATGAATAGCCTGACTAGAAAAGACAGCTCTACCAATGGACTGCCCTTTTATACGAGGGTCACTCCAAAAGAAATGCACTTTCTTTTTAATCCATCTTTCATTCTAAATGTTTTAAAGTTCTACAGTGTGTAGATACATCCTTTAGGAACACTATTTTCATTTCTCCACATAATTTCCATCCCTCTCAACTGCCTTACGCCATCTGGGAACCAGCGCCTGTATACCCGAACGGTAGACTTCTGGACCAACCTGTTGGAGCCACTGCTTGGCAGCTTGCACAATGGAATCATCATCTTCAAACCTTGTACCACGAAGAGAGGCTTTCAGTTTCCCGAGGAGATGATAGTCACACGGAGCCAGCTCAGGACTTTATGGCGGGTGTTTCAGTGTTGTCCATCCGAGTTTTGTGATCGCTTCCATGGTTTGTTGACTGACATGTGGCCATTCCAAGAAATTCATCTCCACCATTCTCGCACTGTTCCAAAAGTTCGCTGCATACCGTTTTTCTTGTTTCTTTGTGATCCACTGTCAACATCCTGGGAACCCAGCTGGCACAAATCATTTTTAACGTCAACACTTTCAGTATTCTGCAGAAACTTCCTTCCCCTATCCCAACATAGCGTGGCAATTCGTTCACTGTGATGCGTCTGTCAGCACATTGTCTGGAGTGTGTGCAGTACGAGGACAATCCTCAATATTGCCGTGCCCGCTTTCATCACGTAACCTGCTTGCCCACCGCCTAACTGTACGGGGATCGACAGGAGCATCTCCATACACCTTTTTCAACCTCTTGTGGATGTTCCCTACTGTCTCGTTTTCACATCACAGGAATTCTATGACAGCACGTTGCTTCTGACGAACGTCAAGTGTAGCAGCCACCTTGAAGACATGCTGTGATGGCGCCACTCACGGGAACATGTTGAACTAAGTTTGAAAACAAGCGGGAAGGATGTATCTCCACACTGTAAAACTTTCACACATGCAGAATGAAAACTGTATTTTTACAAAAATAGTGTGCATTTCTTTTGGAGTGACCCTTGTAGCCGACCGGAATGGCCGAGCGGTTCTAGGCGCTACAGTCTGGAACCGCGCGATTGCTACGGTCGCAGGTTCGAATCCTGCCTCTGGCATGGATGTGTGTGATGTCCTTGGGTTGGTTAGGTTTAAGTAGTTCTAAGTTCTAGGGGACTTATGACCTCAGCAGATGAGTCCCATAGTGCTCAGAGCCATTTGACCCGTGTACCTTGTAAATGTGATGCTACCATCCCATGTATACGTGCTTATCACTATCCCGTGACTTTCATCACCGCAGCGCACGTCATACAAAAGACGTGGTTCACTGACTTTATCCACTGGATTGCGCCGTATTTCAATCCTCGACATCATATGGGCTAGCATGTACATGTTGTTCCCGTTCTCAGTACCCTGAACAAGTTGACATGTGTCATAGTTCTGTGCATCATGAACTGTGTTGGTTTGTTGTTCCCAGCAGGTATGATCACCTTATTGCAAGGTATCGATGTTGCAGTATGTGCCTGTGGCATGCATAGCCAGCCTTTCAGCCAGCTGTGGTGCCATTCTGACGGGAAAAATTTCCGACCGACATCAGGGCGGTGCATTCCACAAATATTCTTCCAAACAGACTTGGGCAGACAATTCGCCACACGCGATACTTCTATAAATGGGAGGGGGAGGAGGAACATTTTTAAATGTACAAACTTCACCATCAAACAAATCGCAAAAACTACAAGCAATTAGCGCAATGAGTGATGTCGTTTAGTAAACAAAAAGAGAAAGGTAAAGAGAGACTTAATAAAAGGCGGCTGAGGTCTGCGGCTCAGCCCGTACAAGTACGTTGTTGGCATCATGTCCGACATCAGTGGCGCCTTCGACAACCCGTGGTGCCCTTCGCTCTTTTCCTGCTTGCGGGAGAAAGAGTGTCCAGGGCCTCTATATGGTTGCCTGAGGAGCTATTGTGAGGATCAGGAGGTCTGGCTGTCATACCCTAGCGGTAAAGTTGGAAAAACCTTAACGAAGGGATGTCCCCAGGATTCCGTTTTAGGTCCCCTATTCTGGGACATCAATATGGAGCCACTTCTGGACAACCTGCAACCGAGTGAAGTGGTGCTAGAGGTGATAGCCTACGCTGATGACCTCCTTCCGTTGGTTGGCGGCCGGAGCCGCGAAGTCATTGAGCTGAAAATAGAGAGGGCCATGGAAAAATGCAGCTGTGGTGCTGAAATAGCAAGTTGTCAATTTCACCAACAAAATCAGCTCTACTGCCAAAAATGGCTCTGACAAGGGAACCTCCCCATCGCACCCCCCTCAGATTTAGTTATAAGTTGGCACAGTGGATAGGCCTTGAAAAACTGAACACAGATCAATCGAGAAAACAGGAAGACGTTGTGTGGAACTATGAAAAAAAATAAGCAAAATATACAAACTGTGTAGTCCATGGGCAAAATAGGCAACATCAAGGATAGTCTGAGCTCAGGAGCGCCGTGGTCCCGTGGTTAGCGTGAGCAGCTGCAGAACGAGAGACCCTTGGTTCTAGTCTTGCTTTGAGAGAAAAGTTTAATTTTTTATATAATCAACTTCACTCTCCAAAACTCCAGGACATATTCAGATTTGCTTGGACATATGCAGGATTTGACGGTCTACACACGGAAAAATTTGAAAACGTTAAAAACATATGTTTTGACAGAGGACAGGGAAAACTGTGCGACTGTGAAACTGTTGCATTCATTTGTTGCAGATTATGTGCCAAACACTTATGTTTTCATCACTTTTTTGGAAGTGATTATCACATCCACAAGAAAACCTAAATCGGGCAAGGCAGAAGAATCTTTTTACCCATTCGCCAAGTGTACAAGTTAGGTGGGTCAACAACATATTCCTTTCATGTGACGCACATGCCGTCACCAGTGTCGTATAGAATATATCAAACGTGTTTTCCTGTGGAGGAATCGGTTGACCTATGACCTTGCGATCAAATGATTTCGGTTCCCATTGGAGACGCACGTCCTTTCGTCTACTAATCGCACGGTTTTGCGGTGCGCTCGCAAAACACAGACACTAAACTTATTGCAGTGAACAAAGACGTCAATGAACGAACGGACAGATCATACCTTTTCACTGCAGGGAAGACTTGAACCAAGGACCTCTCGTTCCGCAGCTGCTCACGCTAACACGGGACCACGGCGCTCCTGAGCTCAGACTATCCTTCATAATTGCCTATCTTGCGCATGGACTACTCAGTTTGTAAATTTTGCTTATTTTTTCATAGTTCCACAGAACTTCTTCCTGTTTCCTCGATTGATCTGTGTTCAGTTTTTCAAGGCCTATCCACTGTGCCAACTTATAACTAAATCAGAGGGGCGTGCGATGGGGAGGTTCCCTTGTGAGCACTATGGGATTTAACTTCTAAGCTCATCAGTCCCCTAGAACTTAGATCTATTAAAACCTAACTAACCTAAGGACAACACACACATCCATGCCCGAGGCAGGATTCGAACCTGCGACCGTAGAGGTCGCGCGGTTCCAGACTGTAGCGCCTAGAACCGCTCGGCCAACCTGGTCGGCGATTCTACTGCCCCCAACATACATTTCGCTTAGGGGCAACGAAGATAAGATACTTGAAATTAGGGCTCACGCGAGGCGCATAGACAGTCGCTTTTCACTCGCTTTATCTGCGAGTGGAACAGGAAAGGAAGTGACTATTAGTTGTGCAGTGTACCACCTGGAACGCACCACACGATAGCTTGTGGAGTATGTATGTAGATGTAGACTGGATAAGGCCAGAATCCGAAGACGGGCGTAACAAACGCCTTACAAACGGAGGAAAATAAGCCCAAAATGGGCCCAGGTGTCCAGTCCCAGCGGCGGCCTCGGTCGCACGGAGCTTTCCCCCCCCCGGCGGTCGATAAAGTGCGCCGTCCATTCCGCTGCCGGCCGCTCAATCGACAGAAATTGCCGCGTCAATTATTCAGGCCGGCTAGTGGGGAAGGCTGTTTGGACGTCACTCACCAAGGAAGCCGTCGCTTTCTGTGCGAGCCGCTGCCTTGCTCCGCTCACGCGGACGTGCACGTATGCTTGTGAGCTGCAAGTTTTGCGAGCGCTCGTGTGTGTGTATGTCTCTGTGTGTGTGGCACAGCGGAAGCTTCTGGTGGTGTCAGGCGGAGACTTGGAAGGACGAAAGCCGGGGCGGAAAAAGGAGATCGGAATAAAGACTGTGAACGGGCGGACGGAACGAGCGCTTGTCCCTGGGCGCAACATCTCATTCTGCTGCTTCTCGACCCGGGTTAGGGGGTGGGGTTGGAGGATGTCTCACTTGTTGCATTTATGAGGGCAGGGAAGCAGAATATCGTAGAGGCACTCCTGGTATAAAATTGTGACATCTTTTATATTGCAGCGAGCGGTCCGTCTGGGGTCGATTTGCTCTAGAGAGTTCTTTGTAACATTGTATGAGCTCTCGCTGCTTTCAGTTCACCCATATTATGTTTTAATTTTTAATGTTTTTACTCAACTGCAAGTAAAATGTAAAATTAATAACCTTAGTAGTCCATGTACACAGATTATAAGAAAAAAAAAAAACACGCTGAGGTGACAAAAACCATGGGACAGCGATATGCGCATATAGAGATAGCGGTGCTATGGCTAATGCCACAAACCTCTGTATAAGGTAAGTGTGGCCATCCATTTCCCCTGCATTTGCCACCGTCCGCAGTTCAGGATTGACTGAAACCGCGTCACGTGACATCAGCGGCCAGTGTGGGCCCAAGCGTTACGTGTGAAGCGTAGTAAGTGTAAGTTTGACTTCTTAAGTAATAGAACCCAGTACGTTGTCCTCGATGGTGAGTGTTCATCGGAGGTGAGGGTATCATCTGGAGTGCCCCAGGGCAGTATGGTAGGTCCGCTGTTGTTTTCTATCTACATAAATGATCTTTTGGATAGGGTGGATAGCAATGTGCGGCTGTATCCTGATGATGCTGTGGTGTACGGGAAGGTGTCGTCGTTGAGTGACTGTAGGAGGATACAAGATGACTTGGACAGAATTTGTGATTGGTGCAAGGAATGGCAGCTAACTCTAAATATAGATAGATGTAAATTAATGCAGATGAATAGGAAAAAGAATCCTGTAATGTTTGAATACTCCATTAGTAGTGTAGCGCTTGACACAGTCACATCGATTAAATATTTGGGCGTAACATTGCAGAGCGATACGAAGTGGGACAAGCATGTAATGGCAGTTGTGGGGAAGGCGGATAGTCGTCTTCGGTTCATTGGTAGAATTTTGGGAAGATGTGGTTCATGTGTCACGGCGACCACTTATAAAACACTAATACGACCTATTCTTGAGTACTGCTCGAGAATTTGGGATCCCTATCAGGTCGGACTAGGGGTGGGGGGGCATACAAGCAATTCAGAGGCGGGCTGCTAGATATGTTACTGGTAGGTTTGATCAACACGCGAGTGTTACGGAAATGCTTCAGGAACTCGGGTGGGAGTCTCTGGAGAATAGAAGGCGTTCTTTTCGTGAACCGCTACTGAGGAAATTTAGAAAACCAGCATTTCAGGCTGACTGCAGTACAATTTTACTGCGGTCAACTTACATTTCGCGGAAAGACCACAAAGATAAGATAAGAGAGATTAGGGCTCGTACAGAGGCATATAGGTAATCATTTTTCCCTCGCTCTGTTTGGGAGTGGAGAGAAGATGCTAGTTGTGGTACGAGGTACCCTCCGCCACGCACCGTATGGTGGATTGCGGAGTATGTATGTAGATGTAGACGTATTTTAGAAGTTTTAAGTACAATAACGCATGTGATGTGCTCAAAATGGTTCAAATGGCTCTGAGCACTATGGGACTCAACTGCTGTGGTCATAAGTCCCCTAGAACTTGGAACTACTTAAACCTAACTAACCTAAAGACAGCACACAACACCCAGCCATCACGAGGCAGAGAAAATCCCTGACCCCGCCGGGAATCGAACCCGGGAACCCGGGCGTGGGAAGCGAGAACGCTACCGCACGACCACGAGATGCGGGCACATGTGATGTGCCTTTGGCTGTTCATTTCGGGCGAAAAGTGAGGAAAACTGCACAGAATTCCCTCCGATGGGAGAGATGCAACAATATTTAGAATATTGGTTGCAATGGGAACGGTTGCAGGAGCTCGACTTAATCATTCACTTAATTTTATTAATTTCTGGCCTTTTATCTCTGTCTCCTTTTTACATATCTGTCACTTAGTTTCCAATCCAGCAAAAAAAAGTTAGAAGCACTACTAGAATGGTTTATTGGTTATTTGTTTACAAAACAGAAATATTAAGAGATAAAACTACCATTGATAGCACATAAAACGAAAAATAGTGAGTGGTACCATATAAAGTTATAATGACTGGTAAAAAATTTGTCCTGATTGACTACGGTATGGTTTAAACTTATATCTACGATGCTCATAATAATAAACTGTACTAGTTCCACACAATGTAATTTAAAAAAAGTTACCAGGAGACTATTATTACTGTCGAAACGTGGCTGTTAATCTACATTATATTAATACGAATACAGTCGTTACTGTTTCCTACAGCCTACTTTTGATCGTAGGCCTAGTTTTATTCGAACCTATTTTTAAAATATTGTATTCTCTTGTACTTTCGTAATCTTTCTCCTAATTTCACGAAACAATCTGCAGACAAAATTTTATGGAATAGATCTGACAAAAATATAAAGCACGCGTAATTGTATAGGCACTTTCATCAATTATATTTACTAAAGTACCGCGCATATAGCCGACCGCGGTGGTCGAGTGGTTCTAAGCGCTTCAGTCCGGAACCGCACGACCGCTATGGTCGTATGTTCGAATCCTGCCTCGGGCAAGGATGTGTGTGATGTCCTTAGGTTAGTTAGGTTTAAGTAGTTCTAAGTTCTAGGGGACTGATGACCTCAGATGTTAAGTCCCATAGTGCTCAGAGCCATTTGAACCATTTTGAACCACGTATATATATTTGAATTGAATGGTTTATTTGGTATAACAAAAGAGACATTGGACGAATCTTCGTAGCACCGAGTAGCAGGAACGAGAAGTAAGTCGATATAGAGCCTTAAATTAGCGATGTATTTTTCCTTGCGCTTGCGAACTAAGATTGGTTTCCTTTTGTCCTGCTAACTACTGGACAGGACCATTTTAACGCTAATTACGAAAACAGGAGTTCAAACTCGATACCGCAACAAGAACTGCGAAATCTTATTTCGCTATTAATAAAGGATAGCAGGGAAAAACTGTTTTTCATGTATGCCACAACAAATGTTTTTCGACTCATTTGTTGAGATTTCTTGTTGCTAAATATCCGACATGTTCCGTTTGAAGCCACTGATCAGTTTTAGCAGAGCATTAGACGGATGAGTGCACTTCTTTCATATACACAGCTAAATATGCTGCAGAAGTCAATGTATCACCAGCGGCGCAGTGGGCCCAAAATGGCGGCCACTGGCAAGTTGGCTGTACCTTCCTTATACAGGTATAAGAGGGCAGTGCTTTGGCAGAGTAGTCATTTGTACGCAAGTGATTCCTGTGACAAAGTTTCCAATGTGATCATGACCCCACAACTGGAATTGTTATACGTGGTTGGAACTACACTCCTGGAAATGGAAAAAAGAACACATTGACACCGGTGTGTCAGACCCACCATACTTGCTCCGGACACTGCGAGAGGGCTGTACAAGCAATGATCACACGCACGGCACAGCGGACACACCAGGAACCGCGGTGTTGGCCGTCGAATGGTGCTAGCTGCGCAGCATTTGTGCACCGCCGCCGTCAGTGTCAGCCAGTTTGCCGTGGCATACGGAGCTCCATCGCAGTCTTTAACACTGGTAGCATGCCGCGACAGCGTGGACGTGAACCGTATGTGCAGTTGACGGACTTTGAGCGAGGGCGTATAGTGGGCATGCGGGAGGCCGGGTGGACGTACCGCCGAATTGCTCAACACGTGGGGCGTGAGGTCTCCACAGTACATCGATGTTGTCGCCAGTGGTCGGCGGAAGGTGCACGTGCCCGTCGACCTGGGACCGGACCGCAGCGACGCACGGATGCACGCCAAGACCGTAGGATACTACGCAGTACCGTAGGGGACCGCACCGCCACTTCCCAGCAAATTAGGGACACTGTTGCTCCTGGGGTATCGGCGAGGACCATTCGCAACCGTCTCCATGAAGCTGGGCTACGGTCCCGCACACCGTTAGGCCGTCTTCCGCTCACGCCCCAACATCGTGCAGCCCGCCTCCAGTGGTGTCGCGACAGGCGTGAATGGAGGGACGAATGGAGACGTGTCGTCTTCAGCGATGAGAGTCGCTTCTGCCTTGGTGCCAATGATGGTCGTATGCGTGTTTGGCGCCGTGCAGGTGAGCGCCACAATCAGGACTGCATACGACCGAGGCACACAGGGCCAACACCCGGCATCATGGTGTGGGGAGCGATCTCCTACACTGGCCGTACACCACTGGTGATCGTCGAGGGGACACTGAATAGTGCACGGTACATCCAAACCGTCATCGAACCCATCGTTCTACCATTCCTAGACCGGCAAGGGAACTTGCTGTTCCAACAGGACAATGCACGTCCGCATGTATCCCGTGCCACCCAACGTGCTCTAGAAGGTGTAAGTCAACTGCCCTGGCCAGCAAGATCTCCGGATCTGTCCCCCATTGAGCATGTTTGGGACTGGATGAAGCGTCGTCTCACGCGGTCTGCACGTCCAGCACGAACGCTGGTCCAACTGAGGCGCCAGGTGGAAATGGTATGGCAAGCCGTTCCACAGGACTACATCCAGCATCTCTACGATCATCTCCATGGGAGAATAGCAGCCTGCATTGCTGCGAAAGGTGGATATACACTGTACTAGTGCCGACATTGTGCATGCTCTGTTGCCTGTGTCTATGTGCCTGTGGTTCTGTCAGTGTGATCATGTGATGTATCTGACCCCAGGAATGTGTCAATAAAGTTTCCCCTTCCTGGGACAATGAATTCACGGTGTTCTTATTTCAATTTCCAGGAGTGTAGATGCATGGGACATTCCATTTCACAAACCGTTAGGGAATTCAATATTCCGAGATCCGTAGTGTCAAGAATGTACTGAGAATTCCAGATTTCAGACATTCCTATCACCACGGACAACGCATTGGCCGATAACCTTCACTTGACGACTGACAGCGGCGGTCTTTGCGTAGACCTACCTACAGGTACCTACCTACATGTAGCTACCTACATACATACTCTGCAAACCACAGCACCGTGTTTTGCAGTGGGTACCTTGTACCACAACTTGTCGTTTCCATTCCAGTTCCGTTGTACTCGCAGATAAAGCGAGTGAAAAACGACTGTCTATCGGCAACCGCGTTTGTTTTAATTTCTCGTATCTTAGGTGGACCCTAAGCGAAATGTACGTTTGCGGCAGCAGAATCGTTCTAAAGTCAGCTTCAAATGGCAGTTCTCTAAATTTTCTCAATAGCGTTCTTTGAAATGTCTTCTTCCCTTCATGGAAGTACAGTTGTGAGTGTTAACTGAGGTGAAATAATCGCAGAAATGAATGTGGGACTTACGATGAATGTATCCGTTAGGACAGTGCATCGAAATTTGGCGTTGATGGGCTATGGAAGTAAACAAGCAACGCGCATGCCTTTGCTGACAGCACTACATAGCGAGCACCTCTTCTTCTGGGCTAGCGACCATATTGGTTGGACCCTAGACAACTGTAAAACCATGGCCTGGTCAGATGAGTCCCGATTTCAGTTGATGGTAGGGTTCGAGTGTGGCGCAGATCCCACGAAGCCATGGACCCTTGTAATCAACAAAGCACTGTGCAAGTTCGTAGTGGCTCCATAATGGTGTAGGCTTTTGACATGGAATGGACTAGGTCGTCTGGTCCAACTGAATCATTCATTGAGAAGAAATGGTGATGTTCGGCTACTTGGGACCATCTGCAGCCGTTCATGGACTTTCAAGTTAACGCTCAACATCCTGCACCACTTTCACAGTTACAGGCCAATATAGAAGCAACATGGTTCAATGTTTCCTCAGGGGGCTTCCAACGACTTGTTCAGTCCACGACACGTTGAGTTGCCCCTATGCCGAACAAAGGGAGGTCCGACTCTATATTAGGAGGTATCACAAGGCTTTTGGCAACTCAGTGTATACGTGACAGTGACAGCATTCAAGATGATACTTCGCGTACGCGGAGGATATTTTGAATAACACTATTTTGTACATACCTTGTCTGACACCAACATTTGTCTCTCCCTCTGCTATTTGAAGTAATACGACTGGCCTGTCATGCTTGGGTATTTTCTACCAATAGATTATTGTTGTTACTCAGTATTTTCCAGAAATTAGACCGAAATTGTATGCCTGCCTAGAAACGAACTCATAAGCACCAGAGTGCGTGTATAGTGCGATCGGTTTGGTAGAACCCACCTCTTCATATTTGCCGATCATGTCACGCGTTGGAAGATTCGATGAAATACATGTGACATATACATAGTGTATGGCGTCTGGAAACTTCTTGCACGTGTATTTATGCTGCTACATTCAATAGTCACTAAATTCCATAGTAAAGTGTATATTTACAAAATTAGTAAATCACAGTGAAAGTAATATTACACAATGCGACTGTTCTCAGGTGTAGTTCGCTACCCAAACACACACTTATGTGCAACGGAATTCCTTTAGCATGTGAAATTTGTTACCACTGGCCGTTGACTAACTGTCTCTTTACTGTATCCAAGGTTGAAGCACAACGAACAACATTTTGTTTTTACCTTACCTGCAGCGTATGCATCCGAGATCATGCTTTCATTCGTTCATAAATTAATCACACTTCGTTGTTGTGATCCGCTAATACCAAGCTGTTCAAAAACATAGAATAGTGAAGTAGTTGCGCTGTAGAAGCTCACTCGTGTACGCATCTGATGCTGTTCATTGCTATCCAACAACCATAAATTATGTCTGTCACTATCGTTATTGTTATTCTTGTCATTATTATTTTTATTATTATTATTATTGTTATTATCACTTTGCAGCAACAGTAATAGAAATACTGCCCGTACTAACTTTATTGGCTCAAATGGCTCTGAGCACTACGGGACTCAACTGCTGTGGTCATAAGTCCCCTAGAACTCAGAACTACTTAAACCTAACTAACCTAAGGACATCACAAACATCCATGCCCGAGGCAAGATTCGAACCTGCGACCGTAGCGGTCGCGCGGTTCCAGACTGTAGCGCCTTTAACCGCTCGGCCACTCCGGCCGGTAACTTTATTAGTTCATATTACTATTTACTCACGTTGTCACTATAGACACTAACATCATATTACTCGTAATACCATTATCATATCAAAATTGTTATTACTTAGGTAACTATAATGTAAAAAGGTACTATATGTGTGAAACCCTGTTCATATGTAAGAGAAGGACTGATGACCCTAACGAGATGAACTTAAATATATAAATTCATTATTACTACGACACATCGTACCTACGTACCTGCGGCCTTGGTGGCCGAGCGGTTCTAGGTGCTACAGTCTGGAACCGCGTGACCGCTACGCTCGCAGGTTCGAATCCTGCCTCGGGCATGGATGTGTGTGATGTTCTTAGGTTAGTTAGGTTTAAGTAGTTCTACGTTCTACGGGACTGATGACCTTAGAAGTTAAGTCCCATAGTGCTCAGTGCTATTTGAACCATTTGAACCTCCGTACCACAACAACGAACTCGATTCAGATCTAGCTCTTCACAAAGATGGACTCGTGCTCCAACATCTGCCTTTCCCTGTTTAATATTTCTTAAATTTAAAGAACCTCTCTCACACCGGCCTGATTTAGCTTCACTGATCAGGATAGTAAAAACATGCGTATATTAAGGGAATTTTCATTGACAAAGCAGGCTTATCACATTCACACAGTTCAATACTGTTCTGCCCTGATTAAATTAAGCTTAACTTAAATTCCATAAGGCAGTGAAGCAATTTCGAAGTCTCGGTGCGACGAAAATTGTGAGTCGATCTCCTGGAAACATTTGTAATAATTATTATTTTTCGGTGATCACATGGGGAAGACCGTGTTAGCTGGATGTCTTGAGCATTCAAAACGGCAGGTTCGTCCAGTGTAAATCAGACGTTCCCCACTCATCCCGTGCAACACAGCGTAGTAAGCAGACACTGTCAATAATAATAATCCGTTAAATAATACGCGAACACACTTACTTTAGTTTAGTTCATGTATTAAACTCCTTCCCATACAGAATCTCATCAAGATGGCGACTCGCTCAACAATACATACATATATACCTCCTTCATTTACGACTAATCGGCAAGAAGTTCCTATTCTTTTCATAAGAGAAAACATAGATAGCAGAGAAGCTATTCCATGGAGTAAATGGACGCTCCAAGGAATAATTGGGCTTGAAACTACTTTGCATTGATAATCGGTAAGATAAGAAGAGATATTTCGAGATATGTACTGAGTTATATAATTTCTAAAATTTCTGAAAATATCGTGGAGAGACCGCTGCAAGAGACATTAAACTGCGCCATCAAATCACTAGTACTCTTAAGGACCAAGCTATTGTGACCTCCTTCTTAATGGCGTAGCAGTCCACTGCGATGAAGCAATACGGCAGTGATTCTGCGTGGTATGGATTCGACTAGTCCTTGTTCTCACATAGGTCACACAGATCACATCGGTGGGTTAGCAGAGCCAGCTAGCGTCCTATAGTGTCCGACATGTGTTCCACCTGTTGCATATCGAGGAAATTTGGCGACCAATACATCAACGCGAGTTCATTATAACTCTACTCAAATCAGAGTGACAAAGTTCTGACCTGGTGACACCCCAGTGCATTGTATCATAGCAAGTCTAGATTTAGTTCTGGAAGGGGTCCAGCGGATACTGCAGCACACAGAAAATATTGGATCACTTTATTAAAGTTTGAACAATATAAAATATTGAACCTGGAAACAATCCGCGTGCACAAGAAAATCGCTATGCATTTGTTACTGTGGATGAACACTATTACTTGATACAATACGGCATAATAGAATCATCAAAATGTACAATTGACTATGGACTTTGATACACAGTTCCGACATGATCCTGGAAGGTCGCAACCTGGCCTGATGATTGAAGGCGATGCTCTCGGAGTAGGCAATGAATACAGAGTTGGGTGAGCGGCGCTGCGTTCTGACGTAATCAAGCTGCCGGCAGCAGCGCTATATGGAAAATCTTGAGGTTGCGTCTTCGCTGACGTTCTCATTCGTTGCTGTGTCTGGCGCCGACATTCTTGTGATGCAGTTGAGAGGCAGCAACGTAGCAACTGTAATCTTGGACGTCACTCTCCGGGCTCGTGCCACAGGTAGTTATCCTGCTGGTAGAAGCCATTGCTGCCAGGGAACACATGAAACGTGAAGGGATGCATACGGTCTGCAGTAGTGTTTAAGTAGCCAGCGGCAGTCGCGTTGTCTGCTGCTTCTGCCATTGGTCCCATACAAGCCCAGGTGAATGTCCACCACAGCACATTACTGGCACCGCAGGCCTGCATGCGTGACGCGGGTCATGTTTCGAACAGAGGCTCGTAGGATGACGGCATATTTACCAACGATCTGGTGCACCAAGAAATGTCACTAGTCCAAGCGGCGACACGTTTCCACTGATCCATGCTCCAACATCGATAATCCTGTGCGCACAACAGTCTTAAATAACGACGTAGTTGCTTCAGCATGGGAGCACTGCGCACGCTGCTGAGTCCCACGCTGAACGGTGCGCTCCGAAACATTTCTACCTGCATCAGCACTGTACTCTGTCTCAGATCTGTCATAGATCGCTTTTTATCCTTTTACAAAGCGGGCAAGCGCTCGACCTCCACCCTCTGTGAAGTCCAGTACATTGTCACCTACTCGTGGTTTCACCGTTCTTCAACAACTTTCCAAAGACGTTCACGACAGTAGCTCGTGCCCAGCCGGCCAGCTTTCCCGTTTCTGTGATGCGCGCTCGCAGGCAGCAGGCCATGACAATCTGGTCTTTGTCAAAGCGGCTATTGCAGTGGATCTATCTGTTTGCCCTATGCGTCTCTGTTCCACTTATATGCGCTCCCGCATAATCTCTCTGTAGGCAGTGGTCGTAATGTTTTGGCTCTTCACTATTTAGTGTAACGTTCACTATGTGATTTCTCTTCACAGAATATTTGTACAAAATCTATTCCGTTAAAAAACTGGAGACCTCTATTGCACGATATTCATATAACTAGGGCCTATGTTTTATTCATTTCTAATAATTAGGAGCTACCAACCATAACAACACGTCTTGCAGTAGTCGAAATCTTCTATTTGACAATATAATTATCCTCACAGCATTCCTGCTGCGATAGCGTGTAAACTACTTCGTTGAACGGACCTATTCTTTCACTATATCTCTTCCTATTAATGATCTGCAAAATACAGTATGAGACGTAGCAGCCATGCTGTTCTCGAGGTTTCAAATTGCCTTAGCCACATTATTTATTGATTGAGACTGACTGATTCATTTCGATTATACATAAGTTTCAAAGGGACATATAAAGGCCTTCATATTAAAACACCATACACTGAACATATCGGAACATAGTAGCTAGATATCTGCTATGAGCAACAGACAAGAGCAAACAATTCGGTGTACAATCGAAACGCGTAAGGCAATTGCATTCACTA
This sequence comes from Schistocerca piceifrons, assembly GCF_021461385.2. NCBI lineage: Eukaryota > Metazoa > Arthropoda > Insecta > Orthoptera > Acrididae > Schistocerca > Schistocerca piceifrons. The sequence continues at coordinate 193,143,548 of NC_060138.1, forward strand.
AACAGTCTGGATGGGGCAGTTTGCAATTTTGAATATTTCTCCTTCTGCGGTTTTGAATATTTCTCCTCCTCGAATATTTTGTATAGTTTGCTGCATAACAGCAAAATGCAAATAATTTCGTACCATTATGATACCAGATGAAATTTTTCCAAGGCACCGTCGAATAAACATCGTAAATGACAGCGTTTAGTTTCACCTTCGTCTGCATTCATCAACTAACTTCAGTCACGTACATAGAAATAACGTAGGTGTTCGTCCATTTCTTTTATGATTATTAGTCGTGCAACATTACAAAATTCTTACAATTCCAAGCAAAGAATTATCAGTAAAATGTTTTACTGTATGGTTTCAAACATCTTACGTAATGTAAAGATAAATAAATTTGCTGATGTGCGATACAAAGCTTTATAAAACAAATGCTGGCAGTTATATCCTGATTTTACACTTCGTTCCAACCCGGTTGCAGTATTACAATGGCGCACAAAGGAAACTATTTTTGTTTTGTAAACAGCAACTGAAATGCTGGTCTTTTCTTGTTAGTGAACCTCTCACATAATTTGTGAACACTGCTTTACTAGCACATTCCGTGCAAAAAACCTCATTTATAAGAAACGCAGGTAATCAGAAGTACTCATTCCCTCGAAACATTAATTCGTATTTTGTAGACTATAAACAGCCCTAATCGATTCTACACACAAATTACGATGTCTTGGTGAGTAATGTACGAGGAATTCTCTGTAACAAACATTTATAGAGGAAAAACTGAAAGGAAGGGGTAAGGAGAGAATTGGAATGATGGATAACAAGGACGATCATAAAAACAGGTACAGAAAGACACTCAGAACAGGACACGTCGGTAAGCCTCCAGATGAAATCTGTCAGATGGCAGATAAACTAAAGTAGAAGAATGTATGAGGAAAATTTGTTCCGTAAGCGTATTCATCTTGGAATTAGATTTTAAATAGCTTGTGCGTACTTACCGTTTATTTCAATAAATATGGTGAGTTTGTGAGTGTAGTTTTGTTACTGAGGGTTATGTGGCAATAGAATAATTTAATGGAAATTCTTTTGTTATTTATTGATTTATATCAAGTTCTGAGAAGGCCTAGATACATGAGACTCGAACTGCAGGTGTTGGTGGTCAATTTCCTTGTGTCTGGTCATCGACTTGCGATCGAAACTATATTCGTCGATGAGTTATTAATGCGTTCGTGAAACGAACAAACTGCATAAAGTGTCTAAAAGGGAAAAATGTACAAAAACTTCGACCTTTGCCACTGTAACACTTCACATAAACCTTTCACAGTTCTCTTGTTTATAGAGCGTAGTAACGTACGTATTGTGCATTAATACCTCAATAAGTTACTGTTGTCGACGCAAACAGTATCGTGACCGTAAAATATAGAAACATGATAAATATTATGAAAAATAAAAAATTCTACTTCCCGTCTCCCAGGCGACTGAAAATAAATGTAGCGTGTTTGCAGCCACTGAAGTTGTTCGTAGAAGTATTTATCGGGAAATTCGTAATACTTGCAGTTATAAGCACTTATCTGAGCAGTACAGATTCCATTTAGTACCACTAAGTTACGCAAGTTTAGGTAGTAATTAGTATATTTTTTTACCAATCAACCAACGCAATCGACTATGTGCTTTTTACACTCCCACTTACATTACTTCTCGGTAATCATAGGAAATGGTTATCTCTTGCTCGACCTTCAAAGAAACATACAAAACTGATTTTTGCTTTTTGGGAACTGAAATACTACACTGCTTGCCTTGTTCATTTCAACCGAAAGTGTCTAACCTAAGTTTGCTCATAAGAGACTATTCGATACAAAACTGAACGACCTTCAAGGTACAATCTCTCTTTAACCCCTGCTCTGCCGTCGCCTGTTCTGCTTCACATCAGCATGCAAAAGTAGAATATCAGTGGCGCAGAAATTTTATCTCTCGTTTAAATCACTAATCAGGTTTCGCAGAACTTACGTTTGTATAATCGCTGTGGTATCAGGAAGTTCATTACATGTAAGCTGATTATCTGATTCACGAGAACCTGTCGCAAGTTTTACATGTCCTTCTGGCCTCATTTATAGATATTTTCGGTCCTCCTGTTCTTCCACGGTTGTTTGTGCTTCCACGTTCTCCTCGAAAATGATTAGAGTAGAAAGAAGCTGTAAAATTGTCCACCGTTAATTTGTCGCAGTTTTCTCAAGTTCAAAGTCGCGCCGCTTAAAAATAATGGACACTATGGATGATTCTTCCTCATCCCTTCAACTATGGCGCCCATAAGTTTCATTTTTGTGGTAACATCAAGTTCTTTAATACATTACTTACGTAATGAATTCCTTAACTATCAATGAAAAATGTAAGCTCGCTTTGGAAGTAGACTGCGTTCTATTATACACAAAAGGAAAGAAGAAAGCCTGGCAGTCAGAGATGATGCACAAACTACTCAGCAAATCAATAAAATAAAAATTAGACAAAGGTAATCATTACGGAAATTTTGGGTTAAAGGAATGTTATTTAGAGATAACAGCATACAAATACAGCACAGCACATTCTGACTTGTTCATGAACGGAACTTGCACGTTCTGACTTGTTCATGAACGGAACTTGAGCCTGACATAAACAATAATGGGCATTCACTTTCAGAATGGTGTTTTGTTGTTGTGGTCTTCAGTCCTGAGACTGGTTTGATGCAGCTCTCCATGCTACTCTATCCTGTGCAAGCTTTTTCATCTCCCAGTACCTACTGCAACCTACATCCTTCTGAATCTGCTTAGTGTATTCATCTCTTGGTCTCCCTCTACGATTTTTACCCTCCACGCTGCCCTCAAATTCTAAATTGGTGATCCCTTGATGCCTCAGAACATGTCCTACCAACCGATCCCTTCTTCTGGTCAAGTTGTGCCACAAACTTCTCTTCTCCCCAATCCTATTCTATATTTCCTCATTAGTTATGTGATCTACCCATCTAATCTTCAGCATTCTTCTGTAGCACCACATTTCGAAAGCTTCTATTCTCTTCTTGTCCAAACTATTTATTGTCCATGTTTCACTTCCATACATGGCTACACTCCATACAAATACTTTCAGAAATGACTTCCTGACACTTAAATCTATACTCGATGTTAACAAATTTCTCTTCTTCAGAAACGCTTTCCTTGCCATTGCCAGTCTACATGTTATATCCTCTCTACTTCGACCATCATCAGTTATTTTGCTCCCCAAATAGCAAAACTCCTTTACTACTTTAAGTGTCTCATTTCCTAATCTAATTCCCTCAGCATCACCCGACTTAATTAGATTACATTCCATTATCCTTGTTTTGCTTTTGTTGATGTTCATCTTATCTCCCATAAGTCCAACCCCTCGTCCAAGTCGTGGGAGATGGGCAACGGCACAAAGTAGGGGACTGCCTATAGGGGCGATGTACAGCGGGGACTTCGTGTGCCCCAGGACCGCTACGGTAGCTGAGAAGGCCCTATGGGAACCCTGAAACGTGACGGCTAACGGGGCTCTGGTGAAGCTGCGATAGGCCTAGCAAGCCAGTAGTGGATAAATCAACAGCTTTTAAAAAGGGAACATGCCTCGGATCACGGAACGGATTTAAAGGAAACCGACCAAGCAATGGAAAAGGATTACGAGATGGTTTACGACTGGGCACCTTAAACGTAAGGACTCTAACTGGGAAGTTAGAAGAAATTGTAGAAATGATGGAAAGGAGGAAATTGGACGTCTTGGGACTTGCTGAGACTAGGTGGAGAGGAGTTGGTGAAAAACCACTAAGTAAAGGATGTAAACTGTAATGGATAGGGAATGAGAGGGGAAGAAATGGAGTGGCAATAGTGGTCAGAGAGGGTCTGCAGGAGGAGGTGGAAGGTATCAATGATCGAATGATAAAAGCCAGAGTACGGGTGAAAGGAAAAAGCATTGAAATCATCCAAGCATATGCCCCACAGGTGGGGTGTACAAAAAAGGAGAAGGAGGAATTTGAAGATGACATGCAAAAGCAGCTAAATGGAGGAAATCAGATTATAATAGGGGACCTCAATGCACATGTTGGCACAGACAGGAAAGGATTCGAGGAGATAATGGGACCAGAGGGCTGGGGGAACCGTAATAGAGAAGGTAAATTGTTGCTGGAATTCTGCAAGAGGAATGGGCTGGCGATCGCAAATTCCTGGTACTAGAAGAGAAGTAGTCACAAAATAACTTGGTACAGTGGGGGCTGGTCCCAAACTTCAGTAGTAGACTATGTACTAGTGGATAGGCAGATGATGAGCAGCCTCACAGATGTTAAGGTCATTCCATCTGAGGCCTTAGACAGTGACCATCGGCTGTTGGCAGCCACCCTGAGAGAGAAAAAAAGATAGGAGGGCAACAGATATACAGGAGAAAAGGTTGAAGACATGGATGCTGAAAGAGGATGAACGGAGGACCCAGTACCAGACACTGATCAGGAAGAAGCTGCCAAAGGAAGATCAGAGAACAGTGGAAGAAGAATGGGGAGATTTTAAGAGGGCTCTAGTTGAGGCAGCTGAGACTGTGTGCGGAAGAACTAGCTCAAAGAGGAGAAGTAGGGAAACCCCATGGTGGAACAACATATGTAAAGAGGCAGTACTTCGAAAGAACAAAGCCTTCAGAGAATGGTTCCAGACCCGAACAGAGGAAGCTAGGGTAAAATATAAGGAAAGCAAGAAAGCGGCACGGACCATAGTAAGGGCGGAGAAGAAGAAGTGGATGGAAAAATGGACAAGAATGTTAGAAGAGGACAGTGAAGGGAACAAAAAAGTACTCTACACCATGGTAAGAAATAAGAGGGACGACAGAAGCGAGTGCCTGAGGATCATGGATAATAATGGAAGAGTTGTGGAGGAAATGCATGAGCTCAAAAAGATTTGGAAGGAGTACTTTGAAGATCTGTTGAATGCCGCCAAGCGGGTAACTAACAGCGATGGAGAGCCTAAGGCAGCAGACGATTATAATAGTGGGGAAATTGATGATCTAACTTGGAATGAAGTGGAAGAAGCCATAAAGAGGATGAAAGGGCGCAAGGCACCCGGTTGGGACGAAGTAACAGTGGATATGATACGAGCAGCAGGAGAAGTAGGAACCCAGTGGCTATACAGAGTGCTGAGGGTGGTGTGGAAGGAGAACAGAATTCCTGAGGATTGGAAGAAAGGAATTATAGTCCAGATCTTCAAGAAAGGGGATAAAAGGAGATGTGAGAACTACAGAGGAATCACCCTGCTATGCCACTGCGGAAAAATCTATGAAAAGATCCTGGAGAAGAGAATAAGAAGCAGTATTGAAAGTAGACTGCATGAGGAGCAGTACGGTTTCAGACCGGGAAGATCAACAACGGACCTCATATTTGCGGTAAGGCAACTGCAGGAAAGGCACTATGAGTACGGGAAGGACTTAATCATGGCCTTTTTGGATATTGAGAAGGCGTATGACAGTATCTGTAGGGACAAGCTCTGGGATGTGCTGAACGCAAAAGGGATAGATGAAGAGATAACACGAAAAGTCAGAAAAATGTATGAGGGAAGTGAGAGTTGTGTGAAAGTGGGGAGGGAACGTACTGCATGGTTCAAGCTGCAAAATGGGCTGCGACAGGGAAGTGCTCTTTCGCCTTTATTGTTTATTATTGTTATGGATGAAATCCTACAGCAAGTATCAGATGCAATTGGAGATCATAAAATGAAAGCAGTGCTTTTTGCCGATGACCTGATGTTATGGGGAAATTGCGAGAAGGAGGTGCAAGAGCAGTTAGATGCATGGGAGGCAACGGCAGCACAATATGGAATGCATTTCTCTGTAAAGAAAAGTGAAATAATCGTCACAACATGGAAGAAGAATAGGCCAAATGTGGATATAACTTGTGGTAGAGAACTTCAAGTACCTGGGAAGCGTGATTGAAAGTAAGGGGGGAAACGCAATGGAAATAAATGAAAGGTGCAGAAAAGGAGGGCAGTTCTACAAATGCATTAGGGGGCTTATTTGGAGCAAGGAGGTGCCACAGAAATCCAAGGGAATTATATACCGAACCTACTTTGTCCCCATATTGGCATACGGAAGTGAGACATGGGTAATGCACAAAAGCGACAAAAGTAGAATACAGGCTAGTGAAATGAAGTTCCAGAGGAGCAGGTTGGGTGTAACAAGACGAGACAGATTGCGAAATGTGTATGTGAGGGAAAGACTAAAGGAGGAACCAGTACAGGACAGGATAGAAAAATCAAGACTGCAGTGGTATGGACACATGAAGAGAATGGATGAGGGAAGAATTCCAAAGAGGATGTTTGATCTGCAACTGGAGGGGAAAAGGCCCAGAGGAAGGCCAAGAGATAGATGGGTGAAGGGAGTGAAGGAATGTGTGATGAGAAGAGGAGAGAACTGGACGAAGGTGGAAGAGGGGGAATGGTGGAAAGACAGAACACGATGGAGAGGCTTGTGTTCCCGACAGACCCAGCCAGTGGCTGGAAACTGTCCAAGATGATGATGATGATGTTCATCTTATATCCTCCTTTCAAGACACTGTCCATTCCGTTCAACTGCTCTTCCAAGTCCTTTGCTGTCTCTGACAGAATTACAATGTCATCGGCGAACCTCAAAGTTTTTATTTCTTCTCCATGAATTTTAATACCTACTCCAAATTTTTCTTTTGTTTCCTTTACTGCTTGCTCAATATACAGATTGAACAACATCGGGGAGAGGCTACAACCCTGTCTTACTCCCTTCCCAACCACTGCTTCCCTTTCATGCCCCTCGACTCTTATAACTGCCATCTGGCTTCTGTACAAATTGTAAATAGCCCTTCGCTCCCTGTATTTTACCCCTGCCACCTTTAGAATTTGAAAGAGAGTATTCCAGTCAACATTGTCAAAAGCTTTCTCTAAGTCTACAAATGCTAGAAACGTAGGTTTGCCTTTCCTTAATCTTTCTTCTAAGATAAGTCGTAAGGTGAGTATTGCCTCACGTGTTCCAGTGTTTCTACGGAATCCAAACTGATCTTCCCCGAGGTCGGCTTCTACTAGTTTTTCCATTCGTCTGTAAAGAATTCATGTTAGTATTTTGCAGCTGTGACTTATTAGACTGATAGTTCGGTAATTTTCACATCTGTCAACACCTGCTTTCTTTAGGATTGGAATTATTATATTCTTCTTGAAGTCTGAGGGTATTTCGCCTGTTTCATACAGCTTGCTCACCAGATGGTAGAGTTTTGTCAGGACTGGCTCTCCAAAGACCGTCAGTAGTTCCAGTGGAATGTTGTCTACTCCGGGGCCTTGTTTCGACTCAGGTCTTTCAGTGCTCTGTCAAACTCTTCACGCAGTATCATATCTCCCAATTCATCTTCATCTACATCCTCTTCCATTTCCACAATATTGTCCTCAAGTACATCGCCCTTGTATAGACCCTCTATATACTCCTCCCACCTTTCTGCTTTCCCTTCTTTGCTTAGAACTGGGTTTCCATCTGAGCTCTTTATATTCATACAAGTCGCTCTCTTATCTACAAAGGTCTCTCTAATTTTCCTGTAGGCAGTATCTGACTTACCCCTAGTGAGATAGGCCTCTACATCCTTACATTTGTCCTTTAGCCATCCCTGCTTAGCCATTTTGCACTTCCTGTCGATCTCATTTTTGAGACGTTTGTATTCCTTTTTGCCTGCTTCATTTACTGCATTTTTATATTTTCTCCTTTCATCAATTAAATTCAATATTTCTTCTGTTACCCAAGGATTTCTACTAGCCCTCGTCTTTTTACCTACTTGATCCTCTGCTGCCTTCGCTACTTCATCCCTCAAAGCTACCCATTCTTCTTCTACTGTATTTCTTTCCCCCATTCCTGTCAGGTAAGATAGATACTGCCTACAGGAAAATTAGAGAGGGATGGTGTAACTAGTTAATAATTAGAAGCTGTCATGGCACCTATTCTACGGAAATCTACACTACTGGTCATTAAAATTGCAACACCAAGAAGGAATGCAGATGATAAACGGGTATTAATTGGACAAATATATTGTACTAGAACTGACATGTGATTACATTTTCACCCAATTTGGGTGCATAATTCCTGAGAAATAAGTACCCAGAACAACCACCTTTGGCCGTAATAACGGCCTTGATACGTTTGGGCATTGAGTCAAACAGAGCTTGGATGGCGTGTACAGGTACAGCTGCCCATGCAGCTTCAACACGATACCACAGTTCATCAAGAGTAGTGACTGGTGTATTGTGACGAGCCAGTTGCTCGGCCACCACTGACCATACGTTTTCAATTGGTGAGAGATCTGGAGAATGTGCTGGCCAGGGCAGCAGTCGAACATTTTCTGTATTTAGAAAGGCCCGTACAGGACCTGCAACATGCGGTCGTGCATTATCCTGCTGAAATGTAGCGTTTCGCAGGGATCGAATGAAGGGTGGAGCCACGGGTCTTAACACATCCGAAATGTAACGTCCACTGTTCAAAGTGCCGTCAATGCGAACAAGAGGTCACAGAGACGTGTAACCAATGGCACCCCATACCATCACTCCTGGTGATACGCCAGTATGGCGATGACGAATACACGCTTCCAATGTGATTTCACCGCGATGCCACCAAACACGGACGCGACCATCATGATGCTGTAAACAGAACCTGGATTCATCCGAAAAAATTGCGTTTTGCCATTCGTGCACCCAGGTTCGTCGTTGAGTATACCATCGCAGGCGCTCCTGTCTGTGATGCAGCGTTAAGGGTAACCGCAGCCATTATCTCCGAGCTGATAGTCCATGCTGCTGCAAACATCGTCGAACTGTTCGTGCAGATGGTTGTTGTCTTGCAAACGTCCCCGTCTGTTGACTCAGGGATCGAGACGTTGCTGCACAATCCGTTACAGCCATGCAGATAAGATGCCTGCCATCTCGACTGCTAGTGATACGAGGCCGTTGGGATCCAGCACGGCGTTCCGTATTACCCTCCTGAACTCACTGATTCTATATTCTGCTAACAGTCATTGGATCTCGACGAACGCGAGCAGCAGTGTCGCCATACGATAAACCGCAATCGCTATAGGCTACAATCCGACCTTTATCAGAGACGGAAACGTGATGGTACGCATTTCTCCTCCTTAGACAAGGCATCACAACAACGTTTCACCAGGCAACGGCGGTAAAATGCTGTTTGTGTATGAGAAATCGGTCGGAAACGTTCCTCATGTCAGCACGTTGTGCCGGCCGAAGTGGCCGTGCGGTTAAAGGATGTTTGTGATGTCCTTAGGTTAGTTAGGTTTAACTACTTCTAAGTTCTAGGGGACTAATGACCTCAGCAGTTGAGTCCCATAGTGCTCAGAGCCATTTGAACCATTTTTTTCAGCACGTTGTAGGTGTCGCCACCGGCGCCAACCTTGGTGAATGCTCTGAAAAGCTAATCATTTGCATATCACAGCATCTTCTTCCTGTCGGTTAAAT